>NC_051213.1:21642447-22242447 GCF_015220715.1 Pygocentrus nattereri
CTCACCTCCTCCTCCTCTTCCTCCTCTTTCTCCTCATCTCCTCCTCCTCCTCTCCTCCAGGCTCCTTCCTCCTGGATGGATTCGGCCCGGATGCCTCCCGTCTACTAACATGGACGCCCCGGCGCTCGCTCAGGCGGAAGGCTGCTGCTGCTGCTGCTCGGCGCAGTGAGACGGACACGCAGAGGCTGGCGGCAGGAGCCGCGACCATGCCGTGATCATCCCGCCCTGCACAGCGCACGATCCGGGGGAGCCTTTCTTCTTCGATCCGAGGGAATTTAAAAAACAAACAAAGACAAAAAAGACTTGTCCATTCTTCTGTTTTTATCCGCAGGCATCATGAAGATTACCTCCCCGCTCATAACTCATGCGAGATTCAGGTGCTGTGTCAGGCTTCTGCTGCTGCCTCTCTTATGTGTGGGATATTCTCGAGGAATGCCGCACGTTTTGAGATTCGGTAAGAACAATCCTCCTCTTTCTACCCTTTTATTTTGGTCAGCGAGTTGTTTTGGGCGCCATAGTTGTTTTTGTGCACTCCGCGGTTCACGTGTTGCTGTGACACTCTCACTTACTATCAGCCTGTGTTTGCACGCCACATGCCTGCGCACTCCGCCGAGGGTCGCGTCCACGTCTGCAGACTTCTCTTCCGTTTAAAACAGCAGAGCACGTTAACTAGACACACAAACGCCTCAACTTTCAGCTGCCCGCAGCGATGCGTGGATTAAAGGGGCTTTTCATAGCGTATGTGCTGATGTGGGCAGAGATGTAGCGCGCATAAGTGTCTCTAAATGTCCTTTCCATTACTGTTTGTTGTTATCCTGATATACTTTTCCCCTATAAAAGTAAACTCGTTGGTGTTCTGCACGACACCGCAGGCTATGATTTCTCCAAAGCAGCTTAAAAATGAAGCTGAAGTGAACGAGTGCAGGGCTAGTGACGTAAGACTGCTGAAATTGCTCCTAATGGCACTAAATTATGTTTAAAGTCATTAATAATCTGTGCTGTTGTAGTTGGCAGTTATTGTGCTATTTGCTATATTTCAAGGGATATTTGTCTCAGCTGTGTGGAAGAGAGACATCATATACAGCTGAATTCCCAGTGTTGAATCAACACCTGAAGTGGTCATTGGTGTCCAGCTGGACTATTGCATTTCAACACTGTAGGTGTTAATTAAACACTAATGTTTATTAATTCATCACTGTGTTGGTTTGAAGTGCAGTGTTTCTTTTCTGTCTCTCTCTCTCTTTTCTTACACCGGCTTTTCTGCTTGCATGTTGCTATTAGCAACCGTTTTAAGGAAAGCTTTGTGTCCAGCTGAGCTCACCCTCACCTCTACAACACAGAAACACACTCAAAAGAAATCTATGCATTCAAACAGGCTTCTCACTTCAGGTATTGTTTAATCTATGTAATATGTAAGAATAATAATCAGACAGTGACAACGAGCCTTGTGCAAACACCGGGCCGTTAGACCAAAATGAGCCACCGCTGCTGGTGGAGGGCCTGTCTGAAGTTCGCCTTTTTTTTGGCCTCACTCAATGCGATCAGTTTGATGTGAAATGCACCCTGGGGAATTACCACAGGACAGTCTGCGCTTTCCTTTAATTATGTGATGTGTCAAAGCGGTTTCCTGATCGCGGGGAAGTGAAGTGCTCGTTTGATTTAAGAGGCGCACAACACCAACACTGGGGCTGCTAGGATTGAAAGGAGCACAGGGCCACTGAGGCTGATTTACAAAGCACTTTGCTTTACACGCTGGGATAGAAGCTTGCTGTAGCAAACTGGTCTGGGCTAGTGTGCTCTCATTCTCAATGCACAAATAGTCCAATGAGAGCAAAACCTGAAAACGCAGGATTCTCATGTCACTGTAAATGTTTCAATAGGCCTGCAGTTGTATCAAAACAAGCCAGGCCTGCTTACATTTGGTAAGCAGTCACAGAGTCTGCTTTAATGTTTGGCTGTTGTTTATTGTTTTACTGGAACATAGCTGAGGTCATTGAATTTGTAAGCACTTTTTAACAGTGCATCTTCATCTTCCTCCTGTGAGCCATAAACGGAGACTCTAACAGCTGCCTAACACGATTAGGGAATAAGAGGTTGCATTATGGTGAGCGGTTTGGCGGTTTGCACGTCTGCAGCATGTTTGAGAGAGACGCTCCAAGCTCATTGCGCTGAAGCGGAGACACAGTGTTAGCCTGTGTGTTTACAGGTGGATTACTGTAATCGGACACAGGCATCCAGTGTGGCCAACATCCTTTGATGAACAAGAGCAGAGGCAGCCTATGTAGAGAGGAATAAAACTTCTTTCTTTTTGTAGATTTCCTTCAACCTTAGCTGGTAAATCAAATGAGATAAACAAAACTAAAACAGCATCAAGCTATGTGCGGCTTCATGACATTAATTAGACAGAATAATCACTTGGATACAGAAACTGTCTATAATAATATCAAATGGAATGATCCATAAGCAGCTCTGCTTTGCATGTAATTTCTTCTGTAACACACATGCTTTAACCTCTTGAACCATGAGCCTGTAATTTAATTGTTAATCTTAATGCTAATTATCCAGTAACTACTTTGGATTATTAATTAACTGCTATGAAACTATATGTTATTTATGAGAATGATGAACTATGAGCCCATATACAAGCCTTCAGGGTTTAAAGGGTTTAATGAAGGGTTTGCTGAAAAGCTTATAAGCTGAGTTATATGTGTTGGAGCATTGTTGAAGGAACAATTGAGGACTTTTATTGAAAAAAACTGGTGTAACCCCATAAGATCCCAGGCTTTTTACATACTAAGGCTTATTATTCAGTAACTACAGGGACGTCAGTGCAAATGGGTTGAGCTATTCTTAGGTTACAGAAGTGTGCATGAAAACTTTGGGCCTGCCTGTGAGCCCATGGCCATGTAAGGGGTTAAGGTAACTGTCTTTGACTTGAAGTTGAATTGTCCTACAAGTTAATTATGACACTTCCATTGACATATCTGTGCTCTGCCCTCAAATGTGTCTGTGGCTACTGTTGCTAGGTAGGTTGGGCTGTGACATGAAAATGTCCATCTATATGACATATCAGCACTCGTCTATTCTATACTTACAAACTGACCAGTAAGATATCTTATCAAATAGACATAAAATTTGTGTGACATAATCCTAACAATCCTTTGTGAACTTGTGAACTGTATCTCCAGTGAGCACAGATCGTAGTCCATCTTGAAGTAAATGGAATTAGTGAGGGCTATAACCTGAAGTAGCTTACACAGAGGGAATAAGTGATTTCCATAGAATTGGCCAGCGGGGGAGAGAGAGAAAGAGCTGCTGTCTTTTGCATGTGTCATCAGATTCCTCCCATCAGGAAGCAGCTGGCTGCAACAACAGCTGGCTAGCAGCTTCAGCCACATAGACAGACATGCTTACATACAGAGAAAGCTCACATGAATCATTTCTGTTCTTTTATTCTGATATATGTAAGCCGTTGGTTGTTGGTGCACTGAATACATATTTTATTGTTATCAGTGTCTGGAATTATATATACAGATAACTTGGGGGCCTTGGACTGTGGGTGGGCAATAAGGCAAAAATACAGTGTCACAATACTTAAAGACATTTTTGCAACACATGATATGCATCACATTATATTGTTTTTTAAAAGTTTAACAAATTAGAGTAGACACAATTGACTGGCTAAATATTGAAAACAAAATGCAATAAAAAGTGAATGCAGTCATTTATATTGAATATTTCATGCACTGTGCATTACATCCGAATAAATTTGCTCTCAATTATGCTCTGTTTGAAATCTTTAGTAGTAATCTAAAAAAAAGACTAATTTATTGTGATAATGGTGTCATATCGTTATATCACCCACCTTACCCTAACCTGAGCTGCCAGTATCTTATAATATTATGCAAGGCATGTTTAGCACACATCTGATATCTGGAGGTGTTTGACCACATAGCTCTCGCAAGAAAGCAGCTCATTTGTTGACTTGATGACCCATATATTTTTATCCTTTCAGTGGTTAAATGGCTTTGCAGTTATGCTAATTCTGTCATCTGACAGCAAAATACCAGTATGCACTACCCCAAACACAAACACAGTCTGTAAATAAGAAGATTTACAGAGAACGAAAGCTACTTAGACACAATAGTTGGATAAGCGGATGAGTGAGCAATGGAGTCAAGTATAAAATAAGAATGACATTTCTTAAGCTAATGTCTCAATTAATCTGTTTAACCTAATTAATCATGTTAACACAACATCACTCAGATGCTGAGATTAAGATTCCGTCAATAGTATTTATTTTTATCAAAGGTATTAGTTCCATTATTTGACAAACTGATGTGAAGTCAATGCAAAATGCATAGAGTGTATTGGTTTAGAAAATAAATGCTGTAGATACAACAAATCTTTTAAGTTAACTCTTTAAATGGCCAAGGCACTTCCGGCAGGCCCAAAGTTTTATTACACAGTTCTATAATCCAATAATTGTTCAAACAGTTTGCATTGAAGTCCCTGTACTTACTAAATAATAAGCCTTAGTATGTGATTAGCCTGCAATTTAAAAGGGCTAAAATGGTGCATTCATTTGTCATCACATTCCTTCCACAGCAGACTTCAGCTTCTAGGTCAAGAGAGAAATGGGCAGTCAGTTTGTTTCTATGTCATTGACTCTTGTCTATCCTCTGTGGTGCTGACCATTCGTTTGGAACAGCACTGACCCTTATGACCTCTTCCCTCAGTACAGGCCTGTTCCTACCACCAGTTCAATGACCTTGGGTGTGTGTGAGTGTGTATGTTTGTGAGTGAAGGACAGACAACATTCGTGCCTCTCTGTATTTGTACTGAGCCATGGGGAAAGCGCAGAGGGTAAAATACTTCTCAGCATATATTTCAAGGATGTCAATCATCTTTAGTTTCTCTTACATACAATAGGGTCATAAGATGTGGTGATTTATGTCACTGTCCAAAGATGCATCATATTATCTTTTCATAATTATCATTACACTACAGTACAGTGTATAATAATGGAACACAGACAATCAAAGTATTATAAAATCACAAAGGTAATAAAATTCAGTTGGAAAGCATTGAGATAATCTGGTCAGAGTAACTGATAACCACTTATTATCTTCCTTTCTTTTACTTCTTCTTTTTAACCCCTATAAACCCAGGCTAATTACTTATTCATTGGTTATAGAAATGTATAATAAAACTTTGGCTATTTAAGGAGTCAAAAGAGATCCACTGCCAGGGTAGTAATGAGTGGAAGTGTGTAGACCTCAAAATCTTTGAGCTTTTCAGAAGTCTTCATAAAGCATCCATGTATGTGTGAATGGAATTATAAATGAGTGAAATAATCCATGTTGTTGTAGGTCACAAATGTTTGAAACAAAAATATATTACATTATTTGAAGCACATGGTTTTAAAAAATGTTGATTTTGAACTGCAACAGACATATTATGCTTTGCTAGTTGAGACCAGATCTTATGTATGATCATAAAATAAGAAGAGATTGTTTGACTGTACTAGGAAAAAGAACTCTGAGAGCTTGGGCTTCTGTTTTAAGATAGAAGGACCACACCCACCACCTTGATGAACAGTATTATGAGGACTGAGAAAGTTTGACACAAGAAATGGACAGCAGAGATCGGAATTTATGGGATGTTTATCTTGAATTTTTTCTCCATGTAGTGAATGCATCAAAAAAGAACATCCTTGTGCTTGGGATGAAATATTTTATTAGACCCTTTACAAGTCTAATGATGATTTACTTATATATTAATTTGAAGTACCTCCCAGTCTTCTCAACACTTCAGAGTCATAACAGAGTCTCAACACTTCAGAGGTGGCTGCTTCTTTTGCCAGATCTGCATGTTTATTTGGCCTGTACTGTTTACATAGTTCTGCTTATTTCTCTCCACATGCTGTGTTGTTTCTGCTCTATCTGGATCTACAGTTTTGAAGGAAATAAATACATAAAAAAAATACTTCTGTTAATTGACTTTATATTGCTTAGTGCTGCCAGTCTGAATTATCAGCTCTCAAATATACTATAGCTGCTGAGGCTTTTTGTGGGTATTACACTGTGTCCTGGCCCAGAGCCAGATGACTCTGAGTAAATATATTTAAATCATTGCTAAGCTGCTTAAAATATTCATGTTTCACTCACAGCTAGTTTATAGAAATATGAAACTATCTCAGGCTTATGAATCAGTTCCATGCTTAAAAATATATCATTTTTCCATTTTAAGGAACAAAACCACAGCAAGTGGTATTGGTGACTTAAAAGGACTTGCACACAAAGAGGCAGAGAGAGAAAGAGTTGGTTCTGATAATGATGGGCTTGTCTAGCCAGCATTAGGGAGTGTGCATTAAAAAAACATAACACTTTGATGTATAAAAATGATTATTTCAAGGCTTCCCGCTTATATTTGAAATCGACTACACCTCATGCTGTTTCAAAAGAAAGCCAATAGACAGACAAGTATTGTCTAATAATAACTAGAGGAGCAGTATCTCTCTGGGTGGAGGCTCTAGCCTACAGGCTAAATCTTTACTCATGCAAACAATGATGAGGAATCCAAAAGATGTACACCTGGTACTGAAAGAGTGTGAATTGTCCTTCCTTAAACCATGTAATTATGTCCCTGAACAAGGCGCTCTTTCCCAAGTTGTTCCTGAAGTGCCTTACCATAACACCCTTGTCACTACTTTTCCTCACCCCTGGGGCTTGCTTGTAAATGACAATATGTTTCTGTTGCACTTTCCCTGCTTAAGTAAAGATAACACGTTCCACTGTAGCTGTGAAAAGATAGCCACTGGGCTTCACTGTATTTCAAAATGGCACATGGAATTTCAATACGGTCATGGTAAGATACAGAATTTGTTAAGTTGTAGCAAATTTTCACATATTCTGAATTTTCAGAGTTTCTTTTTTGATATCAAAAATATAGGCCACCCTAACATTTTTCCTCAGGAGTTGTTAGCTTTTTCAGTCCTGTTCCCACTGGCTATTGTACTGATCATGCTATACACCATAGCATGTTGACCACAAAACATGTTATAACTCACCCAGGGTGTAATGATGCTCTTCACTACATGGTATTACCACAGTATACTATTCTTAAAGAATAAATTCCTGCATTTATACTTGCAGCAAGTCATGACGTTATCTCTGCAGAGACCACACTTTCCTTTCCTGTGCTCATCATTAATTAACTTACATGGTGATTACTGAATAATCCATAGCATTTACTGAATAATAGGCCTGAATACCTGATGTTTAATCTCAGAGTTTGAGGATACTGGAATAGTTCAGATTTGATATAACCAAAAGATCTATGGTTGTAGCTAAATGCAGACAAGACAGTGATTAAAACTAGAACACACACATGTTTATGGCACTTCCAAAATGGAACAGAGCCACTGGATTCATTCATGAGCAGCATGTTTTGTGCACATTGCCTATGTTCAAATCATTGTTTCCCAAAATGCTTTGCTTGCAGGCTATAACAGAGCCTGAGAACAGCACAGGGCATTCAACACACCTGATATCCTTGTGCTTTCAGTCTTACAAATGCTTTTAAACTTTAAAGAGGAGCTACACGACCCTGGCCTCTGTAAAAGATATAGTTGGTGGAGTAGTCTGAAGCAGCCTATAAAGTAGAGATATTCTATTTCTTCATAAGCTATGAGCTGAAAATTAAACAATCAAACATAAATCCATTTTAGTAATTTGCTTTAGTATTATATGAAAAGATGATCATTTTAAGTAAACTGTCTTAGTCTGACAGTTTTAAAAGGGCCTATTTTCTAAAAAAATTTTTTTCATTTTTTTATGTCCTTGTATCTTGTGTTACATTTATTTATTTATGGGGGTTTATGTACCAAAAACAAAACCATTTATAACCTTTCTTTATCCTTTTAACCCTTATTCATTCTTATTAATTTAACCCTTAAATAGCAAGAGCCTGTCAATAGGCCCGATCTTTTATTACACACTTCTATAACCCAAGTATAGCATAACCCGTTTGCATTGATGTCCCTGTAGTTAATGAATAATGAACATTAATATGTTATAAGCCTGGGATTTTATGGGGTTAGCAGGCTATTTTTATTACAGTGTCTTTTGAGCCCATTTCAACATTGCTTTTTTCACTTTAAGAGTAATTAAACAGAACAGGGTTAAATGTGAATTCATGCAGGGGTAGAAATTCCGGGAAAGTTGACGCAGCAATTTACCTGCACTAGACCTCTGTACAATTTCTGGGTAATTACCAGGACAAACAGAAGTTGTTACTTCACGGGAAAATACAGGGATATCTAGATTACAGCTGCCAAAGTGGAACATTTCAGCAGCACGTTTGCTTTTAATTTAATGTGAGACTAAAGCGTATTTTGTACATGATTTTAGAGAGAAGCAGCAAAAATCCACCACGTTTGGCTACTGCTACTGCACAAAAAGTAATGTGGTGTGGCTGGCAGAGCAAAGGGCTGCATATATGAATGACGCACAGCCCCAACATAATCTGTAAAAGGATCCTGATGTTGAAATGGTTTTTGTGTATGAAAGGAGCTCAAGACTGAGGTACATAAATTACCTCTGTTCTGATTGCCTTTAACGTATTGTGCCTGATTCAAGTAGCTGGCTGAAACACTCTTTATACCTTTGTGTGAATGGGCTAAACCACTGTAAGCTAAAGGATGGACAAAATTAACAAATTTAAGTGCTTAGGTTTTTATGACCACAAAAATGAGCTTTTGTGACTTCTTTTGTATATGGACATAATCTGAACATTTTAAACAGAGGCTCTACTTCGATGTCAAAGTAGTTCACACACTGAATGAATTGAGTTTCGCAGTGAAGTACTGCACTCTGTTGTCCTTGCATTTGTATGAAGGTGTAGTAAAGAACATAGACCTTCGGGAATTTTATGGGGTTTGTGAAGAGTAAGCGGTGTGTGCGAGCATTGTTTGCAGTTAGGCCAGCAGCAGAGGCATCTCTAGGTACCTCTATTCTTTTATGAGAAGGAGAGATAGAGAAAGGCAAGGATAGGAAAGGCACTACAAGGTCTTAGCCTCCTCCTCACATTCTGCCATGAGGCGTCCCCAAGTCAATAACTCATTTGCAAGGTTATGAATTAGAATGATCTGGCTCAGGGGACGGTAGATTCCAGCTCATATCCTCACTCTGGTCCCAAAAGATACCTGAGTAATAATCTACTCTGAAAAATCGAAGTGGAATACAAAGCTGAATTGGATAGATATCAGAAGTCCACTTCACTATTACTTGGTCTAGCCCTGTTGGGCAAATTTCTGCTGATGTGGTCTTAAATTAAATTCTGAAAATGTCATTGAAGACATTGATGTCATATAATTTAGGTTGGTTTGAGTGTTCAGAATGACAGGTAATCTCTTGAGAGCATGGATTATACAGCTATGTCTGTTTCAGCATAACAGCAGGGCTTTCTTTTAGAAGTACAGTGTTTCAGGTGAGGTGTTGCTGTCCATGTGAAAGATGCGGATGTCTTTGCATGCGTATGTGTGCTTGCACATATTTGTGTGCCTTTGTGTTTCACTACACCTGACCTCCTTCTTCATGGCTTATTCACTGAGGGAAAATCTTTAATCCTTTCTTTATTTCCCTCATCCTCCTTTTCTGTCTCTCTCCGACTCGCTTCTTCCTCTGCGGTTATCAGGCTGATATAGCTCAATCAATAGCCGTACAGAACCCTCTGTTTGTCGTGTCCGGTTCCCTCCCTTCGAAAACAAAATCATTACTGGTGCTCCCCGGCAGACTGAAGAGAGGTCAGGGTGCTTATTAAACGCCAACTCTGCTTGCGCCAACAGTTGTCCGCTGACATTTTCAGCAATTTTTTTTGGAACAATAGCACAGGGAGGGAAACACAGGAGGAGAGGAGTGGGTGGGGGTGGAATGAGAGGAGCTTTCCTTTCCTTTCTCTCCTGGGTTGTTCTGTGCTGTTATGGCTGGCCCCACTGTGTGTGAACTCTGCTCAGAGCTGACCCCTGGGCCTGTCGCTTGTGGGGCTCACACGCAGCTTCGTGTGACAAACATCTGCAGGTCAGTGCACAGCTCCCACAGCGCTGGCTGCTGAAACACAAACTCCATGTCTGACACAGAGTCTCATGACCACAAGCAAAGAGGGTCAGCATTGTGTGTGTGTGAGGGAACGTATGTGTTTGCATTCATACATTTTCAGTACAAAACTGTCTTGGCTTGGCAGGAAACCAGAGAAATGGATGACCTACAATGTCAACACCAGCAAAACGGCCAAGATTTTCTACATAATCATAGAGCAAGTTTTCTTTTTGACTATATTCCACATTGTACAATAATATTGAACACATCAAAAGTAGGTCCGAGTGATATGATGACACATGCTACGTTAACATATTTTACAGTATGCTTTTTTTGAGCATATCATGGATATTGTCAGTACTTAAAGAACACTGGCCAACTGCAAGTTTCATCACAAGAGAGCATGATTAGCACCATTTACCTGGATTTAATTCACTGCAGTATATTTAATGTCAAAGACAAATTAATTGCATTCATTGTTTTTAATTGTGCTTTTAATTGAGGCACTACAGGTTATTTAACACCAGATGAGAGAAAAAAAAAATTACACAGTATTGTGATATATTCTTGCTCACCTCTAAACTATGAAAGTTCATAGGGATTTACTCCATTTAAACATTGTCCTTCTACCAAACAAGGCCCCATCCTCCTGATTGGCTTACAAGCATTAACGAGGACAGACATTCCACTAATTAATTTTTAATGAGGAAGAGAAATAGTAATTAGGACAATATAATGACTGTATTTCTGACTAAATTTTACTTAAGCCGTACATAAAAAAGTACATGTTTCTAAAAATGATTTTACCATTTTTGTTTTGGGACATAAAGTCATACATAGGAACTTTTAAGAAACTTTTAAGCTTAAGGCTTAAGATGAAAATGTTTTTAAGAAAATTGAAAACATACAATCAGATGTGTTCCTGCACATTAAGAAGGTAGTGTACATTGAAGGTTTTTCCTTCTCTTATAAACTTACAGTTGTTTGTTGTTATGTGGACATATGAGTGACCCCATGCCTTGACATTTTATCAAAGCAAGTGTGTGTGTGTACTTTTCCTTTGGTAGCTTTCTTGAGTCCCTTGAGAAAGTCTGACTGATGACTCATGGAGGTAGCTTTGTTCCTCTTGCTCTTTTGTACCTCACCATAACGAATCCAGTATACAATAGATGATTCACTCATTTTTATTAGATTTAGCACTATGAATACAACCTCATATCACTAATTCTCTTGTTTATAAATTTGCATCATGTGCAATGTGTTACAATTACAGGAAGCGGCTGTAGTAAAAATAGTTATGAAGAGAAAAGGCGATTTGAAAGATGCACGCTGAAGGCTGAAGATATTTCTCTTGATGTATCTGAGCTGTAGTGTGTTTAGCTCAGCTTTTTTTGCCTTTCTGCTGGAATGTGTGCATATGTGTGTGTGTGTGTGTGTGTGTGTGTGTGTGTGTGTGTGTGTGTGTGTGTGTGAGTATATGAATGTGTATTAGTGTTGACTGCTGATGGGTGGTTGAGAGTGTGTGGGAGATGTGCCTGCGTGTGTATATCTGCCTCTGCTCTAGACACTTGTCAGGCCTTTTTTAACTCCCATGCTCCTATCTGATTTCCTTGGGACCCCATGGAGAATGCTATCAGACTGAGAGAGCAGAACTCAATATGACTCCTCTGGCGTCAGGGCTGGGGCTGTGAGGAATCAGGGGATTGAAGGCTGTGCGTGTTTGTGAGTGTCTGTGTGTGTGTGTGTGTGTGTGTTTCAGCATGTGTGCGCCAATGCCTTTACCATAAGGGAGGGGTAAAGCTTTGATTTCCCCTGATGTCACAGTCAGGCCTCATCAGTCCTTTAGAGAAGATGAGAAAGAGAGAAAGAGAGAGAGAGAGACAGAGAGAAAGAGAGACACAGAGCAAAACAGAAGAAAAGACAGAGATAAAAAGCAAAATAAATAAAGGATGTTTCCCTTGAATTAAACATGATCTTAAAATGCTCTGAGAGACGATAGGGACTCCTCTCTCAGTTTCTTTTTGGCTAGAGAGTGCACACAGGCAGTTTAGGATTGGTGCCTGTAGTGCTTGAGATTATTGAGGAATATTGATGTGTGGTGTGTTGTGCAGTGGAAGCAAAAAGCGTTTAGGGTATATAAATAAATGCTGTGTTCTGTAGGGACTACAGCAGAGGAGCTGTTGAAAGATTAGATCACAGTAGTGATGTATGACCTCTTGATGATTCAGGAAATAAATGAACACGTGGAAAAAATCCTCACAAATTCAACTAATTTAAACTGTATCACATTAAACACCAACCTCATAGATTCAACTTGCTACATACTTCTCAACTTCTTAATCAATGGTCACTTTCTTATCATAGAAACTGGCTGATGTTTTTGGATGGTGGACCACTCTTAACCTTAACTAACACTCTTGATCTCTGGGTGGACCACTTTTAAACTTTTTTACTGTAAAGTAATGATACAATAAACTACAAGTGTTCTTTATCATCTGATACAGCACAAACACTTTTCAGTAATACACAACAAAAAGACACAGAACAAAGCTTATATGAATAAATAATCTGAAAAGTAAACCACTTTGTGAACTTACACAGCTCACTTGAAATCTCTTGTTTATACAGATCTCTGACCGTTTTTCACAGCACTTACAGGTGGTATGGGGCAGCTTCATCAGTGATATTTAAAACTTTTGTATTTTTCCAGCATGCTAACACTATGTTGACAGTCATGTTTTGAAACAGTCACATGTGGGAGGATCTCTAAAGATTTCAAAGTCCCTGCTGGATGTTGCATTTAATCATTTTACTGGCTACCAAGTGATGATAAAAGTAACAAAAAGCAACATTTAGGCATTACATGCAATACAGTTGACTATGCAGATGTAGTGCCGATCTTCATGTAGTCTTACTTTCTTCTCAGTGGTTGATGTGCTGACATGTAATTTGTCAGAGAAGTAGCTTTCTGGACCTAGTAGTTAGTCTAGTCAGTGATACAGCTGTGCTATCTCTGCTTTCTCAGTCCCTAACAATGAGTTCATGTTCAGGCGCTTGTGTTTTGGATTCTGAGTAACAAAGTGCAACAAAATGTATGTCAGTGCAGAAGAAGACACAGACAACACAGTGTGTATAGGTAAAAGCTCTTTTATTTTAAACAGCAGCCAGGACAACTGTCACAATAACAGATGTGTTCACAAATGAGAGCGAAAGAGTCTCATTTCACTAAATTGTTTGCCTTGATATTTTCTCTGTCTTTTAGTGTTAAAACATAATGGATACCCAAATAATGATTTTAGTATTTGAGTACTTGTACCTCAGATGGTTTTATCAAGTACTCGTTTTCCTGTGCACATCCTTTCTGTGCACAAAAGAGTCCAGGTAACTTGGGATTTTTAATGTAACAAGGTCTGTTATGTAAATTGTAAAATGCATAAATGTTATCATCCATATTTGTACACGTTTACACATGCTAATGTGTGAAATCCAAATGATTCGGTATGAACAGGCCAAATGCATCATTATGCATCTGTGTTTCAAATTTGAATTGCTGAGATCTGTTGGTGGTTCTGTTCTGTTATAAATGGTAGAGGGAGCCTCTTCCCCCGCTTCTCTCTCTCTCTTGCTGGTTGACCTTTGGCTCCTTGCTACCGGTAAATGAGTGTGACATGATGTTACATACAGGTCATCACACCCGGGATCCTCCTCAGCTCATTATGACATGGGTGACGACGCTGGCTACATAATTCAACCACCAACGCCTGAGTCCAGAGCTTGGATCTCACCCTCTCTCCTCCTCCTCCTCCTCCTCTCTCTCTCCCTCTCAGATCAATCCATCCTGATTAAAGCACCTTTAGTGCATATTAACGACAGATGGGGCATGCTGTACTAGGGGCATTGCCTATAGTGAACAGTGACACTTGCAGAACTGCAAATTATGTTTTGTGTGTGTGTGTATATGTGTGTGCGCGCAATATTTTGCTCATAGTCATCATCATAATATTGACTTTTGCAGTTCTGACATCATATTTTTTTCTTGTGTTTTGTGAGCATCCTGACCAAACATCAGATGTTCCAGTTGAGTTTTTGTAGGTGTTGGATCATGTGAATCAATTACATTCGCATGATTCAATAAATCTAAATATTTTTTTAATAGTAATCCTGGTCAGATGTTAACTATGCTACTGTAGGTGTGTTTTTAGTTTTACAGTCATGTGAAGAAGTAAGTATTTGTGGAATGTGAAAATATCAGTATTTGAACTTTGGTTAAACTGTATGTTTAACCAAAATCCACGTATCCACGGGCGCCGTGGATAGGGCTTGCCCACTGCTCCGGGCAAGTGTGCTCACAGCCCCCTAGTGTGTGTGTTCACTAGCGTGCTTGTATGTGGGTGTTTCACTGCACGGATGGGTTAAATGCAGAGGTCTAATTTCACAGTGTGCAAACACAGTGACAAATGGTTGTAAATTCGAATTCGAATTCGAAAAAAAATATTTACTCACCTGGCTTTAGTAACTGGTTTTGCTCCCCTTGACAGAAACAACTTTATGTGTAGGCATTTATGTGTAGGCGTTTATGTGTAGGCGTTTATGTGTAGGCGTTTATGTGTAGGCGTCTGCTGGTTTCTTATGTGGACTGAATTCTTTCAGCTGTGCAATATTTGAGGAGTTTCGTGCATGTATGGCCCATTTCAAACCCCCAGAGCATTTCAATGAGATTTAGATCAGGCTTGGTCTAGAGCAAACTGTAAGCCTCCATTTCTTCCTTTTGAGACATTCCTGGGTGGATTTACTTGTAAGTTTAGAATCATTATCCTGTTAGAAGGAACAATTCTTCAACGTTTTTACAGATGGTCTCACATTCTTTTTACCATCTGGCATGAAATAGAATTCATAGTCCATTCTATGATTGCAAGCTGGCCCTGAGGCAGCAAAGCAGCTCCAAACCATAACATTTCCACCACCATGCTTAATAAAAGGTTCTTCTGATCAAATGCTGCCTTTGGTTTTGGCCACACATGACTTTTGGCACAGTGGCAAAACAATCGTATCTTTGACTCATCTGTCCATAGTACATTGTTTCAGAGATCCTGGTCTGTGTACCTCCTAGTGCACCTCCCATGTAGGACAAAATGGTGCAGTCTTTTTCTAATGGTAGATGCACATACTTTTACATCAATGATGTAGATCCTAATGAAATTTTCTTAGAGACGTCTTTTAGTGTCCTATGTTCTTTTTAAATGCTTTCCCAGACTCATAGGCATCTACAACTTTCTGAAGGCCTTAGAGAGCTCTTTTGGTCTAGGCAAGGTGTTCCAAGATCTTTTCTAATGATGTTGTAATCATTAGCACCCGATCAAGTGCACCTGATTTTAATTTGACACATTTGTAGTAGTGATATATGTAGGGGGCATTTACATTATCCACATGATAAAACTGCATCACTGTATATTTCAAGGATGACAACAATGTTAATTCTAAGTGTCACTTGTTAAATGACATCACTTTTATCTATCAATACTGTTTAAATGAAGACTTGATGTCTGTATTTCTGAATATGTTAGAAAAGTCTAAACTTTTTATGAAGTGTTCTTACGTCACATAACTGTACGTGTCAGAACAATACTAATTCACCCCTCTTTACCATTTAAAACTAAACAGGCTGTTTTTGTTATTGTGCTTTTAAAACCGATATATGCAACTGATCTCTGTTCCAACTGGCTGTTGTATATTGTGCTTCCTTTAAAATTGCAGTCTGGGCTGAAGAACTCCTGATCATCTCAGTGTGAATAGGTGGAGCTGAACTGCCGTAGGCTGAATAGATGGCTATATGTAAATGTGTTCTCATTACACACAAACAATAAATGGTCTGTTTTGCAGTTTAAGCCCTATTTGAGGTGGATACGTTTCACCGCAGTAGATCCGTAAATGTAATTTGACTGGTCGATTAGTACGGGATAAAGGATCTGTGTAATTTCCACAAATTACCCAAATAGCCCAGATCGAAACATCACCAAACGGATGTTTACCTCAGCATTATGTAACAAGCACCACACTTCTGAAAAATAACAACACGTTGTGTGGCTAAACGTTTATCCAGACGCTAAATGTACTTTCCATATATGGACTATATGGGCTGTGGAATAAACTCTTATTTCAAAATGATAAGGGAAATTTTGTTTTTCATAATATGGGCCCTTTAATGTACATCACAAATACAATATCAAGCAATATATCTTAATTGAGCATTTCAGTGAAGAATTGTATTGCACTTACTAATAGTCTCTATTGTGTGTCTTTAGATATCAGCACTGAGCTTTATTTCTTGCAGTATCTTAGCTCAAGGGATTGTTTGGACTCAAACCTCTTTGTACTGTTTATACTGTAGTTTTGTCCATATCATAACAGTTCTGTTGTGTGTGCCCATGTGAGATTCATGTTTGGGCCACAGATTTCTAGAGAGAGTTTTCTCTTACTGATTAATGAAAACAACCACTTTCATCCAGAGGGGAACTGAAGTATCGCTGATTAGAAAAGAGAGAGAGAGAGAGAGAGAGAGAGAGAGAGAGAGAGAGAGAGAGAGAGAGAGTGAGAGAGCATTTACTTCAGCTACTGTAGCTGAGTATACTCTGTAGTCTTTTCTTCTTTGTACTTTCATCTGAACATGTGATGTGATGCCACTCAAACATAAGTCTACACAGCCCTGCAGTCCAAAAGGGGAATAGTTTCAGCCCTCTTTTCCACAGCTACCCTTTTGGCTGGTCTGTAAGCCATGTTTCTGTTGGCTAAGAACATAAAAGACAAAAAAAAAGAAAGTTTTGCCCCCGGCGTCTCTTTCTTTTAATAGGCACAGCATTCCTGATGGAGTGTTCTGCTTGATGTCACATAAGTGAGCGCTGATCTCCGTGCTGGCACCCCATTTATATGAATTAAGGGAACACATGTATAATAGTAGGGCAAAAAGAGGCAACATGAATATTGTTTAAATCTTTCTCTTCTGTATAAAGAGGTAGAGCTTATCTGCACTCTTCATTGCAGCAGACTTAACTTTGTGGGATTTTTCTTGACGGAATATTGATGGAATTTATTTATGTATTGATTTATTTATTGTTATGTTGAGTGCCCTTCAGTCATGCAGCCATTCATGACAATGCAAGTTGGCCAACTGCTGTAGAATCAGCTTTTATTCTCTCTCTTCAGGGCAAAAATCAGCCAAGACTTCCTCTTTCCTCCACATGGGTGGCCTGTCCAATTCAGTAGGCTAGCAGAGCGATGATAGAACATCCAAGCATCAATCAAATCAAATTACTTTTGCTTGATTTCTATCCAGGGACCGAGAATATGACTCAAGCTGGAAAAAAAACATGAATCTTTCAGGGTCAGGTGCAGCTTGTGTGGATATTTTCAAAAACTTGTCTTACTTTAATCCGCACGAACAAAAGATCATACAGTAATTATAAGAGGTGCACTGTGCATGTCTCGCAAGCCAAGGCTGTCTGAACGCGTTGTTTTTTTGTGAGTGGAATAT
Source organism: Pygocentrus nattereri (assembly GCF_015220715.1). Classification (NCBI taxonomy): domain Eukaryota; kingdom Metazoa; phylum Chordata; class Actinopteri; order Characiformes; family Serrasalmidae; genus Pygocentrus; species Pygocentrus nattereri. The sequence continues at coordinate 21,660,076 of NC_051213.1, forward strand.
GAAAGCAAACAAGCTCTGTATTCCTCGCCATCTCTTTTTCCTTTCCTGGTATCTCATCTGTGACCTTCCTTCCTCCTCCCAGCGTCTAAGTCTCTTGTAGTTTCTTTTTACTCTGTGTATTATTTACAGTACATCTTTTGTACTGTCTTAGCCCAGAACCATCTTTTAGAGGTAGTATGGGTGTGTGAGTCTGCAGGTACTACTATTTTGTAATGTGATAGAGGTTTCTTTCGTGTCCTGTGACCCTTAAAGAGTTTACTGTTGAATTGTGGATGTCAGCAAACATGATAGTGGGATATTTTCCCCAGTCTTTATTTGCTTTCGGGGAACAAATCTAATCCTGGTGCAAAACGGTGAAATGGCCATAGAAGGATGGAGAGGAGAGTTTTGTGCAATTTTGTCTAACAAAATTGATAAAGAGTTTTTATCCACACTCTTTTTAATAAATGTTTTTGAGCTTCATGTGCAGTTTTATTCTAAATGTTTAATTGCTATAGAATATTTACACTATGTGAAGGTTCTTTAGATATTTAAAAGTTCTTCACCTTTACACCTCACTTACAAAAATGGGCCTTTAAAAATCTGGCAAAAAGTTCTTTAGGGAACCAAAAGCAGTTCATCTATGTCGCTGCTTCAACAAACTTTTATTTGTAAGAGTACACATTCAGAGTTCGCTGTGTAGACTGATCTTTTTTTTTTCCTCAGAAGCACAGAAAATTCAAATGATCCAGAAGCAGGGCTCATGCTTACTGTGCTTACCGAGGCCAAGGATGGATTCTGAGAACTGTCTTATACTAAAGCTTATGTACCAGATGTGTGAAGCTGATTTTGCAAGAAAGCGCTGACTCAAAATTACCCCCCACTGCCTCACTTAGTTCAAAACTCAGGATTTAGTAAAGACACAGCCAAAAGCAAGCACAAGAAAGCCAAAAGGCAGACAGTGGTTTTGTCAAGTTTCAATCTGATGGTTAATTCATGCTCTTTTCATGCTCTGCTTTCCCTTTTAGTTGAATGGCCACCATGTAACATCTTTACCTCATTGTACTGTGAACTGAAGTGGTTGTCAGAATATTCTTTCCAGTGTAGTTTGGAGAACTTGACTACTATGCTGTGTAGTGAAACTGTATATCATGTATTCGTAACACCTTTCAGCTGTGTCGGACTGGTTCAGGCCTGCTCAAATGAGATCTTTTTCATGTATTGAGATGCAGTACAATTGCTATGCAGAAAGAAAATGAGACGCCTTCCGATATTGTGAGTTAAATGAGTTGAGTGAATAACAAAGATAAGCCAGCAGCCAGATGCTCTCCACTTCTGAAAATATTAGAGGGTGAGTGGGTGAAAAATTGTGTAAAACCTTGAATTATTTGAATGAACAGTGGCTCTAGAGTTTAAGATTACAGGAATCATTATAGGCTGAATTTGATTCACTCACAAATAGAATAGATGCTAAATACATATCATAAAGCAGAAACAAATGCTAATGTTTTAAAAATCATATTAATACAAGCAACTCTTTTACAAACTTTGATGCACAGCAAGTTTTCAAAGCAATGTGCCCATGCAAAAAGAAAAAATCTGTTCACTCTGGTTAATCAGGTGGCCAGTGATCCATGTATAGACTTCGGCTCCTTAAAACGGTTTAACGCTACTACCAGAGGAGCTAACAGTGCATGCATGTCCACAATGGCCAAAGTGAAATGGATCAGCAAGAAGAACTGGAGCTCCTGTCTTTTTATCACTATATTAAAGCCATTGTTTTAAAATCCATATTGTTTTGTTTAGTCAGAATAATGATAAAAAATAGCTGATATGTAACTTATATTGCCATCACTCTGTGACTGTTTTTAAAGCAAAATTTAAAACAAATTTTTATCAATGAGCATTCAGCAGTTGTTGATCCATGGACTGAGGTCTGTTCACTGTTGTGTGAATGTATGGTAGTGGTGTTCGAAAGGTGGGAATCCTTCTTTTATGGTGGGAATCTTCTTAAGGTGGGAATCCTTTCTTTATTCTAAAGTACCTTTTTTTAAATGTGCTATATAAATAAAATTTACTTACTTACTAATTATGCTTTTTCTTGTTCACAGAGGTAACTTGTACGATCACATTTTTTACATATTGAATAAATGAAACAGCAGCATTAAAATCACATTCTTAAGAAATATATTTTTTATATGTATGTATTTTTATATATATTTAAGAAATAGTCATGTTATTGCGTCAGACTTGAAGAGTTTAATCATAATTACTATAGAGCTTAATGTAATGTGTTATCACTTTAAGCTGCACTCTATTACCCCACAAAGAAACAAAGAAAATTTGTTTGTGAGCAGATAGCCCAATAGCCCCACTGGACCTTTTCATACTCAGTGTACTGAGATAGAGAATGAAAATAAGATGTATGGTTTTGCTCAACATCTATCTCCAAACTTTACAAGGATATCAAACAAGCTATTATTAATATCAAGTAATTTTCAGTATTAAAGGAGTGGGTATGATGATGTCCTTTGGTGTGACTTTTGGCAGTGTGGAACTGGTCTTTATGCTCATCTATGTCACAGGCAGTAAGTTTACTGCTAATTTAAGGGTTCTGTGCTGCATATTTTACTTTTAGTATTATTATATATGAGATGCATAAAAAGGCAAATATTGTCTGTGTGATAGACTTCTCTCTCTCCCTCTCTCTCTCTCTCTCTCTCTATCATTATCTGCTCCATTTTAACATTACTACCATTCAGTGCAATTATGACCAAAGCGGAGATCACATTGCTTCTCTCTGCCGGAGCCTTTCAATAATGGATGCCAGCAAACATTAAGTGCTTTAGCAGAGGAATTAGCGTTTGACCTTTGCATTCACTAGAAGATAATGTCTGAGAAGTGACAGAGGAAGGAAGAGGCTGCTGAAAGGACAGATATTGCAGTAGTCACCTCTGATGAGGCGAGGGAGAGTGGGAGGGAGAGGGAGGTGGAATAGTCCTCTGGCTACTTCTGATTATAAAAGAATAACCTTTCTTTGTCTGGATGATATTCCTCTGAGGGTCTTTGTTCTTAATTGTGATGGCTCCAGTTCATGAGAATGTTTTGTAATCTCTCTGATAATATTGGAAGATATAAATCTATGAGCTAACCTAGGAACCCTTGTCTCAACAATGAAGCCCCCCCGAACCCTGCAAACCTCACCCCCACCACACACACACCACCAGCAAATATATCAGCTTCAACCCTCCAGTAAAGGAATGGCAGGATAAACTCAATAAGTGTGAGACTATGAGAATAGGCTGGCTAGAAGTGTTTAGGAAGAACAAAAGAAGAAAGGAGGAAATTAGAGAGAAAGGATGGGAAGGGAGAGGAAGAAAGAAATGGCTTTCATCGGCCCACACGGCCTTTGTGTTGTGATCGTTTGAATGTGTGCTTCTGCACATTTCCTTGTGTGTGTGAGTTTCTGTGCTCAGATATTGTAAGCAGAGCTTAGGGAATAGCGCTGTTTCATTTGCAGAAGGCAGAAGAGGAGAAATGCAGAGTGAGAGACTGAAGATGGAAATTTTAACAGGCATATGGAGAGAAAATAAATATATAAATAAAATAACAGAAGAAAGAGAAGCAAATTGCACTTGGGATTTTAAGTAAGAATTGGCAGGACATGATGACTCAGTATATTTAGAAAAAAGGATAAATGCACCTAAACTGATTGCTGAATATTTTTTATTTAATGCATTTTTGGGAAGATTATTGATATTTGGGCGAAAAATGAGTTTTATATATTGGCCAGTTCTGGAATCATATTGTAGTTGTCAGAACAAAGCCAAAAACCTCACATCTCCAAAATAGTATGTTTTCCTGACAAGTAAAAATGTTCTCAACGTTTAATGCAAGATCAGAGAATTGTAATTTTTTTCTGAAGTAAATGTTCACATAATGCAATTTTGAATCGAATAGTAGCAATGTTTGTATTGCCACTGTTTCAACAAAGCCTAATACAACAATCAGGTGTAACATTATAAACTCCTTGCTTCTATGCTCATTGTGCATTTTATCAGCTCCACTTACAATATAGGTGCACTTTGTAGTTCTACAACTACAGACTGTAGTCCATCTGTTTCTCTGCATATTTTGTCACACAGCAGTGCTGATTCACTCAGATCAGTGCAACACATACTAACACACCACCACCATATCAGTGTTACTGCTGTGCTGAGAATGATCCACCACCCAAAAAGTACCTGCTCTGTGAGGGTCCTGACCACTGAAGAACAGGGTAAAGGGGGGCAGAGAAACAGATGGACTACAGTCTGAACTACAAAGTGCACATATATAGTAAGTGGAGCTGATAAAAAGGACAATGAGCATAAAAACAAGGAGGTGGTCTTATGGGAGGTTATGCCTGATTGGTGTATGTTGATTGTGGAGGACAAAGGTGAAAAAAGGTTCTTAACTTTTATTGTGTTAATGTTAATGGGACAAAATGTTGCAGTTCAAAGCCATTTCTATTGATTTGTTCATCATAAAATGTTCAAACAATTTAAAAGGTAGCTGGTGTTTTCAAATGACATTCAAAAAATGGAAGAAAATGGACAAAATGTAAGATTTCAGAATAATGCAGAAACAAACACACCTAAATGACTTTCAGAGGTGACTGGGTAGAAGAGCAGGGTGTGATTGGCAGCTGGTCGTGTTTAATAGGGGGTAAGTAGTGGTAGTTGGTGTAGGTCTGTGGGTCTTTTGGCTCTTGTGTTGAGTTGAGCGTCTGCTTTGGCAGTAGACTGGGTGCTCCATATGGCCTAGGCAGCATCCCTCTGAGCTCATGCATTGCCTCATTTGCATTCTGTCCACCACAGGAAATTAGCAGTGCTCACACTTGTTTAAGCCTAATAAAATTCAGTTTAGTGAAAGTGCTACGATGAGGTCACCATCTGTCACCTGCTCACACCACTTCACAAACCTGCATGAACACTTGAAGAAGTAGCAGAATATGCCTTCTTCTTCTCAGATTCCCTGGAGATTTATCTCTAAATCTCTTACCATAGAATATGAACAAATTCCCATACCTAATTTGGTACATTCAAAAATGTTACTCTTTGATACTGTCCATTCATCATATAACAGGATGCTTAGTTGTTATGATACAGCAACAGACATATGACCATGCTGGAGGAAAGAACTTTTCCCCAACTAGTTTTAACCAAGACTAAGACTAGCCGCACATTTGCAGGTGAAATGTAATTTTCACAGACTTTCATATAATGATTCAAAGAGACTTCTTAGATCTCTTAGTCATAAGATTTTTTAACAGATAAAATAGCGTATTATATTTTTTTGTTAACTTAAGTTTGATAAAAGCTCAAGATAGCCAGATTTAAGTTAAAGCAAACATGAAATCAAATTGGATTTTTTTACCTTGTTAATAGTCATGTCATTCAAAAGGCAAAACTCTTGTTTCACTGTAATCGTTGATTGAAGTGTAGTGATTTTGCCAGCCTCTAAATTCCTTCTGATGTTTGGCTGTGTCAGCTTGTCCCAGGTGCAGGGAAAAATGTTCATGTTCATGTCATTCCCAGGTGCATGTTCATGAGTGAGATCGCTAAAATATCTGGCAACATTTGTGCTGTTTTCTGCTGCGCTGTGAGATGGGTCACCATGATGTCAGTCCTGATCTTTCTCACATGCGTTTATGCATACATGTATTTATTTTAATGCCAACCCAGCAGTCTTTTTTCTGTTGCATTTACAGTGAAAATGTAAGAAAAGCAAAAGCAACAAAAATGCTAAAATGCTAGCCAGCTTATTATATTAAAACATTCTTAAAATGCAGCTTTCAACAAATAATAAACACATGCACTTGTAGTTGTGGTACTTCATTTTTGACCAAATCTGTTCATATTGTATTTTTCTGCAAAACTACTATTTCACTTGGAAAATGTTTCACTTGGAAATATGTCACACTGAGGAAGGAAAACACATTGTGATTTCTGATTCACTTTAAAACATTGAACATTTTTTAAATTACCTTTGCCATTGAGCCATGCATCTCCAGAGACACTCGAGGAGCTCTTCTCTTCTCCCTCTTGCTACTTTTCTAAATCTCTCACTGTTTTCAAGCACTGCATATGAACAAACTCACATACTCAATCTTGTGGTGAAATAAAATGAAATATTATCTTTTAAGCAAAGCTCCCAAGACAAACAAAAACATCAGATTGATTTTTTCGCCTTGTTATAGGTGCAGGGTGAAGAAAAGCCTGTCACATTTCTCAAGCGCTCTGTATTTTAATATTGCACCCTAAACAGAAAAACTGGAGAAGAGCATCCTTCACACGGGCTCAGAGTAGCTGCAATGAAAACGGGTGATTTGTGAGTGCGTGTCTGTTTGGGTGATGTTGTATGGGTCCTACAAATATTTGCATATGAAAGCTTAACTCTCTTTGTTTTATTAAGAGGGATACTATCAACATTTTTTTTTGGTACAGGTAGAAGACAGAACTAAAAATGATAAATGTGTTTCAAAATTCATGTTTTATATGAGACCTGAGGTCTGTTTGGTGAGTTCAATTAGTCTGCTCAGAAACAGCTAGGACTTTGGGCCACTGGAAGCAGACTAATAAGGATGGAGTAACATATAATTTTCTCATAATCAAGCTCCAAAAATGTTTGAGCATATTTATGCGTAGACAAAAAAGACCATATTTCTGGTGCTTGGTGCTGGGGTAGTGAATATGGATGGTCTCTGTGCTATTGATTGGTGGTCTGCAGGTCTGTTCTCTTTTATTCCATCTACCTACAGCCTGTCAGCCAGGCTTTATGGGGCGTCTCGTACGTGCTTCAGTGCACATTATGAATGCAGTAAAGAGGACCCATTAAAACTTGTGGAAAACATACTGTCTACTCTATGACACACAACACAATTCAAACATACTGTCCCAGGACACTTACTTGCAAAAAAACCTAATGCTTTTAGTGTAATAGAGAACTACTTTATGGGAATCTATTTAATGGCACAGAAATGCAAGCATGTGAATTCAGATTTGATTTTAGCGCTACACAGGCTACATTTGAATTTTTATCCCAATCATGTGAAAACGGACAAAACTTGACACAATGACTACAAAATATTTTAAAAATGTAGACCACAGTCACCACACAACATGTTATTAATATGGTGGAAATGGAGGGAAAGTGTGACATATGGTTATATTACGGCCTCTGTAGCAACAGCCAGTATGATTGGTGGTTGGTAAGAAAGGACAGCACTGTTATTGCAGTTTTGCATAAGCACTCCATCAAGCTTTAAGTGGCACTTCTACAGATTACAGGCTTTCCTGAAACTGTGTGTTTTTACAACACCTACAGAAGGAGGGCAGAAAGCCTGAGGGAGGGAGAGAGAACCTGCAATATGCAGCTCTGTTGACAGAACTGGTCTCTCAAGAGTACAGATGGTACATTAGGAGTGCCCGCGTACAGTAGAATCTGCACATTTTAGGTTTGCCATCTCTTTTGTCGCCTTAATGTTACAGTTAACAGGATTAGCAACAACTTCATTTTAGTTCACTGCAAAAAAGATATTTTGGCAAGTGAAATCATCTTAGCGCCAGTCAATTCTTATTACTAGATTGTTGTAACAATATTATATGATTGTTTAATCTATTTGTAGATGCGTTTTCTTGTTTGTAGTAATTTTATTTGGTAAAATTCGTCACTAAATTGTATAAAGTTGACTGTGTACAGAGTGAGAAGCCTATAAAATGTTGGCTTCTTGGACATAACATCATTATCTTCCAAACCCTCTTGTACCCTGTGTAGATCACATTGTAGATCATAATTATGCTATATAAGCCTACTGTAACAAGTAGGAGACAGCAGGATGCATGAACAGAGTAGCCTTATTAGGGAATTTACAATACTTATCATCAGTACAGGCAGACAGGCACACACAGGAATACATGATCAAAACCAAGAGAACAAAGTAAGAATCCAACACCAGAAAAGAAGGACAACTATGAACAATGAAAACAGCTTGGAAAAGCACAAGATTAACAGCAAGGAGTAAACACAAACAACTGGGCAAACACTCCATAGTAAATGAGTCCAGAAGCAGGCCACAGGGGCATGTGACAAGGAGTGGGCAGAGCCAGGGAGGAACGGGAAGCGCTGTGGGCCAGACTGAAACTGGAGAGTTGACTGTAGCCACAGCTAAAGTGGATTATTAAAATTGTGATTTGATTAACACTGGATGAAGTAAAAGTCTTATTACTATGATGGAGCTTCTGTATTTCTTTACTCCTGTATTTCTGTATTTCTTTACTTCTGTACTTCTGTATTTCTTTCCGAATCAGATCTAAAACAGCAGCAGATGTGGACAGTGAAGGTATGCAGTGCACAGCTGGACAATTACTGGTTAATTTCAAATCTTGATCAGCTTCATAATTAAGTTTTGTTAGCTGTCTATGCTCTTTCTTTAAGAGTGTGATCTGAAAATCCTGATTAATAGTGTAGGAAGCTGTGGCCATCATGATCTAGTTTCTTAGTCTTCTTCATCATTGGCCATTCTTCTTCGTATTATTATCATAATTTATGATATAATTTTATTATTTTATTTCAGTTTTCTATTTTTGTAGGACTAAGAAAGAAACTAAAATGACTCTTGTGTAATTATTCTAACAGTTTTATTGTGATCTTTTTCATTATGAACTCTTTAATTTAAATTAAATTTAATTATTTACTTTAATAACGTTTTGAGCATAATAGTCTTTCAGAATGTGCATAGTTATCATCTCTGGCTAAATCCCAATACGGTTCTCCTTACCAACACTTGTGTGAGAAGCAAAGCAATGATGAGCATATATGTTTATTATGACCATCAAACTAAACATCTGTGGTGTGAGTTCATTTAGGTTTTGTATATTTAAAAGACCATGAATAATAAGCAGGCAGGGCAGAGGCCAGTCTATTATAGCAGATTTCTCCATGGATTTCCACTCATCCAAGATAATGACTTATTTTCTCTTTTGTGCCTCAGACTTGCCTTCCTGACATACTGCTTAGGTAAAGATTAAAACGGAATGTTGTTATTTTGTGTGTCCACTTCTTTTTGAAAGACTTGCTTTCCTTTTATCAGTAAGAGCTTCTTGGCCGCTTATCTTCTCACAGTGGAAGGATGGACAGAAACACCTGTGGATTTTTAATATGATCTGAAGCAAAAGTGAAGCTTGATTTTCTGTTTTGTTTAATTGATGGAAGCTTTAGGTGCTGTTTATCTGATGGTGATAGTTTTGGTGATCTATGTTGTTAGGAGAGCATTTCTGTATCTTTCAGTCACTTTTTGAAGTGGAAACTTCTTTGTGCAAGTGGATTGTCTTATATTTAATCTCTTCAGAAATGTCTACTGAAAAAATGAATAAGGTGTACTTACTAGTCATTTTGAGTAGAAATTGAATAAAAGAGTGGAAGAGTGAAGAGTGGTCTCTATAGGATTTGCTTGTGTATAGCATCCTAAGATTAATTTCTTTTGTAGCAAATTACGTTTAGCGTTTTTAGAAAGGGAGGAAAATGTTGCACTAGTCTTTTTTCATATTTACCCTAGTTATCATGCATGTGGGTCTAAACTATCAATTTGCTATGTGCACCATATATCACAGAGAGTCTCTAAGAGGGAAATTCTGCTGCTTTTCTAAGCACGCCCAGAATCAAATGTTCATACGACTGCACTGTGACCAGAGTGGTTTAAGCAGTTAGAGTGTTCTATTTTGCATAGACTAATTGGTGGGATAGTGGCTTTGCATAGTGTTCAGTTCAAGTCACAAAAATTGACAACCATGTATGGGACAGCGAAATTAATTAGGGTGTGATTAGTAATAAAATAGAAAGTTTCTCCTGCATGGCTGAACCCAAACACCAGAACATTGTTCCAAGGTTAGAGTGTGTTGCAAAAGCTAATCACAGAACATGTGGCAGTCACTCCTAAGCAACGCCCTCATTAACCTACACTGTACAGCAGGAAGGAATGAGAATCATCTGATTAAAGACATTGTTCCTGTTGCTGCTTGTTTTTAATGCTCATTTTTACATTTGAGCAACCAGTTACCGCTTAACTCTTTCAATTCCAAGCAATATGCCTCTGGTACAACCTCCTGAAGCATTTTCTTAGCAGACTATTGTGTTTCTCACTGTATAGCTCTGTTTTTCTGTTCTCTCTCTCTTTCACTCTCACTCTCTCTTGCCCTGGTGTTGGGTCTGGCCTGTAATTATCTGCTGAATTATGATGGCTCTGTCGATAGTGGTGTCCTGCCGCTCTATTGCTTATGCCTCAGGCTTTCCTGAGATACATTTAGGCAGGACAATGCTTTGTTTTCAGTGACTTTAAATACAGTTGACACAGCAACTGCTCAAACTATTGACTAAATGTAAATTTGACACATTTGCACAAGACTTTTGACAGGATTTGTTCAATTATTCATTTGCCCTATTGAGTTTTCTTGGCTTGTCTTTTACTCGTGAAGACTCTAGGTTTTTCTAAAGGCTATAAGGGCTTCAGCATTAAATAGATCTGATCCTGTGAACTTGTAGCCTCCTTGCTGCAGTTCACAAGCAGGTGCTCCATAGTTTGTAAAGAATATAAATAATACTATAACTTCTCTGGAGGGTGATATAAACTAAGGTTTATGGTATAGTAAAATTTTGTGATTGCAAGGTATTGGGGAGAAAAAAGAAAGACGTGTCAGCATGTATCAGTATGAGAACAATGTTCCATTCTGGGTTATTTCCAGTGATTCCCTTGTTTATCTGACAGGACGTTTTTTTGTTCACCTGTCATGTGTGTTTAGAGTTGGAAGAACTCTGCAAGACACTGAATCCAGTCCTGCTGAATCACATTCATCTGAAGCCCCAGACCTACATGTTCTTTGGCCTATGAAATATGGAAGACAATTATGTTCCATGTAGCCCCCCCCACCCCTTATTCCCGTGACCCCTCCCAAACTTGTGAGACAAAACTGACTCTCTTCTCAGTCTTTTCAATTTTGAAGGGAAATTGGTTCTCTGCTGAAATATTAATCCATTCCCACTGATTCTAAATCCAGTTTCCTAATCTGCGCCTTATTAAAAATGCATTGTGGGACATGCTTTATTTGAATGGAGTAGAGGCAAGAGACATGGCAGGGCACACATGCAGGCAGCCAGCTGGCGAGCCTGAGAGAGCACTGGAGGTGGATGGTAGATTAACATGGTTTTAGAGTGAGAGATTCCTTAAGTTTCCTTAAAGAAGTTTTGAGGACTGTGAGGAGCCCAAAAACATTAAAGTAAAGAAAGTCAGAAGTCAAGTCTCATGCCTTTAAGATAAAAAAAAACTGCATAATTTAGTGGTTGAGATGTAACAGAATTAATTCAGAGTAGTTTGATGTAAAATGGTTACTTGAAGAGAAATTTACTGACTCAGATTTCTTTATAGTGGTAAACTTTTTAGATTAAACTCTTCTAATGTCTGGTTCCTATCATAACTGCTGTGAACAGGTAAGACTTGGTAAGTTTCTCTAGAGTGAAACATTTCACATCAGTTCACTCTGACTGACTTTGTTCACATTTTGGATTTTGGAAAATTAATGTAATTTCCTTTTAAATACACTTGGAAACTCTCTGGAAGGTTTCACATAATACAACGAGTCTTATTCTTGTTTTCCATCTTAACTACCCGGAAATGGAAGAAAAGTATATGAACTGTCCATATACACAGGTGAGAGGTCACTAGATAGAGTGGTGAATGGGTGGTTATTGACTTATAAGGTGATTAATGAATTGACTTGCTGAATTGATTAATGTAATGATTGAAAAATGGAGCTGCCAGTGGAATGCATGATCGAAAGTGGGCAGCTTCGGGTCTAGTGAGACTGGAATGTAAACTCATCATGGAGACTGCTGCTCTGAAGTGGATTATGATATTTGAGGCTGTGAGAGTCTTTTATGTTCTGAATAGGCTTTTCTTTGGCTGGCCCAGTGGGCCAACCTGTGGCCCTCCTCTTTCAACACATGCTCCTCAGATTTAGCTCTATGCTAGGCTGCAGCCCTAAATTAGAAAGCTCTCATCTCCCTGCAGGCTCCACATGCTCTGATTAGACAATGTGTGCTCTTTATGAAAGCACCTCCCCGCCCCCAGCATTCATGTATGCCCTGTGTAACATTTACAAAGGTTAGGCTGCTCTGTCTGAATGAGCAGGTGCTGTGGACAATTTGTATTGTTTTCTGGTGGGAATCTGAGCAAAGTCGCGTGTCTCTGTGACCACATACAATGGCTCGTGTGATTGTCATTGAACAGTATAGCTGTGCTGAAAAAGAGTGTCCTTGACTTGAGAGAGCTGACGGATCATTTTCTACTACCTAGACTTTTTCAAATACAGTGTGTTATTAGCCCCATGTAATGTCAAATGCGCCAACACATTGTGACAGTTTGTCACATACACTCTGCCTTTTTCATTGTGCGAAACGATGCCACACTGAATGGCTTTACAGACTGACAGCACTTAAGCTTATGAGAGACACACATGTATAGACACACATCATTATCCTATGTGGATGAGGCGGCAAAGCAGTGCACACAGGGTTGTCATTAAACTGTCTAGGGCCAATACACACCTCCTGCTGTCCGTGTGTGTTTCTCGGCTCAGGCTGCTGCTGGATGTAGTGCGTGGGAGCTCTCGCTTATGCTCTTGAGTGTGTGCGTGTGTGTACATGCGTGGGGATGTAGGGTGGTATTGGGAGGAAGAGCTTTAAACCCAAACAGGTGGAGACAGGACTGTGTGGGTGGCCTGAATTGGCACCATGCTGAGGGACTTTGTGGCTGCTGTTGACTGTGTGGGTTGTTCTGCATTGCAGCTTGTGAGGTGGAAGAGAAAGAGCATGCAAAAAAAAAAGAGGCTCCTGAGTTTCTGAGCAGGGCAGGAATACAGGACCAAAAAATCTTTGGGTGTCCACAGTTTTTGTCTTTTGGGGCAGAAGTGTAATATGTGTGGTGGGCCGAGGGCCAAAAAGACAAGGCAGTATACAAATAAAGAAGTTAAGGGAGCACTGAGGAGAGTGCCTTGTTGAAGTCAAAGGCTATCTATCAGTGCTTCAGCCTTACATTTTTGCATGTCAGTAGTATATGTGGAGGATTTTGCTTTCATAAAGTTTTTCCCTAAAATATCCCTATGACACTTGTCATAAAGATACCATAAAGTTTTACAACCTTTCTGACTGTTTTTATTTTTGTGCTCTTAAGACTGATGTATTCAAAAAGCAGTATGGACTGAAACCCCCTTTAAAATGTCTAGAGATAGAGTGAACAGTTAGGAGCTGAATAGGTGGATATGTTTAAATGCATTAATGTATTGAATTCAAAACAGACATTTTTGATTATTAATTTATTTCATACAGTTTGTATTGTTTGAGAAGCATTCTAACCATGCTGGTATTTCGCCATAACATCACGTTTTTTTGTTTTTTTTTACAAACACTGTATCACTGTATCACCATTGCTAAGCAATGGGTTTGAGAGCTGTAGGAGACACCCAAGCCATTTGAATATTTTTACTTCTTTCTTTGTGCACAAACAGAACATTGATACTTTTAAGATCACATTTGACCGACAGCCGATTTGGTCAGATTCTGAAGACTACACTAAATTTCAAAACTGTCGGTTGGTCTGTATAAGGAGCTGGAGAACAAACTGCTAGCTGTGCAGCAAGTGAGCAGAGCTCGTTACTGTGATAGAGCATTGAGCTGCTTGTTAAGGAACTATAATTTGGTGGAAGGAATCGCTAACATTAAAACATATTAAATGCCACGTTCACAGCTCAATTCATTTTATTTATTTAAGTGTTATATAAAAGCAATAGAACGTGGAGGTCGTGTGTTTTCACTATAACATCATGGCTGTGATGATCTACGGTGACCAAATCACAGCCGTGATATTATTTTGCGATAACACACTCCCTCTCATGTTCTATTGCTTGAATATCTTTGCTGCTCTTTAAAACTGTCCTGAAATGTTCATACAATTTAAAGGGCAGCTAGTGTGCTTAGATAATGTAGGAAAAAAATGAGAAACACAATTTTGATATGACAATGACACTATATTGACTAAATTCTCACTGTTCAAAAAAATATTTAAAATCTTAAAATGTTTTAATTTTCTACATCATTTGAGCACAGTAGATGTCCTTTACATAATTAGTGAAATAGAAATAGGAAATTTAATAGGAAATAAATTTAATTTAACTTATATTGAAAGTGTTGACAGTGACAATATAGACTGGAGAGCGAACTGTACTTTTGAATAATTTAGCAGTGGTTACGTATAGCTATAATTTGCTTGTCCATGATGGACCCTTTTAGCAATATCCTTACACATGAGGCACTCTGCCACTGCCTACAATGGAGTGAAAGGGCCTGATTTGCTACATTCTGTCATGAGCTCATAACTGGCAGCTGCATATTTGTTATTACATCTGTGCATCTATATTAGTGACAACTGTGCAGTGTCAAAGGTCATAAATCTTTTTTACTTATAGTGTTCCATGTTCAATTACTGAAAGTATTAAAAATGAAATGCTAAGACAAAAAAAGGAAGTCAAATATAGTTGTTCTCTCATTGGGTTAGGGCAACTTTTTGGCAGCTATCTAAAACATTTCACATCTTATAAAATATAACAGGGAAAAGAGGGAGAGAGAGAGAGAGAGAGAGAGAGAGAGAGAGAGAGAGAGAGAGAATGGCTCTATCACTGTTATGTGTAAATGTATGTGTGTGTGCTACAGATATGCTCAGATGTTGATCTCACTCCTACAGAGAGTGTGAGGCTTAATTAGTAGCTGGTGTGCTGCTGTTTCCTCATGATTTAGCACCCTTAATATGTCTGTCTGACTGTGAGACACACTTTTTGCAGCCCTACACACACACACACACACACACACACACAAACACACACACACACCCACACCCACACACAAACAATTCATTGCCACTCAGCAGCTTCCCACCTCTACTCAGAAGCCTCAAACATAGTGTTTGCTTGCCATACAGTCTGTGCATCGGTCTCTGTAGCTTATTGCAGTTTCACAAACACTGCCTGCTCAAACACAGCAATTTTCCCTACACGCACTGACGTTTTGAATAAATACACAACATTATGCAGAACAGCGAAAGTGATTACTCGCTTTTAAAAGCTTCTATGAATATTTATAAAGGGTTACTGTCACTGCTTATTTCTGAGGTTATTTTGTTATGCCGTTTGGGCCTTTTAACATTCTTTGAGCAAATCTTTTCTGTCTCTGGCTAAAGCATTTAGTTAAAGTTGCTGTAGAGCAAGGCATAGTGATATCTCTGAGTGGCACAGCATTTCGGAAGCACTGTGAGAGTGAGAGAGAGCGAAAGAGAGAGAGAGATAGAGGGAGACTTTATATGTGTGATTGTGCGTGAGTAGCTTAAGGGAAATATCAGTCACAGGTGACTAAAAGCAGATGGTTTTTCTGAAGGTAAAGAGCAGAAGAAAAGAGCGAGAGGTTAATTCAGCCGTTAAGATATTTCCCCGCAAGGGCCTCATCAGTATCATTCTAAATAAAAGCGTTTGTTCTGTTCAGCACTCTCTCAATGAGAATGAGAGGAGAAAGAATGAGAGGGAGAGAGAGAAAGAGAGAGCGGGCACTGAAGGGATAGAGGAGAAGACAGATGACTAGAGAGGAGGTGAGAAGCATACGACTGCGATTGGCTCCTCATTCATCATGGAATTTGGTTTGGCTGTCATAGCAGATTCACAGACACAGCCTGGGGGGGAGCGCTAGTCTCAGCATGAGCTGATTCAGTTTGAAATGTCATTTAATATATTAGCCAGAGCTTAATGGATTTGATGGTTCATACCTGAAGACACGGCCTCCTCCCCAAGTGGGAGCCAACATGGTGCAAAGAGTGAAAATGCTACGCTGCAATGTCCGTTACAACTCACTGTCAGATTATTCCATTAACCAAAATCACAGCCGCTGAGTCCAGAACAGATAGGACAGCATACTGAACCTGGCTGGCAGTGCTGAGGATTTGAGTAAGCATGAATCAGAGAGCGTGTGTGGTATGAATTGGCTGATTGAAACACACTAAGGCCGTCACAAAAGCCAAGCAAAAGCTAAAATGCTTTGGTGCATTTATTTATTTATTACGAGTATTATGTTTTCAGAGTGTGCAATTGAAAATGCAGGACTGATTAAACCTTCAGAGATGGTGGTTTTGGTTTATTATTCTCCATCTGTGAAAATAATGATTTGAATTTATATTCAGCACAGGCAAAAATGGCCATTCTGCTGCAATGCATGAACTGAATGTGGAGGGTATATCAGTAACTGTTGCCCTCAGTCATGACATCTGGTTATCTGCAAACAAAGCATGATAATGCACATTCTGTATTTGGATTATGAATAGATTTTCTCCAGGGAATTTGTGTATATCTAGCTACATTTGCCTTCGCTCCTTCATCAGTAAAGCCCACATTTTCGAGATGTGTCAGAATGAAATGTGTATTGAGGAAAAATAATCAGTATAGCTATAAACAAGCTTACTTGCTTTTTTGGCAATTCTTGATAAATGACATTATTGCACTTTCTCTCTATAGACCACCAATATGCATCATTCTAGAGAATGACATTTTTGAAAATAGTTGCTGTCATGCCTTGTAGTAAACAAAAATGTTTGAGAACTGATAGATTTTGTTCTGTGTATGTTTTGCTCCTTAATGTCAATAGACCCACTGAATTACAAGGTCACTTAGCAGTCAAATACAAATACATGCAAGCAAGCTAATGTCCCTGCATATTAAAATGATATTTCATGAAAGTAAGTCTATGAGGAAATTTTAAAACTGATATAGTCTTAGCAAAAATTTGAACACCCTTGGTGAAATAAAATGTTTTGTTGGTTTTATAAGTGAAAATAAATTAGTATGCCCTCTACACAGAGAAAACACAAATATGGCAATTTTTCTGTAATTTTTTGTATACCATATTGGGAAAAAAATATATATATAAAATGTGTTATAACTTTTGCACAGGCCACATTTCATATTTTATCATTACATTAATGATTAAGTTAAACATTAAATTAAAAAAAGAAACAATAATTGTGCATTAAAATGTTGCAGTGTTTAATATGTGCATCACAAAACGTATCATCTTTGGAACATTTCTGCACAGTAACAGCAGTTTTCCAAAAAGCCATTCATCTTCTGCTCAGACCCAGAGTTCCTAATATAGGCATGATGCCAACTACAGAATAGCGACGTAACACAGAGGTCTACAGATTTAACTGTTTGTGGTTTGAAGAACCTTGACAGGGCAACATAAACTAGCAGGGCAACATAAACTAGGGTGGTCTGTCTTTCTGTGTACATATGAGAGGTTGCCTGGTATTTTATGAGGATAGGAAAGGACTAACCACTCCTGTCACCTGTCCCTGTCTGAGAATTCTCAGGGAACAAGTTCATTACCGAGACAGCCGGCTCGTTTCACTGCATCCATCACCCTTTGTTCCATCTCAAAGATTTCCAAAGAACCTTCCAGAAGAAGGTGGCCTCGCAACTGCCTGCCCAGCGTTAGATAAAGGTTCTGCCGTTACCATGGAGCCCACCTGTCCATGACCTTGCGGCTGAGCTAGAGTTCATTAGTCACAAAGCATAGCCATAGACCATTCACTCAGCCTGGCCAGTCAGCCAGCAGCAGCAGCGCTGGGCAGGAAACCATGACCGTCATCTTGTTACAGGAGGAAATATGTGAGGTTTTCATCAGGAACCAGCATGCACACATGCACACACACACACACACACACACACACACACACACACACACACACACACACACACACACACACACACACACACAAATATGTCCTGTGCATCACTGAAGGCAGCTGGGAAGAAACAATACAATTTGCAAATTCTACTGATAAATCATGCTTGTTGTTTCATCTTTTATCACTGCACAGCACAGTACCTTCTGTATCTCAGCCATCTTGGCCTGACATTATAATTCAACGCACACTTGACGTTTCTGTTTTCTCCACCAGAAAATAGAATTTCTGTCAATTTGATTTGCTACCCTTTGTTTTCTCATTATCTCTAGTGCATGTTCAGCTGCATTTCTCTCATTCAAACATACTAGCTACAGTTTCATAAAGAAAGAGGGGAAAATATTCATTCTGGATTTGTAACCAAAGCCATTGCTCATATCTTTAGAAAAAAAAGAAAAGAAAAAATCCATTGGTTCAGTTTTATCCAGGCACCTTTCAAAATATTCAAACGAATAAATAGGGTCCTGGCCCCAATTCACAGGGAAATGAATTCTGAACAAGATGACAAATGTGCTGGGAATAATTCTCGACATGATGATGGAAGCACTTCCCTGTAAATGGGGGATGGCTTTGCAATGCTAACCTCCTTCTTGGCTCACAAAAGATAGATTTCTCTGCTTCTCGGGACTAGAATAGCTCTTACCTGTCCGATTGTTCTGCACCTAGGATTGCAGTCTTGGGAATCATGGAGGCCTCTTTGCAACTGTGAAACCAACACCCGTTGTCTTTTCACAGGAAAAGCAACTTCTTTTGAAGTAAACAGACTTCAGGTGAAACAGGTAGTGGCTGCTTCAGTGTTTCAGCATTTCCTTTTTTATCGTTTTATCTCTATTTTTGGCTGTTTAGGAGCTTTGGGGCTAGACGCAGGGTGTATTAGGAGAAGACACAATGTGCCAGCTGCTGAGGTGAGCTGAGCTGAAGGAATTCTCCTCAGAAGTAAAAATTCACCATTGATTTACTCCTGGCCTACAGCCCCCCCGCCCATCCCATAGACCTCCTTTAACATAAAAATGCATGCCTTAATTAATCTCCACCACAGAGAGATAGGGTGATCATTTACCCAGAGCCCCACAAGAAGTCGATGGGCCTCACGAGGCACATATTCATATCTCATTAGATCCAAGGCTGATCTCTTAAGCGGACAAGGATTACCTCACAATACTGGGGGTGTCAGGGGCCAAACTGTCTAAGAAATGAAAGAAAATCACATCAGGGCACTTCTTCTCAACCACATCTCCGTCCGCGCTGCCGAGATCATATCGCACACTTGACTGCGAGTGGAAAATCAATACGCCACGGCCAAGTTCAAAAAGAATCCTCATTAAAAAAGGAGAAGGCAGCATTTTCCAGGCTCTTGCCAAGTTGGTCCAAGGTGGAGGAGTCAAGCTGGAGGGATTCTTAGCATTGTTAGGCAAATCGATCTGCTGGGGTGGGGGGGGTGGCCAGTGGGGGGTATGAAAAAGAAGAGCGGCTGTAATAAGATTTATGCTGAAGTGTATTCACAAAGTGCTACTGTCCAAAAACAGAAATGAGAGAGCATACGGCCACGGCGACTAAATGCTCACCTCAGCAGGTATGAAATTAGCTGTGTTAACACCAGTATGTTCCGGTGTGCTCAGAGCCATTTTGTCAGCTTTGTTGCAGTGGATTCTGAGCTCTTGCTCCCTGGTGGATTCACGACTGTGTAAAGAGTGCTTTTACCTAGAACGCAAAGGAGGTCCCATTAATCTATGTGTCAGATACATTCTTATGTTTCAGCTTTTCACTGTGTGGGCAGTGGATTTGACCCTTGAGCGTTTACTTTTTAGATAGCCTTACCCTTGCAGACACTCTGTGATCTGAACCAAGACAATTTTCTGCACAGATCTGTGAGAAGGTCTTTTATAACTGAAGCTTTTTTTTTTTTTAAACACAGCCTTTTGTGTAGAGCTTGTCAACTGTGGGTGAAAATACACTCATAATCCCCACCTGGACATGCAGTTTTAAAGGGTTTTCCAGAAAAATCAGATGGTAAGGAGTGGGTTTTCAAGGTTTTTGGAAGGATACACTGTTAGAAGACTTCCAGGATGTGTTTGTACTATTCCTAACTGGAGAAGGTAGTGTGTCGTGACATGGAGTACAGTTCAGAGACGTACAATCATTGACATTTCCGAATGTTTAGGAGATTCACAATTTTTCACGTGTGGAGGAGAGTGGCTGGCATTTGGGAATTGGTGAGTGTTCCACAATGCCTTGGATGACCGCAAAGGGCACTGACATTTTGCAAGCACTTCAGTAGTGTTTTCAAGTCTTTTCTTCTTTCTAAAATGTATTACTCACCAGTAAAAGTGAAGACGGCCAATAGAGTAACAGCTATTTGAAGAAGTGTGAATCTGAAGATGAAAGGGGCAGATTGTATGATAAGATGAAGTGGCAGAGGGAGGTGCTTGGGAAAGGCTGGGGCAAAGGACAAAAAGGACAGGAAACATGGTGAGTATATAGGTTAGGTAACATTGTGCTTCCTGCTGTTTCTAGCAGCTGGAGAGGAAGAACTATGGAAGATGATGATATAGATTTTTTTTTTATGAGAAAGACATAGTGGAGAAAGTATAACATGAATTTTGTATGGTAATAGTTAACTATTTATTTACATAATCTTTTTCCTCAGACATATGTTAAGACCTTAAAGAGGAATTTCACAGATTGTTTCCCTAAATTTCAGCATAATTCAGTTGAGAGGTGAACAAAGTAATTCAGAGTAGTTTCATGTGAAATGGTTAATTGTAGAGGAACTTACCAGCTCAGATTTGTGTATGTTATATGTTTCTTCCAAATGTTTATATTGAATATTTGGAAAAAATATTTATAGAATACAGGCAATGTATTTATAAGTTCCTATCACCACCACTGTGAACAGTTTCTCTAGAAAAGGACACTTTACATCAAACCATTTTGAATGACTTTGTGCACATCACAATGATTTAACTATGCAGAAATTCAGCCAAAACCTAGAAAGATCTCTAGAATTTCCATGTAACGTTTACAGTGTGATATCCTCTCCACAAAAAAAAAAAATATATATATATAGTAAAGCATAATGATTCCTGGAGAAGCTTAGGCCAATAATTGTGAGTTAATCATTCAGTTTCCTGTTTACAATGCATTGAGTAGACACTGAGTACAGTAGTAGTCTGAAGTTTTTATTTTTGCCTGATCATGAACGTGTAAGCACTGAGGTATAATAAATTTGTGTTATCTTACACTGAGACATCTCATCTTATCTTATATCTTATGCTGTAGGACATTTTGCTTTTAATTTGTAAAGGTATAATATAGTAGGTCTCAAAATCTCCAAACCTGATGTCTGCCTGACTTTTGTGTCCACTCACATTCCATTCCATTCATATTTGTAACTCAAAAGTGCTAAATATGAATGAATAATCTACAGGATGGACTGAACCAAAACAGAATTGATCACAATCCTTGTACACATGGAGGTCATACAGGGAGTAATTCAAGCCTCTAGATCTTTCCTGTTCCTTCACGGCCCACAGAGACTACTCTCTGTCTCCTACATCACAGCTCTGGCTGTGATAAAGATGGAATGTGTCCTACAAGCC
Organism: Pygocentrus nattereri; assembly: GCF_015220715.1. Lineage (NCBI taxonomy): Eukaryota > Metazoa > Chordata > Actinopteri > Characiformes > Serrasalmidae > Pygocentrus > Pygocentrus nattereri. The sequence goes on from NC_051213.1 coordinate 21,681,523, forward strand.
TGTTACACTACACTATGCTTCTCGTTACGCTGGGCTGACACTCTGACACTGATAGCCATCAACCTGTCACTATCGGGGGAAAGAAAGAGGCAGAACGAGCATCCTATTTTCCACATAAATAATCTCTTCTCTAAAGCGGCATCAAGCTAACTGGGGTTGTAATTAATTTCTCTGGGTATGTTTTTTTTTTCCTCCCTACAAGCAAATTGAGATGGATGATATTTCATCTTTGAATCTCCGCCTAGTCGATATGATGGGTGTCAGATGAGGAGAGTAGTTCTGCATGCCCTGCACTCTTTGAAGGAGCCGAAAATGAGGGATTAGACAGTTCCTTTCCACTTCATGAAGAAGGATTAAACACACACACACACACACACACACACACACACACACACACACACACACACACACACACACACACACACACACACACAGACACACACACACACATTTCAAGAACAGGGAAGTGTGGTGAGACTTTGCCTCTCTGATCAGGAACTTTAGATGCCACAGCCTATAATTACACTGTATATCAGAAGATTATAAAGAGCTTCTGACTAGTCATTAAAGTTTCACACTCATCTGAGATCAGTTCTACAAGCTCTCTTATTAAGGCTAAAGTTAGAAGTTAGGAAGCTAACATGGACTTGCAGTTGCATTCATAAGAATTTGTGAAACCCATCTAATGTGAAAAACTATAAACAGATAAAGGGCCCACATTTGATCCTTTTCCCTGTGGTCCACTTATAATGTTTGTGTGGATTTATGTACCAAACAAGTAATTTTTACATTGTCATTTTACAAGTTCTCTATATCCCTTAGAATTAAACCGGCTGTTTTTGCTATTGTGCCTTTAAGATATTTGTAAATGATATCTGTTCTGATTGGCTACCCTATATTATGCATCGTTCAAAAACAGTCTGGACCAAAACTCTCCTCTTCTTCTTCTTCTTTCGGCTTCTCCCTTTAGGGGTCGGCACAGCGGATCATCTGCCTCCATCTTGCCCTATCCACTGCCTCCTCTACTTTTACACCAAGGACCAAAACTCTCCATTTAGCGATATTGTGAATGGGTGGAGCTAAAGTGCTGTAGGCTGAACAGGCAGATATATGTAAATGTGTACAGTAAATTCAGAACAAGCTTAGTTTTTTTGCAACTTAGTTTCCATATGCAGACTTTGTGGACTGGGGAGTGAATGGTACATTTTGAAACTTGAAAAATATTTACACTACATCAAACTGTTCTACTTCAAGAAAGTGAGGTTTTACATGACATGGGCCTGTTATTGTTTAAAGTTGAACTTCTTGTTTCAACTGCTACATTACTAATAACACACTAAATTTAGGTATTTTCACCATTTCAACTTGACCAGCCTCACAGCCATTGTCATGATCAAAGACATTTGTAGGCAGACCATGGACAGACCAATGGTTACAAATTCTTTTGCATTGGGGAAGCTGGTCCTATATCAGCAAGAAAGGGAAGCTTCTACCTGAAGTGGTCATCAATAGTCCATGTCTTTGGACCTTTGCGATTGCATTGTAACTGTGCCATTTCATTGGGGACCATTTATAACCGCAAGGCTCTTGACTGTTTGAAAGCACTTTTTGTTATCAATTCCAAGCACATGTTTGTAAGCTGTAAAGTGATGTGCTGTGTTGAAGATGAAGCCAATGTGAGTCAACATTCACATAGATGCCACAGTTTTACTCCCTTCTGTCATTCCCTTTGAACGCCTCTTATCTGCTTGGTTCTGAAACCATTCTGAATACCTTAGTCCCATGTGTCTCAGTTTCACTGCTGAAATAGGGCAGTAACCCACAAACAAAGCTATTTCGGCAAGCCAAACAACATTAATACCACCGATTGACTGGATTACTGAATATATTCATCAAAGGTACTCGCAAGCCTTCTAGAGTGGGGAGCAGGCGTGCCAAGATAGCGCAAGTGCATCAATCGATTTCAGAGCAGTGTGTGGAATCAGAACATGCGAATAAGAGAGAGAGGCAGAGAGAGAGAAAGAGAGGACATACTGAAAATTACATGGATAAGAAGGAAAGGAGGTCTATAGATTTTAGAATTAAGTAATAATGATGTTTTGGTTTCAATAAAGTTTGGGAAACTAGCTAAAGAGAGAATCCCTGTGATTCCATGCATGTTAGGAAAAATCAGTTTGGTAATTTACAATGAAATATAGAGCTTCCTTCCTAAGTCCCACACTGTTGATTATATTCTAAATCTGTCATAGCCACATTTCTGTATTTGGTTGGGGATTATGCAAATGCAATCTTATCACAAACTTTATTTCCATGGAGCATTTAACTTTCTGCTCACCTGCAGTGTAAGCAATGTGAATATTGGCAGTTCTGCTTAGTCTGGGAGGCTCACTCAGTGCTTATTTAGTTTATACCTTTGTTCCATTCTTTTTATACTATAAAAACTGGACATAGGAAATCCTTGTGATAATGAACTGGCTACTTTACTAAACATTTTTACATTTAGCTTTCTAATAGATTTCAAGACCAGATTTGAAAAAGACTTGAAAAAGAAAAGGAAAAACAAGGACACTGAGATTTTAAAATCATGCAAGCTGTTTTTTTAATCAAGATTTTCTTGTGTACAAACTTAAACAAAACTCATTTCTTTGTACTGTCCCAAATGATATGTCCACATTTCCAAGCATGCATTGCTTGCTGGGTAGTTTAACCATCACTTCATATCTTCCAGCTGTAGCACAGGCATCAAATGAGATGAAAACCACACCATCAATGTGAGAGAGGGCACCTACACTCTTAGAAATAAAGGTTTTATAAATGTTTTTAAACATTTTTCTTTCAACAAGGTATAAAGAATGTAAGTGTACCCTCAAATAGTGGTTATAAAATCCACCTTAAATAAGTAAAAGATAAAGAAATAAATTTAAAAACGTGGAATAAATGTCTAAATATAAATAAATAAACAAATGATAAAGATATTCATTCTTTACCTCAAATGTTGCTAGAACAATTTAACAATACTGATGTCAGTATCTCTGGTTAGCTCCTGGATGCTGACATAATAAATGTGCTAGCAGGGGCTTTTGCTATACACTGCATTTTTTGTAGCTTGGACATATGCAGATGTGGTTGAAAAGACATTGTGTGTGAAAGCATAACTATTAGAGTCTCAATGACAGTACATAACACAGCGTGCTGTTTTCACTTGTCAGTGAGAGACACAAATCATCTCCTACCCGAGCAACATGCTGAGCTCAAGTTCAACTCAGTCAAGTCGCTTAGGTCAGCTGTGGCCAATGAAGTTTCTGCTATTTTAGAAATGACGCCTTTCACTACCCCCCCGCTCACCACCACACCATTACATTCCTGCAGCTATGGGACACTGCCCCTTTTGCATCTCTCAGGTAAATTGAAATATGTTGTTGTAAAGAGAAAGAAAGACACACATCTAATGTGACAGTTATATGATAACTATAGTACAGTATTAAATTAGACATGTAGCTTAAACATTAGCATCATTGGCCTACCTTTTAAATTAGGCAGTGAGCAAGTAATGTTAGCTAGCACCCTCTTTATTATTATTATTATTATTATTATTATTATTATTTCCTCTATATTATTATTGTTGTTGTTACGATTATTATTACTTTTATTAGTATTTTTTATTGTAAAAAAATAACTGTTGTGAGTTTAAAACTTAAAAGAAATGGATATAATTGTATACACATATAATGGTAAATGTAGAGAACTGTATATAAAAACACTATATACTATGATTTAGCAGAATTATCTATGAAATGAGTGATGGAATGGTTTGTTGAATTGATGTAAAATGTGCAATAGCAAAAGCTCCCTTTCTGTTGATTTAAACAATCAGGCAACAAAAGTTAATGTAAACTGCAGGTGGGTTGCAGCACCTTTGCAGCTGCACAGTGTTAAGCAACTTGCTCTGGGAAAAACTACTTTTAGATTGACCTGAATGACATTCCAATCAAACTCTAATTAATGAGACATTAATTCATATGAATGACAAAACAGGTGAAGTTCTGTGCTCAGAGCATGATTCAAACTCATTTGCTGAATAGTCATTTTGTGTAATGTGGAGTCTATTCTCAGTCAGTAGGTTGCTGAAAGGACCACCAAACTAGCATCAGAGAGCTGGTTTGAAAGAGACGTCATTGATGACAATTTAAAAAGACGCATTTCTCCGGGATTGGTTGAGCATGATGATGTGACATGACACACTTCGCTAGAACTTCTGAAGTCTCCACATTTCTCTGAGGAAGGGTGTGTGTGTGTGTATGTGTGTGTGTGACTGTGTTACTGCAGTAACTGCAAGCTAATGTACAAACCCACACAAAAGAACACTCAGATAAAGTAGAAATGTATATCTGTGGTGGATTAAGGGTTAAAGAGCCGTCACCACCTCAGGTTACAGAGCCCCAGTTTGCTGAGTGTAACTGGATAGAGGATGAACTGAGGTTAGCCGCTTATTGTCATTTCTCGTTTCACCTTAAACGATGTAGCACTTACACTCAGGTGCCTTTACGGGCTGTAGAGTGTAACTGCTGTATTATTTAAGGTGTAACGGAAATCCCAATAAGAAGTCAACATCAGTCTCAAGAGATTAGAGTATCAAATTCAGCCAGAGGATGTGGCACTGGCTAACACAACAGACACTGCTTTACTGAGGTTATTACTCTTTTTACAATTTTCATTCATGAATTATGTGAAGATCGACAGCAGTGGCAGGCATGGCAGAAAAACAAGGTATGGAAAAGCCAGTTAAAGAGGATGAGGAGCAAGCAGAGCACATAGGCATTGAGAAATGTTGACAGGACGTTAACTCAGCTAACGTTAGCATCATTTGTAGCGTACTGAATATAATGATCGTCACATTTGCAACAAAAACTTAAGTTTTCAGTCAGTTTTTATTTCATCTTTATCTCGCCCCCTTGGTTATCTCAGTATAGCATATAAACAATGAATAAAAGATAAGAGTAAGAAAAGAAGATGAAAATAAACAGATTATTTTGCACAAAGGCAGTACTCTGAGCGTGCAAAGCAGTAGAAATATAGTCAGAGTTTAAAGTGGTCCCAGTCTGAAAACAAGTCCCACTGCGGCCTTGTATGTATGTATGCATATGTATCTGTAGGCATTAGTGTAAAAGGAGGTACAGGAGAGGCCATATTTCTGCCACAAAAAGAGCTCTTTTACAGAAACATACAGAAACAGCCAGGGAGCAGGCAGGTCAATTCCGCCCATCCGTTTTCTTCCTATGGTGGATACACTAACTTCCACTATTTCACGGCAGCCCAACACCAAATAACACAAGCAACACATGCTCACCACTAAAACCTAACAACAATAACATAATGCAATAATGGGTGTTTTGATAAAACATTTTTGCTGATGTTTTGATGGATCTTTGTAATCTCTGCCTTGTTGAAAAGCTTTTCGAGCTCCTGCATGTTATGTCACTTGTTAATAATGTTGCAGTGAAAGTTCCATTAGCATAGGTGTCAACCTCTAGAGACATTGGAGTCACTGGTTTGTCCTAAGAGAAGGGTCCTAAGAAAAAAGTCTACATTAGATTCACGATGGTTATTTATTCACCTTTTTAAACACTACTGTTAGCACCTTTGCATAGATAAATCCCAAATAACAAAATGTTGGTCAATTTTAGAATCTTCATGAAAACTGCGTAAGTGTGATTTAAAAAGAGATTTCTTCTTCAGAATAGTTGGTGAATGAGGCCCTATAATAATGTATAATGTTTACAGCTTCCAACCCTTATGCCATATTTCTCATGTTCAAACTGCAACAGCAGCAGCAACAATTGAGTCTTTGATTTTCTTTACTGTGATATATTCCTCTGGTAATCAGACTAATTCACACAGAATCAGAAAATGTATTTTTATTATGTTTCACAATTAAACAAGTACACTTTATTTATTTTTTTTTTCTGGACCGTTTGTATTGGTCCCTTAATCATGAAATTTGCTAAGTACAAATGATATCTAGAGTTTTCTAAAACATTCTAAAAAATAAATGACAAAAATGGAGATTGAAGGTTTTTGTGCAGCAGTGATGCAAAGTATCATTCCCTTTGTTATTTTTTCCCCTCTAATGATGATCTGATAATTGCAGCATACATAATTATCAGATCAACCTTTTCTCCAGCTCTGGTGAACCTCTGATCTCTTTCGTCCACATGCTGCTATCTGTTTTGTCTATGATGACAACATTTCAAATGAATCTGTACACCACCACCCACAGTGTGAGCACATTACTTAGTAAGTACAATGAAAGGAAAAGGTAAAAACAATCCAGAACCCAATGGTGTAGATCGACACTTATGCAGGACCTGCTTGAATTTTTACATGGTGCTTTTAGAAAATGTTTAGTCTTATCAGTTTATAAATCAGTTTTTTTTTTTTTAATTATTCATTTTCCTTCCTTCCAATTATTCATGTTCTTAATATTTTTTCCTGCTTTCCATAAAATAGAATTATTTGCATTTAAGAAAAATAAATAGCTTTATGTTGCAATTGAACAAGATTTAATGAGTATAAGGTCTGTAATGAAATTGCCTAGGCTGAATAGATATCTAGATTAATTTACAATAATCGGTCAAAAATGCTGTTGTTGGCAACAGTTTTATTTTTATTTTGTTCTTTATTTTATTTAAAAAGTAACAAAAACAAAACTAGGGTCTCCCCAGTAAAATCTACCAATTCCCACCTCTGCTCATTTATATTAGTCTCACTCTGGCCCTGTTCAATATGACACCACCCTGCATATACATGCACATGCCCACACACGCATGGGGTCCTTTATATGTATGCCGATTTTTACAGTGCAATTCACAGTGATCTTATATTCTCCCTCCTATCTCATGCTCGGTTTTGGTGATGTCTCATTAAGGAGTAGTGGTGGTCTTCTGTTTGATGTAATCAGGTGGTTGATAGTGATGGTTCCCATCAGCACCACTGTGATCAACTATTTTTTTAACAGAGTATTTCACATCAAACTATTTTAGTTAAACGACTTTGGTTACATCTTAATTATTTACTTATGTTACACTGACTGAAAAATCTGTGGAATTGATAGTATTCCAATGACATCACAAATGCGCTGCCATCATTTTGGTAGGCAACATCAAATACATTCAGCAGTGCTATGGCTGTTTATAATGAGTCATGAATGATCTGTAAAAGGCAGTAAAACACATCATTATTTGGAATGCTTTTTAAATCTCATTTTTGAACTGATATATTTCAGTATATAGCCCAGATTTCATTTGATTTGTTGCTGTAGTGGTAACAAATGAAAACTGAAATCTAAATGGCTGAGATTTCCCACTATACTACTAGTTCCCAGTCCCAAACCACATACTAGCACACTAAATAGTGTATAAAAATAGTGCACATACCATTAGAAGAGCACACATTAGTGAAGTAGGTGAGGTATACAAGTGTGTGGTTAGGGACTCTGTTGTGCTGCTTGTTAGCTGCTCAGTAAATCAAGTTTCCTAGGGAAAGTTTGAGGTATTTGTTCATTAGGGTGCATTCATTGAGATAAATTGATGCACTTATTGAGGTAAGCTGATGTTGTCTTTGTTTTCACCAAATTTTGCAATTCTTTCCATTCAGCTCAGTGTAACAGCAGCACCATTTAAGGTGGAACAGCTGGGGATTAAGAAGCTGACTTAAGCTGTATGTGTGTGAGTTTACTATTTAAGAGCTTTAGCAGTTTTGGTAGGCACTTTTATTTGCTTTTATAAAATCTCACTGGAGATGTGCAAGCTATATGCATCCAGTCCACCAACCTAGCTAATCTTCTTGTAACATTTTCTGGAGACTGCATCTAAAGCGTCTACATACTGTATCTTTTCATCTTTTTAGTGGTCATTCTGGTCTATTTTGCTTGTTTTTTTTCCACCGCCACAATTGTAGCTGCAGTAACAGTGATGAGACAAGCTCTATCTACAGCTTGCCTACCAGCTTGGCAATGTGGACTTCCTAATGATGCAGTTGACTACTATGAGTTCTCCTTTATTTGTCTTTGAATCCCAATCCATCCTTCTCTTTGCGTTCATGGCATGGTACCTGTAAAACCAAAGTAAACATAGCACAAATGAAAATCATTATCCTGTTACTTTCTTTTCTATTTTCTGTTCTCTGTTGTGCTCCATTTACTCTTTTTTTGTTGTTTTGGTTTTGTTATTTCAGGCAGGCATTTGATTTCAGTATTGACCTGTTTCAGAGGTGATCTCATTGTGATCATAGTAGATTGATCATCTGAGAAGATAAATGACTTGCATGTTGACCTGCAAATCTACAGCTCTTTACTGTCAAATTGGAAGTGTCTAATCGAAGACCCTTTTATCGTATTCAGAAAGAAAGAGGCCTCTATGCTTCCTATTTTCCTGACTACTGCTATGAATTATGTACACTGGGAAATTTGCGCCCTCTTTTAAGTAAGTGTTCTCATTCAATGCAGAAATGAGACTATTGTGAGATTATTGATTTTGTCCCTGCTGTGGTTGGGAAGAATATGTCACGGTTGCTGAGTGTAGTATTGAACGCAGTGTCATGTATGGCTTTGACACATTCAGCAGGCAGACACAGGGCATAGCTCACAAGACTGGTGCCCAGCTGAGTGCAACATGACTGAACTGGATCAGTCATAGATGAGCCTGGGGCTGGAGCCAGCGACAGACTGCACGCTGCACTGAAATGCTATGATAAAATAGAATCTGAATAATGAGAACATAATGAATAGATATCCATTCCAGCACTGTCCAGATATGGCAATAAAGGGGAATTCCATCAGTTTTCCAGAGTTTATGCATATTTAAATTATTAAAGATAAAAACAATGCCATTCAGAGTGGTTTGATGTGAAATGCACCACGGTAAAGCAATTTAACAAGTCAAAAAAATTCAAAGTGGCTGTGATAGGAATCAAGTGTCCAAAGTGTTTAATCGATTTAAAAACTCCATCAAAAAAATTTATTACATGATTTAATGTATAAGATATTGTCTTATGATAGTTTTCAGAAAAGCTTCTGGCTTAATTTTATTTATTATGTTTTTAGGTTTACCACTATTGTACCATTATTAGCATTATGTATGGCATGACTGACTGTTTTCATGAATGAAAATGTGAAGGAGTATGCTTCTTAAAGAGTCCCATGCTTACGGGATATAACAACTGAATATATAACAATATAACAGCGGAACTGACAAACTGATTAATTTCCCATCCTGAGCCCTTTTTCACTGTTAATTACAATTTGGTGAGGTTTCAAAGCCATGAATTATAAATACACATTGATGAATGTTTTACAAAGGTGCAATGTCTTATTCTTCTCAAGGGAGTCTTTCATTGTGGCCTCTACAGCCTCCTAATGCCACAGTGAAACTGCACTGCTGGTCTCTGGTGATCTGTCAGTTGTTTTCTATAATAAGGTCAATAATGTGTTTACTTATTAAAATGCTTGTGTTCATTTGATCTTTGTGTAGTTCTGATAGTGGTGACCTTTCTTAGTCTTTGTGTAGTTCTGGTAATTGTGACCTTTCTTAGTCTTTGTGCACTTCTAGTAGTGGTGACCTTTCTTTACCTTCCTTTGTTCAGAGTTTAATCTTACAGTGTAAAAGATGGAAAAGACCAATTTTTGATTTGAAGTATTTGTGAGATTTGAATTGCTCATTTGTCATTTAAACTGTTATTTTGCTTTGCTTCACTTAATTAAAGGATTTCTTTCACACAAATAAAGCCAATTAAACTTGTATTCACATAGAATGTTTATTTTTACAGTATAGATTCTAGAATATGAATATGAAACTTTCCTTTTGTGCTTGGAACAGTGGACATGGAGGTGTGAAAACAAGGTTGTAAATGGTTTTTCCAGAGTTTTGAATGGTAGAACATGCAAGCAATACTCTTCCTGCTTCTCTATTCCCTACATTCACCTCCCTGTCTCTAGTCATGTACAGGACCTCCTCATTCTCTCCTCTTTTCACTTCCACTCATTTTTCCCTTCACTTGCCTGTCCACACTGCATTATCCTTTCAATGGACTCAAAGAAAGGACTTTAGCTGCAATTGTGTTCCTTCTGTGTGAAAAGATGGTTCCAAATGTGCAGGCTTCCAATTATAGTACATCCCGCTTAACTGATGGTTATTAATTCCTTCAAACTCATTATGCCATGCAAAATAGGTTTTCCCCATGGGACGAATACTAATGAAGGAGAAACTTTGCCACACTCCTGTTTCCAGCATGGACCTTTTCTGTTGTTTTACACTATATTGCTGTGTTACTGTATGTGGATTTTGGCAGTTCTGTCTACACAATGAAGGCCACTGTTTGGCCAAACCCTTTGAGATTCAGCAGCTGGAACTGTGTGGATTTACAAAAACACTACAGTGAGGAAAACCTTCACACTCAGGCTTAATCGTGTCAAGAAGGCAGATCCTATCCAATCCTTCCTCACCTCTGAGCCAAGGCTTTAGTCCTGAGTGAGAAAATTTGGCCACAAAAGCAATTGCTCTATAACACCACAAACATACACAAACATAAAATTTCATAACTTAGCAGGACAGCTAAATATAAGGTTATTGAACAGAGAAGTCAGTAACCACATATGAAAATGTATGCCCCAAAAATATACTCCTCCATGCAATGACAATACATAAATGAGTGAATCTTACTCTCCTGGTGCATTGGCTTTACTTTCTCATTTTCTCATAGTGGATGAATCTAAACTAAATGCATACATTTTGCATGTAATCATTGTTTTTCTAGAAAATATCTTGACAAAATATTTAAGGAATCACCACAAGTTATTTACAGTGTGAGGCTGTACCCTCCAGAAAGTGTAAGTAAAACATTGAGTCCAGCTTTACTCTTGACTTATGGTGAGCCAACAGGGGCAAACCACAGGCTGACCCAAACAAAACACTTCAATCTCTCTGTGTTGTGCCTCACTGCTCCCAGAGGGCTTGATTGATTGAGCTGCTGGCCAATCAGAGCACATCGATCTAAGAGTTCCCCCATCCCCAACTCCGCCAGCACCCATTCATCTAATGCCTGTCAAAACAATTCACAAGACAATGGCTGCAGTGTAGCAAGCGCCCTTAAACAATGCTGCTTAAGGTTTCTTTGTGGGTTTTATGACGTTCTGTGAGGTAATCTACAAATGCTTTAATGATTTGATGTTGAATGAGCATTCCAACTTTTGCCATCATTTGGTGTGCAAAAGCATTATTTAAGCTTAATTATAAGATATTGCAGAAAGATTTAATAAAAACATTCTTTTTCTTTGTCTCTCTTCTTTATTCCAGGGGGAATATTTGAATCCATCGAAACTGGTCCATCAGGTGCTGAGGAACTAGCCTTTAAGTTTGCTTTAAATACAATCAACAGAAACAGAACTCTACTGCCAAACACTACACTCACATATGACATCCAAAGGATAAACATCCATGACAGCTTTGAGGCCTCCAGAAAAGGTATGGCACTCAAATTTTATCTGTACATGTGATTCAAGAAGTGAAGTGAGTTTTAGAATAATTACATTAATTGTAATTATTCAAAAAACCCACACATATGCTGAAACTGCATATTGATAAGATTAACTGAAGGGAAACATCACTGGCCGGCTGGTGTGTAAACAGAGAGAATTGATTGGTCTTAGGTAATGAGTCGGTGGCCGTAATGCATCAGCTACAGAAACCCCTGAGACAGGTTCACATGCTGAAATCATCTGTCATTTCTACACCAGGGAAACATCTGAATTCTCTTCTCCTGATTATACACTCCATTAGCACTGCTGCTGTAATTGAGATCCCCCCTCACTATGTTTGTTAAATGATTACAACAGAGCAGTAATAGTTTTTTTTGTGGCACACAAAAAACAGTGATGCCAAATTTGAACTTTTTTATTCAGGGACATTAATATAAGAGCACAAGTTAAGAATATTCTAGAAACCCTCTCTCTTGTATTTGTCATTTAAAGGGGCACTCTGACCAAAATTTAGCTACATCTGTTCTGAACCTACCTACTCACCTCCCATAGCTGTGCCACAATAGTCTCAAGAGTGAAATTTTCTGGTTTAAAAACTGAGAAAACTCCCTTCTGATGATGTATTTTGAACATGAAAGGACCCTTTTTTATTTTGGGGCAGATACATGGGGTGTTTATTTATTTTTCAGCTAGTTATCTAATGTAAATAGAAGTCAGATAGCTAGAATTCATAGTAGAAGGCTAAATATCACATCTGTATTTATTAGCATCGACATAAGTGGTACAAAATCCTGAATTCTGTCAGATCATTGAGGCTGATTAATGTGTTACAGAATGCTCCATACACAACAAATAACATATTAAATGCTAGTTTTAGGTTAGAATGCCTTTCAATACCTCAGTAACAGAAAGAAAATGCCACACCATAAAATTCATTTTAGTTTAATTAATTCAAGAATTAAATCTTAGGGCAGCAATAATTGATACATAATTAAATAGCTGACACAAATTGTAGATGTCTCTGCTGATTATTTAATTACTGCATTGTTGAGCAAATCATATTTGACCATTACTAAGTGTCATATTCTCTCTCTAGCCTGTGACCAACTCTCTCTGGGAGTAGCGGCCATTTTCGGCCCCTCTCACAGCTCTTCGGCCAATGCAGTTCAGTCCATCTGCAATGCACTGGGGGTGCCACACATTCAAACCAAATGGAAGCACCAAGTTTCAGACAACCGTGACTCATTCTACGTCAGCCTCTACCCGGACTTCTCCTCACTCAGCAGAGCCATTCTGGACCTGGTGCACTTCTTCAAATGGAGGATGGTTACTGTAGTGTACGACGACAGCACAGGTGAGAACTTGTCCTTTTGCATTATAGTACTCCATGCTGTCTCCTACGCACCCTTGTTCACTCCCAGCTGTTCCCAGCCAGACTGTGTCCCAAGCCTGAGCAGCCTGACCTGAGGTGTGGGACTTTACACGATTCCCTGGTCTCCGTCTGGTCTACAGTGTAGCCAAACCCCCAGGCTGACAGGCCCTGTTAGAACAGCAGGCAGCAAGCGCCTCAGTGGTCAGGGTACATATGCCATATGCCAGGGTTCAACTTAGTAGCCAGCAAATGGGAGATCCTGCCAGATTTCCCAGGGTGTTCATTCAAGCTCTCTTCCAGTACTCCACTGCCTGTAGCCTACAGCCACTGGCCAGTGCAATGCTGCTGCTCCTTTCACGTATGCACTACAATAAGCCCACTTGTTTAGCACTGTGACATTCTGCAGCACTCCAGCCAACTCCCTAAACCATGTCTAGGGGCGGAAATGTAAGGTCCAATTGCCTGTGGCTCTTGTGCTTTGCTGCAGGCACGGAGGTCCTCCTAGCAGAGTCTGAACTTCAAGATAGAATTGATCCCTGTGTTTCTCTTGCTTGGATTAATTAAGGTGTAAATGGACATGGCTGGCTTTCAATGGGGTTAATAGTGCCTTGATTTTCTGTCACAGGCAGCTAGAAATGAGAGCAAAACACAAAGTGAGGGCCAAAACGAGGGCCATTTGTACAGGTGTGTTATAAAACAGGAGGTCTTGTCTTGTTGTTAGAGGGAAAATGATAAAAATGTGCTTGGGCTGTTTCAGGGTTAAGGCCAGCTCTAATTTGACTCTACAAAGCCAGGTTCTTTTCATGTTTACTGCTAAATGAATAAATCGTTGGGCATAATGGTTAAGCCTGGACAAACACCCAAACAAGCAAATCAATGGTCATAATGACATTTCTCTAATGACTCGACTTTATAATGGAAGAAGCAGAATGACAGCAGCAGAGGCAGGGCTTGTCTTAGCCTGCCAACCCAATGCTCTGTCATCCTAGTGGGCTTGCTGAGTTTAAAGTTGGGCGTGTGAAGAAGGGAGTGGGCGCACAGACTGTGCAGAAACAGGGGGAGGTGGTTCTTTTTTCTCCCCTGTGCTCTTCTTTCTGTTCCTCTCTCCCTGATGGTAGGAGAGAATGACAGTTTAACTTCCCAAACCAAGCATATGAGCCCATCTCCATGACAACATCCTCAGCGGCGGGTAGAGTTAAGGGAATAGCCAGAATGGAAATGGAGGTTGCAAGTCTCAAAACACAACAATGCCATTCGACATGGCTTAAAATCTGTTTTTCAAAATCCTTCTTTTTTCCTTGTGTTAAGCTGAGGGTTCCTTGGAGAGGAAGGCTGTGGTGAATATAACTACAGGCCAGAACAATAAAATAGAATTGGCTGTACAAACACCATTGAAGTATACTTCTCAACAGAAAGGTAATTTACTGTGTGCCCACAGCGTGTAATTCCTTTACGGCTATGTGTTTGACCCATATGGCTGACTTTTCTTTTCTTTTTTTTTAATTATATTGGTTTAAAGGTCAGTATGGACTGCAGACCAGAGGCTTGGTTCACTGAGGACAGAGCATGAATGCAGCAATCATCATAATGGTGTTTTAGTGCTGTAAAAGTGGGTAAAATTGGAGTTTATTGGAAATTATTAAAATATATAGAGAAAACAGCACCCTTCACAACCGTATAAGAACTGGTAGACCACCAACTACTTGAATTGTGGGAAGCAGAAAACGTAGCCGACTTCTAACCTTGTAGGTACGGAAAAATATCTCTGCAGATTTATTTTCGAAAATTTCAAGAGTGGAAACTGTCCTTCTTTGTCTGCTTTGCCCTGTCCTGTAGCTTTACCGGACAAAGTAAGAAGCATTTCTATTGGGCTTATATATTATTGGGCAGTATATATATATATATTATTTTTATTTTTTTTTACAAAATATAAAGGACAATTGCTGTGTTCAAATGGTGTAAAACTTAAAAACTGACATGAATTGAGAAAATGTACAAAATTTGTGGAACAAACACAATATGGTTTCTACTTTTTCCGGATACCAAAAAAATGATAACTTGTTTGTTCTTGACTGGAAATTAAATTAAAGTGAAGGGTGGTCTCTGATTTTTTCACAGTACCATAGCTGTAAATATTTTCCTGTAAATGATTGTGGCCGACTGCAAAAAAGTGAGCACTGTCGCTTGAGTGAGAATTGCAGAAGGAAGAACACTAGATTTACTGTCCTCGTATAAGATATCGGCACTTAAGGAAACACATTTGCACGTCTTCTATTATATCCACTATAATTATACTGAACACTATGCTTGTCCACTATGCATGAATGTCACTGCTGTGTGTATGTGTGTGTGCGCTGACACCTATGAGTGTGGTGTGTGTTAGCTAAATACACTTCAGAAGTGGGACGAGAGCTTGAATTGAGACGAGCACTGCTGGAGCGCACCCAGGGTCTCCTAGGACCCCTTCAGTAATCTGTTTCAATTTGATCTATGTGAGTGCACCAAACCAGCAGCGCCATTCACAGTAATGAAGGAGCTAGCCCATCATACGCTTGGCTAGCACCCGCAAGATTGTTTAGAGAGTCACACTGCCATTTTTCCTAAGTGGCATGATAATTTAAGACTTCTGCATTCATGCTTTAATAAGTGCTTTGATAATTTGATCTCTAAATGTGCCATTTTCACAAATACACTTAATGACATTTTAATAAAGTCTCTTACAATTTGTGTTTCCCCTGTAAATGTGAGCATGCAATAATGTGGTGTTTTAAATCAGTGTATGATTATATGGGTGGTAAAACTAGGCCGATTTCTATTACCCTGAAAAGAACTTAATAAAACCAAATGTCCCTGAAAGGTGTTCTTATATTGGTGGAAAGATTGTCTAATAAGATGTTTGTGGTTTATGTTAAAAAGACAGCACCTTATGGTAACTGCAGCAGTATAATTGCAGTCTGCATGGAACTTTGACAAGGTGTTTAAGAGTACACCAGGCATGACGCTGGGACGCAGATGTTCTAGACTTGCTAAATGACTCGTGAGTGTGCTTGCTGCACATCCAAGTTTAGAATGTGCCGGGTGCGGAGTCCTCTCTTTACCCTCATCTGTCAGCACTGCAGACTCCTTCCTCTCAGCTTGAGTACCGCTGAATTTAGAAAAGCGATTGAGAAATTACAGAGTGAATACATGTGCGCATGTGTGTAATTTCCACAAAGTGAAATGCCTTTGCCTTTCTCGTCGGCTATTAAAACCTTTGACCGGAAACTTGTTTTAATCCTCCTGCAATTTGTTCAAGCCGTTTAATTGAACATAAATAAGCCCGCCCATGCAGCAAGGGCTACATTAACCTTGACCTGCTTGTCTGGAGCTCTCTGAGTCACAGGCTGGCTCTCAGTGTCTTTCCCACATCCCAGAGTGCAACTCTACGCCATTGATGCCAAGAGGAAGAGCTGTTCATCTTGCACCTCTGACTCCGGCAGGGTAGTTCCTCTGGAGGGGGACTGGAACGCTAGCTCTGTCAGACAGGACACTGTTTTAAGGACTTTGGCAGGGAACACTTGAGCGATGCAGCCCATCCACAGATATTTATCACAGGCCGTTATGTTTCACGCTCAGGAGACTCCCAGACGGGGTTTCTAATAAACGCTTTGAGTGGATGAAATATTCATGCCGAGTTAAATACGGATCTAGGAGCAGTCGGGAAGCATTAGACACAGTCAATACAGATCAGCACTGACAGTTGCTCTTTTTCTTCTCTGCTCCTGCCATGTTTTTTCTGTGGGCATGCCCCTGCCTGGTGCTACAGAGCGAGGGCAGAGGGGTTGAGCAGCCATGACAGAATGGCAGCACAAAAGGCAAAGATGAACAGGCAAACAGGAACCAATGATGTAAGAGAACAGGAGCAGGTGGAGTCATTTGCTGACTAACAGCAGAGCTCTGATCTCTGCTGTCTTAGTGGGTATGACACTGTCTATCCTACACAGTATAAATCAAAAATTGGACACAAAAGCAGAGTAAGAGAATTAGGCCTATACTGTGGTTTTTAGTATTAGATTAATATAGGACTGACCTATATTAGGACCTACAGAAAGTAATGTCCAAGAGACAAGAAATCATAAGAATACATATACTGTAGACATTTTGCTCATATTCATGAAAAATGAATAGGTAAATACACTGTATATCCAACAGCTTGTAGACACCCTTGTTAATTAGTGGATTCAGCCACTTTAAGGTGCACCCTCTGCTAACACAGGCAATCAGTTTCACAGCTTGTATATTCTCAACAGAAAAGCATTGTCAAATTAGTCTAAGGTCATCATGCCCAGGCTGCAAACCGTGCAACTGTGTTCTCTGAAGACATGGAGTGCCATCCCATATCTACAACTTGGAGTGGCGTTTGTGATCCAGAACATCCAACATCTGTACCTGACCTCTCTAATGTTCTTGTGGTGGAGTCTAATCAAATGTTCCAACATCTAGCGTAAAGTCTTCCTAGAAGATTTGAAGCTGTTACTACAACAAAGGGGGAGAAACTCCATATTAATAGTCTTGATTTCAGAAGAAACTCTGGATGAGCAATTGTCTGACTGAACATACCTTTTGTATTTACTCCCAAAAGAAGTGTACAAGGAGCACACAGGTATTAAATGATTGAAATAGGAGGGCACTTTGAAATGTAGAGGTACTTTTTATGATCTATTGAAAAGTCCTATAACTAATACTGAACCTTTATATTTTGGAGATGTTCTTAAAACATTTATGCTCTTTTATGTTCTTTATGCTCACATAGAAAATATTATTTACAAAAATAGTTCTTTAATTAACCATTCTTTGGCAGATTCTTTAGGGAACCTTAAGTGGTTCTTCTATGATCCATGTGTCCAACACAAGGCCTGAGGGACACATGAGGCCTATGGCACAATCCTATCTGGCCCACAAAAGTTTTTCAATATTAGTCCGTTTTGCAATGCACTGCACCACTGTGACCCCAGCATGCACTGTGATGTAATGTGCACTCTTTCAGCCAGTGTCCTATATCCTCACTATTTTACAATCTCTTATTATTATTTAAACAGGCTGTTTTTGTTGCTGTGCCTTCAAATTATGTATGTCAATTACCTCAGTTCTGATTCAGATTCAGAATGGGAACCACATGAAACACTTTTCCTTCACAAAAGCAAGAAACAATTGTTTTTCCATTATATGGGCTCTTGAAGAGTGTATGCTACCTTTAAGTGTACACAAGGAGTCTAATCATCAGCTGAACTGTTACTGAATATCCACGTGTCTGCTGTGCTTAATGTCCCGTCATCAGCTTGCAGCAGGGTACCGCTGTGGGGGTTACCATCATCAGCTGGAGACAAGGTGATGTTGAAGAAGAGCTCATTTCAAAATTGTTGTGTTAGTAGTGGAGAAAAGGAGTGGCTATAAATGTGTCTTCTCCCAAAGGCTAAATGTAGGCTGTATATAAGGAGAAAACACTGCAACAGTACAGCAATGTTGCTGAATCACTTGCTGTATATCTAGCTGTAGGGAGAGGGTGTGTATAATATCACACTTATTCTACTGTGTCGCATGACCTTCATAGTTATCAAGTCTTGAACTCCCCCAGAAGCCTTGCCTAAGCCTATTGGGCTCACACACTGATGCTGGTAAGATGCCTCACAATATAATGAAATAAAACGCCTCATGATGTGAAGTAAGCAAGTGTGACAGCATTCTTAGGGCAATCCAGCCATCACCAGTTGTTCTGCTGATAACAAGGCAGCATGCTGAGAACGACTCAGAAAGCTTTATGACGTTCTTGTACTTTGGAATTCTCTACGTATTTCCACTGCACTTAGGAGTGACACTTGATTGACAGGAGGGTTCTGCAGTGTAAGAGCTGACTGAGAAAGCATTGAGCAGACGGAGGACAAAGAGAGAGAGAGAGAGAGAGAGAGAGAGAGAGAGAGAGAGAGAGAGAGAGAGAGAGAGAGAATGAATATACAGTGACAGTATAAGTTCAGAGAGGAATAGATTTCATTAAAATTAGACTGACATTACACATCTATTCATAGGGCTTCCTTATCTCCTTCTAATTAAAGCCAAGGGAATCAAATGAATGCAGGGTATAACTTCAATTATCCTAGATACATATTTGTAATGTGTGTATTGAAATAGAATTTGCACTGCAGCCATCTCTAAATAATACTTTATATTTTTGTGAAGACTGTGCCTATTTCTGTTATGTATTTACCATCTCAGCTCTCACTCTCAAACTTTGATTGTGTTTGTAATTCTGTTACTAATGATCTATTTCTCTCTCTCTCTCTCTCTCTCTCTCTCTCTCTGTCTCTCAGGTCTGATTCGGTTACAGGAGCTCATTAAGGCGCCCTCTCGTTACAATATCCGATTAAAAATCCGACAGCTGCCCGCGGAGACAAAAGATGCCAAGCCGCTTCTTAAGGAGATGAAGAGAGGAAAAGAGTTCCATGTGATCTTTGACTGTGGCCATGAGATGGCTGCTGGCATTCTCAAACAGGTGAGATACAACAATACAAAAAAAAAACACATTTTGTTATCAATATGAATATATTATAAAATATTCCTTTTCTTTTTATGCTATTCATAAATTTAGGAATTTATCATTATGCAGATTTCCACTTCTGTCTCACAAGACCATATTTTATGTTATGGTTTGTGTATGTGCTTCCATGCATAAACCGCTTTATTGTTCTAAGGTTTTTGTTTCAGCAATGCAAAGGAGAGAGTTAACAGCAAGTCTTTCTCATCAGACAGTGTTCATGTTTCTCTGGCTCACAGCAAGATTAAATATTAAAGATACCATGATTCACTTTGACTTCAATGCTTTTAATCAATTTCAGACTGCTGGATTGGTAATGAAGGTCAAGGGTACTCGTCATCAATGGTCGGTAATATATGTTTCTCTAATGAAAAATAATGAGGTAGTATACTGGCTTCCCCTAAAACATTCCCTGCCAATTACTTTTTCTATTTTTGATTTTATTTTTAATTTCGGACTACAAAGTTCCTATTATGAGTTCTTCTCCTTTCATATACCCTGACCACCAATGTGAAAGTCAGCAAGTCCTGAGGCCCTGAGATGCTCCTCCTCTGAGGGATATGGACTGCTAGTCGTACAGCATTGTTCTCAGCATGCTTGGAGGACACTGTTAAGGGTTTTACTCTGCTGTGTCCACTAAGCAAGCACCAAACTGGCAGCACACACAGAGAAACCCTGCCATCCAACCTTTCAAATGAGAATTCGACCAGTTGTATTTTCTGGGAGCCTGTCCAAAGATGGCACATGGTATAGTTGGTTGTAGGTATAGCTAAACAGTGTCTTCAGTAAGTGAGCCATATTTGGGATTTTAAGCAGGATATGAGTTCTGTAATTCTTTTCTTCTTCACAAGCGACTTTCAAATATGCTTAGACACCTGAATTATTATTCCACAGCCATATGGCTCACACAGAGAGGTGCTCAAACTATTAGGTGATATATTGTACATAATGATGATCAAGGTTAAACGGTTACATATTTCTGGTCAACTGATATTTCAGTTTTTTTAATTTTAGAATATTGATTTTTTAAAAATCTTGGTTGTAATGCACTGTGGTGTATATAACTAAACACTGCACTAAATGTATTGTTTTCAGTACAATTTTAGATAAAAAAATGGCTCATATAAATAAAGGTGTCAAATATAAACAAAAATTACGTGATGACATTTTTATATCTGGATCTTGAATCTAATTCCAATTCCCTTGCATGAACTGACCTGCTGATGTAATGGATTGACCACCTACTGTCAGATGCACCTACAAGGCAGTGACTGCAAAGTCCAGGCCTAAAAATTGGATTCAAGGTCCAGATTTGAAGACCTCGGTCAAAGAAGAACCACTTTTGGTTACCTAAAGAACAAGGGTTCCCAATCTCAGTCGAGGTGACCTCATGTTCTACACATGTTGGTGTTTTCTCCACTCTACACCTGACCCAGTCCACAAGGAGAACACCAGTTGAATCAGGTGTGCTAGATGAGAAAATGTACAGTAAAGTGCGTAGTGTGGGATCACCAGGACTTTTCAGTGGACTGTTCTGTATAGAAAAAAAATTGTAAATATATGAAGAGAGTATGAACACAGTATGAAGAAAAGTTATAAGGGCCCATGTCCAATTAATTTATGTATGTATGTATGTATGTATGTATGTATGTATTTATTTATTTATTTATTTATTTATTTATTTATCTCTAACGGACCACTTATGATATTCATGTGATTTTATGCACCAGAAACAGCTGTAATTTACTTTATTACAACCATTTTCAAACTTTTTGGTTACTATGCATTTAAGAGTGATGCATGTAAATAGCATACAATCTAATTGCCTTATATTGTGCCTCATTCAAAAATCTGTCGCGACTGAAACACTCCTTGTAACATCAAAAAGAACTGGCAGAGGTAAACTGCTGTAGACTGTGTATATATATATATATATATATATATATATATATATATATATATATACACACACACACACACACACACACTCACCGGGCCACTTTATTAGGTACACCTGTTCAACTGCTTGTTAACACAAATAGTTAATCAGCCAATCACATGGCCGCAACTCAATGCATTTATGCATGCATTTAGGCTTGTAGACTCTCCATATAATGTTAAATTATGTAAATGTTCTATAAGTGTTTTTACTAAAGCCAAGATCAAGTCAAGAACCAGTGTTATTTTTTTTTGAGTGCAGTCTGATGCGATGTCAGTAGCACAAATCTTAAAATCACTTTACAGCCTTAGATGTTTTTTTTTCTTTTCAAGAATATCAAGTTGTGCAGTGAGGAAAGTGTTGTGAATATTGGTGGTGTAATGTGAAAGGGGCAGCAAAAAATGTGCTGCTCATGCCAGAGTTCAGGCCAGGGGTGAATGTTGGGTAAATCTGAAATTCTATGGCTGAGAGTGCTATTGTAAGTCAAATTCACACCAAGCAGATACTAGATGGTGTGCCTCTGCTTTGAGTGTTGCTTTCTGATCACTGTGAAAATGTTTTTCCTCCGCCGGGCTGAAAATGCCTCCTGGAGGCTTTCCAGTCCACCTGGACACTTAGCCACCTAACACCAGCTGCAATTACTGCCCTGACCTCAAGCCATTCTAATCGCCCTCTCCCTTGCTACAATAATAATCTGTGATTCATAATCAGTTCAGAGCTCAGCACACCCTAGCCCCTGTAGCACTAACACTCACCTGCTCGGCTGTGAGCGCTGGCTTGCACCGTGTGGCATGGAGCCAGACCAGCTGATGCCGGTGCTCTCTGCACACTGACACAGGCCAGCATCACATCTACTTCTGCAGCAGCAGCAGCAGCAGTGAGCACACCACTACATTTCTATTTGTGGTGATACGAGAGCAGGAGGGCAGCACTAGCTCACTTGTGTGGTCGACATGGCCGGTCCAGCCAGATGCTCTTTCCGAGCGTAGCCTCCTGAATTTTTCATGTGGCCCCGAGAGGCACACTGATGGAGTGAAAGACTGAAACAGATAGACACTTGAGCTAGACAATCGTCGCTGTATCGTTCCACAACACAACAGCTTGGCCCACAAACTAATTAGCGTTATGGATTGAGCCATCTATCTGTCTGTGAGGGATGCGAGCAGAATACAGGTTTGGGTTAGAGAGTAAACCTGAGAGCTCGTTATCGTTATGGAGACATACGGTGGAAGAGCCAAATCAAATCCCATCTGCTCTGTTGTTAGATTACTCAGTGCCCCTAGCCTCCAGCTGTAAATGGGAAATCAACACTCATACCTCATGCGTCCCAGGAGCGCTACTCCGGAAGTGTGCAGCCTTAGCTTTTGATGTTGCTAGCTTTGGTAATTTCGCCAGCTCCTTGTTTGAAATGTGTTATATGTTTAAGACACCTTAATGTAACTGCAGCACCAATTAAAGTGGAACAGAAAATTGAAATAAGAAGCTGGTGAGTGAGAAGCTAACTTCAGATTCATATTTATATGAGTTTATTATTTAAGAGCAGTTTTGGTAGCGACTTTTATTAGCTTTTGTAACATTTCTGGAAACTGCATCTAAACTGTCTACATCTCTTTTCATGTCATTCTAGTGTATTTTGCTTGGTCTTCATCCATGTGCAGGGTTGTAATTGCAATGTTGAGCATTGTTACAGCACAGTTAGAGTTAGAGCTCACCTAACAAGATGACAACAGGGCGTCCTTAAATGACATAGTTGAAAACTGTGAACAGCTGAGAGAGAGGAAATTTCTCCAAAAGTTTGATGAAACAGCACACTAAAGGCTTCTGGAGTGATTCTGTCCTGGTTTATGCTCCAAAATATAACGGAAGAACTGTTATTTCCTCTTTGTCTTTCTCTCTCAGTGGTAGAAAATCTGTTTCAGATTTCTGTTAATGTTTTTGTTTCTTTTTATTTTAATTATATGTCTTTAAATATCTCTCCCTCTCTCTCAGGCTTTAGCCATGGGAATGATGACAGAGTATTACCACTACATTTTTACCACACTGGTAAGAAGCAATTTTTCTCATTGGCATAAGCATAAATATAAGAATAAGCGTCATTTGTTACACTCTACTTAATATTTGTAACAATGCAAAGAACATTTCCAGTTTGCATGAACAAAAGTGGTATTATACATAAAGCATTTGATGTAAATGTTCTGCCCTGGTGACTGTTTTACAGTGCTGTCATAATAATTTGAAAGCTCCAGTTGCCCTTTGCACTGCGCAGAAGTTCAAGACAAGTGGATCAGTAAAACTGGTCCAAAATTACTTGGGAATAAATCTTGTTATACTAATTTTCATAAAAAACTAAGAATGTTGTTTCCTTCTCCTGAATAGTTACAATTTTTTTAATGATGATACAAGGCTTTTGCACCACAGCAACTAGCAAGTTATAATAATCTGTTAAGTCAAGAACAAAAAGATTATTTAATAGTTTATATTACAGTGCAGATGGCCTGTGTGTATATGAATGTGTGTACAAAGTCTTGCAAAAGTTTTCAACCCTGTTAAAAGTCATCAGATTCATGTGGATTACAAATTACACTTTAATATTTTGTACTGTGTCATATTTTTATGTGACTGTGACTGAATTAATTTATAGTGATATTGGTTTCATTTACGAAAACATGCTGTGACAAAAATTACTAAGTGAAAAATGCTGTTAGCATAAGTATTCAAGCCCTGTGCTATGGAAGATCTTTTACAACGATCAAAGATACTGCCCTAACAAGGACCTGACTAGCTTACAATTGGCCTCTACCTGTAAATCTCAGTGATATCTCAGTGAGCACTGCTGGATCAATTGTGTGAAAATGAAAGCTGCATAAAACCACCCAGGCACTGCCAAGACAAACCGTCCCTCAAAACTCGAGCAAAAAA
Source organism: Pygocentrus nattereri (assembly GCF_015220715.1). Lineage (NCBI taxonomy): Eukaryota > Metazoa > Chordata > Actinopteri > Characiformes > Serrasalmidae > Pygocentrus > Pygocentrus nattereri. Next base: position 21,705,851 of record NC_051213.1, read on the forward strand.
AAGGGGCTTGTAAGGGGAGCCACAAAAAGGCCAACAGTTACTCAGAAGGAGCTACAGAGTTCAGTGCAAGTGCCCCAGTCAATGATATCAAGAGCTCTTCATACAACTGATAGTAGGTTAGATAATGTTTTGTGGTCAGATGAAACTCAAAAATGCTGTGTATGGCAAAAACATAACACTGCTCATTCCTCAATAAACACCATTCCAACAGTGAAGTATGGGGGTGACAGCATCATGTTGTACAGATGCTTTTCCTTACCGTTGACTGGGCAACTGAAGGATGAACACAGGCATGTACTACAAGACCACCTTCTTTAGTCTGCTGAAAAAGTAAAGCTTGAGAGAAACTTAAACTTTCAGTAGAATAATGATCCCAAGCACCAATGGCAGAGCAACAAAAAGCCGAATGTTGTACATTAGTAAAGTCAAAGTCTAGATTTTAATTAAATCAGGAATCTGTGGCACTATTTGGAAATTGCATTCAACAAGCATCATCTAACCCACCTGAACAACCTGAAGCAAATCCATCTCAAGGAATGGGTGAAAATATCTTTCAAATAATGTGCAAACCCGATAGAAATTTACTCCAACACATTTAAAGCTGTTACTGCAGCAAAAGGTGAAGTACTGGTCTGAAGTACTAATTTGAATACTAATGCAAACAGCATTTTTCATTTTTTTTAAAGATTTACTGACAAATAATTAATATTTGAGGAATACTGAAAATTGGCTTTAAGATCATATTAGTTTGCAATAAATGTACGGTATATGAATTACTATTTGCGTTAGTGTAGTAGCTGTAGTAGTGATATTAGTAGTAGTATACTGACTGTTTGCAAATTACTCAGCAAGTATATTACAGGGGCTTTAAATATGTATAAAATAAATATTAAATAATGCAATAAATGAAATACAACAATTAGACAAGATAAAGAAAATGTATGAATGTCAAAACTAAATGCCAAAAACAATCAAATACATCTAAAACAAGAAATGGCGATATAGTAAAAATGCATGAAAATCAGACATGAAAGCCGCAGTCAGAACAATCAAACCAAACATTATAGTTATTACCTGCATACATCTGTGTAACATTTCCTGATGATGTACTTTGAAGTAGTTCTACAGTTGCATCTGTCTTAATATCTGTTGACATTTACAGTTAGCAAAAACAAAGTGAATAATAGTTTATTGTTCTTCTAAAAACATGATTTGAATATAACTGATGAATGACTGACACCACTGATGAGAACACTAGAAGACAGATGAGCAGAGAGAGAGATTAGAGAGAGCTGTGCTGACACTCAGTGCTTGTATAACTGACATGGCCCTTGGCCTAGTTCAGAGGGTTCTTCCCTTGCTGAGATTTTGACAAGTGCTCTTTTGCTCCCCTTCTACTCTCTTATTATTATCCCTCCCCTCCCCTCCCCTCTCTCTCTCTCTCTCTCTCTCTCTCCCTCTCTCTCTCTCTCTCTCTCTCTCTCTCTCCTTCTCCCACTCCTTCACATTTTCAGGACTTAGACATTATTAAAATTACATTTTTATTAAGTCCATATCTCAGATACATCAGTGAGTAGCCTACACCCCTCCTTTTCCCTCCACTGCCCGTTTTCCAGCGAATTAAAAACCTCTAAGCCCTCGATTCTGCTCCTCAACTTTGCACTGATTATGATATGTATCCTCAGGAAAGAAAGTACAGTACATTTACCTGCTGAGAAATAGCATATTTTATTTCATTTTCAATGCCGTGCATGCTAGCCGAAAGATATTTCTCAGATGCGTATGGAGAAGCTCATTTAAGAGAGAGAAAGAAGAAGAAGAATTAAAGATGTCTGAAGTTCTAATAATTAGTTTTGCCAATAGACAGCCTGGCAGATAGAAAACTCAGCACTGTGAGCTTAATTCACCCAACAGAGTGAACAACCGTGCCACTGAGAGGCTACATATGGCCTCCATTTTCTGCCAGATTTCTTTCTCCTAACTGCACTCAGACTGTGAGCGTGTGTGTGTGTGTGTGTGTGTGTGTAAGAAGACAAGAAGAGAGATCTTTATATTATACAGAGCATTACATAACAATGTCACAGTGCAAAATAATTTCTATATAGCTTCGTCTTATTTCTAACATAATATGTTTATGAAGTCCCTGAATGGCACTAAGATGAAGTTTTGTTTTTCTCCTTTTTTCTTTCAGGACCTCTTTGCACTGGATGTGGAGCCATACCGCTACAGCGGGGTAAATATGTCAGGATTCCGCATCCTAAACACAGAGAATAGCCAGGTGTCGTCCATCATTGAAAAGTGGTCCATGGAACGCCTGCAAGCACCCCCCAAACCTGACTCTGGCTTATTAGATGGATTTATGACGGTAAGTCATTACTGTTTTTAGTGTACCCTAAAATCTTGCCTAATTTTGCTATGATGCATCGAGAAACTTGGCAATGTGTCTTTTAGCTCAGTAAAATCTGCCATCATAGTTGCAGTATATGTCTATCCTCATCGATAAACTGTATCAGCATATGGAACTGAAACTTTCTGTGTGCTTATGTTTGCTTCTCCACAATAGTAGTTTGTGACACTAAAAAAATAAAAATGTATGCTTTTTGCACCAGCAGCATAGAGGAATCACATTAGAAACAGCATACATACATGCTTTTTGATGAGGCATAAAAGGGTTAAGGTTGTATTTTCTGTTTTCCTGTCTCAAAATGAATGCAGCAGTTGTTTCGGGATTGTCTATTTCAATACATATTGTCACTTATTAAGGAAAATCAATGAAGGAAATCGCAGTCTTTATTGTATAATTGATGCAAAGGCATCTGATGCAGCACGCACGCCGCACTCTTTCTGCACAAAACGCAGTCTTTCCCTCAGGACCCGAACCCACAACCTCCGGGGGTGTGCTGTGTTCTGAACCTTGTGTGATAAGCAGGGCATCTGCCTCAATGATCTAAACGCTGTCTGATATCAGCATGCTGGCAGTAATGACTTCTCCACAGCTCTCTCTCAACGCTGCCTCTCTGATCTGGGAACAGCGCCAAACTGTGAACTCACCAGAGACACAGAGAGAAGCGAAACAGAGGAAGAGGCTTGGCAATAGAGCCCACTAGTGTTAGGAAATCTGCCAACATGACTGTTATAGGTTATAAAACAACGACATGTCTCTGGACTGCACTTGTGACCTTCTCTTTTGGAGTAGGGAAGCAGTAGTTGACCTGTCCCTGACCCTTATGGAGGATGTCTGCATGCAGGGGGTAGAAAAATAGCTCTTTGATTGGGAGCTTGGTGTGGAAACAGAATGGATTCCAGATACAGAGACAAGGAGATATACGCTTGTTAAAATAAAGGCACCAAACGGGTTCTTTGGAAAGATGTCAAAGGAGAACCAGTTTTAGCCCCATGAAGGACCTTTGGATAAATGGTTCATTAAACAACTTTTTTGATAAATGTGTGGTGGCACAAACATATTGTGTATTGGAAAACATTTCAATCAGCAATGAAGTTATGAAAATCCAAAACTGAGATAATTTGAGATCAGTTTGATATATATAAAACTATCTGTTATTGTATTTATGGACCTTTCAACACCTGTAGACATTTACAAGTACCTTTATTAGTCATATTTAAACTTAAACCTTATAAACCTGTAACTTTCACCTGAAGCTCTTTGTTAACTTGATAAACTTTCTTCTTTGTCTGTGAAAGTGAAAGAAAAGGGATAGTCTAGCCTGCTAAACAGTTTTTGCCTCACTTATTTCTGAAAATAGAAAACACAAAACATATTAAACTCAACCTTCTAACAAATAATGAATCATGTTCCAGAAACTGCAGAAAATACACATAAAGTTTTAAAATCTTGTATTTGACAAAATCTAATTTTGTTCTAGATTCTTAAGCTTCTGCAAAATAGACATCCAATGAGATTCTGCAGAGCACACACAAATGAGATGTACAAGTGTGAAGAATGTTTTAAAGTTTAAAGAGCCTCCACATAATACAGAGGTTCAATACCAATTAAAGATTTTTCCTACAACCATAAATCCAAGCCAAAGACCATTTAGGAAGCGTTTTTCAAGAGTGTACCAAATCAGAGGCATGCTGAGATGAAGACACATCAGGGGTTGTAATAAGGTGAACTTTCTCATGACATTTTTAAACAAATGTCAATTATAAGTTGAAAGTCTATGGATTAGCTGACTCAGCCATGTCAACAAACATACACACAGTAACTCTTATAGAGTAATCAATCTTTACTTGTCTATAAAAAAGAGGCAAATTACTTAAGGCTACATTTCTCCTTCAAGTCTCTCTTTTTTTTCCTACAGTAACAGTGTTAACAATGCAGTCCCAAATCTTCTATTTAAATCAAAATGCCTGTAGATTTACTTCTTAACGGTTGCAATGTGACAGCTCATCAGGAAATAATGGCATGTGTGTTTGAAGGTGGGGATTGATTAATTAGACAAATGGCAATCAGTCAGTAGCTAATGCATATTGACATGGTGAAAGGTTCCGTAAACGTTTGATTAACAGCTTCATTTGTTCACAGAATTTATGGTGCTGTATGCCTAAGTACTGGCCTGCTGCAGAGTAACTCATGGACCACAGATCATGACAAATCACTCCTTGAAGAAAACAAAGAGTCAGGGATTTTGAGATGGATTCTTTTTCCTCACCACTGTTTATTTAAAAAAGCAGAGTGCCACTTTGGAAGGCTGCTGTAAAAGGGCCTCTGTGCAGTATGAGTATGTAGCTTGAGGAAAGATGAGACTGGAGAGATGAAGCTGGTATTCTTGTGCTGCATGAAATTTGAAGGAGATTTGGTTGAGTCTGTCCCTCTTATTGGCCTTATTCAACAGTTTTATGTAGTTGAATTTGATCTTAAAATGAATTCACAAATTTTAAAAAAGCTAGTGTCTGGTCAGAGTGTATGCAAATTTGAGGATGCAATTTTAACCGTCTTTTAAGGTTAAAATGTAAATGAAACCAGGTGGATTTTTTCATGGGGCACAGCCAGTGACTCATGAGCATGCTGAATGCTTTATTTTTATTGGGAGTCATCTGGGCTATGTCATATGTATGTAGTAGTAGTGGGCAGTGTACCAGTTCATCTGCTAAACCGGTTTATTCTTATGGTTTTAATTTTGTCATCATTACTGTTACACCAATATGCCACAAATAAACATAGATAACACAATGAACATACAGCGTAAAACTTGTCAATACCCTCACCATCCGCATAGTGAGTTGCAGTTAGAGGTAAGTCTAGTTTGTATTTCTTGAAGGAGCAGATATTAAATGTAGTCTGGTGGTCAACCAGAGGAGGAAGGGATGTCCTTTTGAGTCTTGCTTCCTCTCGGGGTTTTTTTCTCCTTTACTTATAGGGAGCATTTTCTTATCACCGTTGCCTTCGGCTTGCTTATCTGAGCTTGGACATGTTTTCTTTTTTTTTTTTAAAGCTTCTTTGTGTCAGTGTCATAGCCATTAGCCTAGCATGAGGACTGTCCCATGCGCAGTGGCCATGGAGCAGAATACTCTACGGGATGCTCTGATGCTCACAGATGAAAGTTTGCATGTAAGAGATGCACAAGAGGCAGATGGCGTGAGAAATTCAATCGTAAAACAGCCTCTAACTGTCTTACTATTTTTGCTGAGGCTACTCTGTGCTTAGATGCACTTACCTTCATCTTGTTAAGGTTAGAGAGAAACATTAGTATTTGTCTATGTATTGGTCAGTTGTTTTTTTCTATTGTGCCTAATAAAATACTTCAGATTTACTTCAGTTGTTAAATGTGGTACACATTAAAAGTGATAGGACATCCCAGAATAATATGCCATTGTTCATCTACAAAAATAGATATACTTCAAATCACAACAGATTTTTCCTAGCATCTAAGCTGATTCATCAGTTGACTTAAATCAGCACTTATTCATTATTTTTAGCCAGTCCTAACTTACAACCCAGCATGAAGTCTAACATGTCTTTACAAGTCTAACATGTTTGCGAGTTGCTGCTCACAAAAACTTAGGAGGCAAATTAAATGTGATTCAGTTCACTAAAATTGTCTTAATTGACAAGAGAGAGCAACTAAGCCCCTATTCCCACCCAGAGAAAGCAATTGAGGTTAATATCTCTGTCCATGTCTAGATTATCTCACATTCTGCAATATGTTCATTTTTGTTTTTAAGACAGAGGGACTTTACCATTTAATCTAATGATTTCTGTTCCTTGATAAGGCTGTTACTAACAGTTGTTTGCGTGCATTGGCTTATGAAATCTAATTCTGCACCTTTTCTTTGTGCAATAATTAATCTTCCTTTGGAGAAACTCTGCCCCAAGTCGAGGCTTAACATGCATAATGAAAATGACCTAACAAGCTCCTCAGGCTCATTAGCATAATTTCTCTCCTTACTAATTGCTTTAGCTTCTGTCTGATTTACTTTGAGAGAGCAAATTTTTTAGTGGATTCAGAAAACACTCAGTTGGGGCTGGAGTCCCAGCTCCTTGTGGAGAATCTCTGTTAGTAGAGGGAAAAAAATGAGAGAGAAAGCGGTCTTGTTTATGTATTATATTTATTTAATTATTTGTTTGTTTTTTACCTAATGGTCAGGGTCAATGGAATATTGACCTGTGTTAATGATGCTACATTATTATGGGCCAAACAAGGTTTCCCATCTTTTTTCTGTGTGTTTTCAGTTTTTCCATGCATAATTATCTCCTTCGTTTGTGCAGTGAACATGGAGAAAATCTGGAGAGAAGACTGCATTCTTTTCACTTTTCCGGGGTACGCAGTGGGTGGCTGCATATGTAGAGACAGTGAGACAGTGAGAGGGGAGAGAGAGAGAGAGAGAGAGAGAGAGAGAGAGAGAGAAATGCTGTTAGATTGAGAGACAGATATAGAACTGCCTTCCAGTCTCTATAGCCCTCGGCTCAGTGCCTTGTGTTGATGGACCTGTCTGTCACTGTGTCTCACAGGAGAACTCCCTGAATGGCAGTGCTTGGTGGGGAGCAGGCAGCGAGCTGCAGGGCAAGCAGTGACCCTCAGCGCATCCAGCTCGAGCTGTTCTTTAAGCTTAAACCAACACATGATCTGCTGAACCAAACTCGGCCTCGCTATCTTTCTTTAGTATTGGTAAAACTGTCAATACAAAAACAGACGCTCACTTTATCTGCTTCAGTCACTGCATATCATATTAACATTTACATTTACTCATCTAGCAGACATGCTTGTGAAGACTGACAAAACATGCACACATCTTAAAGCTTCTACAGTCTCAAAAAGTCCCAAAAAAGGGTTCTTTGATCCCATAGAATAACCAGTTTCATATAATTTTCATATAATTTTCAATAACCTTTCGAAGGATGGCTCATCAAAGAACTATTTTTGTAAATGGGATGTACAATTGTAAAGAACCTTTTAAAAGGATTTTCATTCAACCATAAGTTCCAACCATCATGTAGTGTTTAGTGGCTTCTATCATTAGTGGAGAATAAGACACAAACTAAAGCAGGATAAAATGTATCTGTTTTCTTTCTAATTAGATGAATCTAGTTCTTGCAGGCAAACAGTAAACATGTACTAAGTAGACCCTATGAATAATGTTCCAATGAACAACAAATGACCAATGTATTTCACAATATTTCTCTCCTCTCAATCTAAACTGAGCGGTCCTAATCTTGAGTAACTCTTCTGTAAGCATTCCACTGACCAATCACTCTCGATACTCAATACTAGCCAGAGAAACTTGGCGAGCTAAAGCTAACCCTTCATAACCAAAAGCTAGCACACTAGACCACCTGTCTGTAGCTGCCAGTCACCCGTTCATTTGTTTGTCCATACACAAACATTGTTCGTTCACCCATTGCTTTGTCTGTCTGTTTGCTTGGTCGTCCGTCCATCTGCACACATATTTGTCAGCTCCTTCGCTCTAGCTTATTCTGTCCATTTGTACATTTGTCCGTGCATCCAATAGCATATCATCCAGTTACTGTCACTTAAAAGATAGGCTAAGAGTGTTGGACAGAGAGCTGTCAATCAAGTAGGTCATTAGCCATGTCCACACCAGTTCTCAGATAGGTGTTGATCAGCAGTTGTCAAGCCGCAATTTATCCTATTTATATTTTGTATTTTTCTTTCAACCTTTGGTTGTCAAAGATAACACTCAAGTTTAATATTATACAAACATTTCTGATATTTTTTTTGTGTTCCCTGGAGACTGGCAACCTGTCCAGGGTGTATCCTGCATCCTGCCGTCTTTGTCTGTTACAATTAATCCTGTCTACAGGGTATGTTATAATATTTGCTCTCAAGCTACTTTTGTAAAAGTATATACATATAAACACACACACACACACACACACACACATACATATATATATATATATATATATATATATATATAGAGAGAGAGAGAGAGAGAGAGAGAGAGAAAGAGAGAGAGAGAGAGAGAGAGAGACAGAGAGAGAGAGAGGGAGAGAGAGAGAGAGATACACATACACACACATATATACATATATACAGTACTGTGCGAGTCTTGGGCAACCAAGACACATTTTCAAAATCTATTTCTTTGTGTAGTGTGTGTTTATTTGCTGAGAAAAGTGTTAATATTTGAATAAACAAAATGTATAGAATATGAATTAATAATGTTTATTATTATAATAAATAGTGATTTTCTGGATGTTAGTGTGTTTGTTTAACCATTTTCAAACCTCTCCTCGAGGAAGCCCAGTATTACAGTATTATATGTAGTTAAACTGCAACTCCTGCTTTGAACAATCAGTGCTTCAGTAAATTGAGCTCATGATGTAATTGATGATATTAACGAGTCTCTGTGGCGGCTGTGAAGGTGTCAAGTAAAAATATGGACCCAAGAAATTCTTGTTACTTTTTATTGTTTTTATGTTTATTTGAATTATGAATGTGACTTTATTCTAATACATATTGTGATAAACTCACTGCTGAGGTAAATTGTTTAAAAATTTCCTCAGATACCTAAAACTTTCGCACAGCATTGTATACATACATACATATACATATACATAACATACATAACACATAAATCATGTGCAAATATTTTAAAAGCATTGAGCAAAAAACAAAATGTGTTGTGAAGTTGTGCCCCACTCTTCCCTACATTTGATTTTGCTGTCCTCCTTTTCTAAGGTCTAAGACCTTTCCAATGCTTTTGGGCAGAGTCTTTGTTTATTTGAGGGGTGCACATACTGGGATTGCTAGCATACATTTTTCTTAGGAAATTCTTGAGCCCAGAGATTAGTATGTGTCTGTGGACTCTGAACTATCTGTAGCACCCAGTGTCAGAGCTGGAGACCAGAGAACACTTCAGAGCGGGTGGGTGTGTGAGCAGCATGTGATTTCGCTTTTGGCTGGGAGTTTTCTCTGCTGTTTCTTGGCACCATCTCTTCCCAGATCTCTGGTATGTAATGAAAGCCCCACCCTGGCTGTTGCCCCGCACACGAAAGCCCCTTTAAGCCATGTCCCTTTGCCTGCTCCTCTGTGTGCGGTTGAGGGGGTCTGTTTTGGACGCAGCGCTTCGGATTTGGCGCCGACTCGGCCCACATGCTGCGGGAGGTATTTGGACACGGCTGTTACTGAAGCATTATTCCAGGAGCTGAGTTGGCAGGAGCAGGGCTTGGCGTGGGCAGTGCAGCTTCTTCACTGCTCAGGCCAAAGCATTTTTCACCATAGGGCTGACCTATGGCAACAGCATTGTAGACTTGCACCCAACACTCTCAAAACATGTCAACCGAGCAGCTGTGGATGGCAAGGTACTGCCACTCCACTTTCAAAATACAATTACATCAAACAGCCTCCAGCTTTCCATTGTGCTGAAAGTGGTTACCAGACTCCGCGTTGGCTCTGCCTTTAATGACCATGGTCGATTATAGGCATTAGAATGAACAAGTCTTGCTTACCTTTTTAGCCTAACAATCTCTTTTTAGGTCAGTGTGCATTTTGACACGTTTGAGCTTTGTTCCACAGCATGCTAAGGCTGCTCCATTTTTGCAACAGGGAACATGGCATACACTTAAAAAAAAGAGGAAAATGACAGGAAGATGTGTCTTAGCGTGGTTGTGTTCAGTTATAATTTTGTTTCCTCCTGATTGGGGCATTGTGCTATGGAAGAAGTGAGTGCTGTCACATGGCGAGCAAGCAGACACACGAGACACAATTAATGACTCTCAGCCCTACAGTCTCGCCCACAGCTACCTGGCGAGGCAGGTGTCCCTGGAGACAAGTTACCCCGCAGACAGCAGCCATCATGTTGATTTTGGGAGCAGATCTCGCATGGCGCCACCCACCTGCCTCCCTCTTTCTCGCTCTGTCTTATATCCTCCCTTCTTTTCTTTTTCCTCTTCCCGAGGGAGTGTGGCTTCATATGCTCACTCTCCAGGGACCCGCTGTGTTTTGTTGCACTTCTTCAATCAGATCTGTTCACTGTGTGCGTCTGCCACCCTGTCTTTGCCATAGAACCAAGCAGCCCTTTGTCCTTCCTCCATCTTGCGTCGGCAGAACTGACTTGAAAGTGCCAGATCCTGTCTCACAGCCAGTCAACATTTTCATTCCCGTCCTTATTCTAAGAAACAGTTGCTTAATAGTGAGAACAGGCATTATGTAGACACTTAATTGTCAGAATGGTAGCGTGTAGAGAGTGAGAATGGGACATAGTGTAGATAATGAGACATTATTAGATCGGTTACCCCTGCTGACTGGCTAGGAGGTCCATGCTGCTCCCTTTCTGCACAGGCAGCTGTGGCTGGCCCGATGGGTGCCCGCTCAGCCGCTGCCATTTGCTGATGCCGCAGGCAGCTGACATACACCGCAGGAGAATAGGGCAGACAAGGCGCATGGCGGAGGGGGACTGTGTCCTCAAGAGGATCGCTCTTCCATATCACTGCACTATGTGACTGAGCAGCATTATTGCAACACTTTTGTATTATCAGCATGACATTTGAAACAACAGAAAGGAAACTGACAGAAATCTGCTACAGATCACACTGGCAGAAACTCGAGGAATGTCTTTGTTCTTAGAGATATGAAACAACTTCAGAACAAAATACAAATTACTGAATACGCAGAAGCTAAACTGTGCTTCATTTCATTAACATGCACTTTGAAATGAAGCTCATATTTCCCAATGCGCAGAATCTTCGTTTTTCCCTTCATTATGTGGGTTGGAGGAAAAGCATCAGATGCAATAGACTGTTTAAGGCTATTAGTCCTCCTGACACTGCGTCTTAGTCACGCCACTGTGGGTTCTGCTAGTTAAGCACTCTGGTAAAGGCTCCATTCAAGTCCTGACTGCCTATGCAAGCGAGCAGACAATTTAAAAGCATGCCCATTTATATGCCTGACAGAGTGGGGTTCTTTTTAATTGGAAAAGCTACTCTTAAAGACTTAAAAAACTCATTTATGTCTCCCAGAGTGAGATCAAATGGTAAGTTGGGAGGGCACTGTGGTGGGAGGTCAAGTAACCTCCCCGAATTGAGCCATCATATCTGTTCAGAGATTGGGGACGGAGGACAGGTTCATAAGAAGGTCCCCCTCCTTCCGTGTTCTCTCTGAGATGGTACAGGCTGCCTCTAAGTCTCCTGCATAAGAATGAATGACCTTTCCATGACCTTTACCTGTTTACTAGTGTTTTCGACTGGAGCATGCCATGTGATTTCTCTTACTCTGACCCTGCTATACAGTACAGAGCAAAGGGGATGATTTAATACAAGCCTCATGAGTAAAAATGCACACTGCAGCATCAACCTAGCATCACTGCTGTCTTACAGGTTTGACATTTCCCTCAATCAAAGTATCTCTGGTATCAGGTGAATGTGCAAAGGCTGAACATCTCTGACCTTCCTCATATAACAGAAGCAGTGAATATTTCCACATTCCGGGATGCACAGATTTGCAATTCCTGGCCTGATAACAATAGCTGACAATTATTGTGGCTGATACTGATACCAATAACTGATCATTTCAATTATTTTGCTTGATCATTGTAAGATGCATACTGTACTAGTTTTAAGGTTTAGTATGTGTTGTTGCATTTCATTATTTTTGGGAAGCATAGCTTTAAATATAATCTTATATATAATTTTCTCAAATAACACAGTACTGCAGTGAAATCAGATACAAATTTATTTGTGGTATACCAGCTGCAATTTCAGTATCAGAATAATAATAATTCAATTTTATATAAATGTTATATCAATATGTACTAAACACTTCACTGGGATGTTCTCACTATGTTTTTTGAACCAGCATCTTTATAAGGGACTCATTATTCAGAGAACAAAAGGGTACTCATGATGCAAAACGCCATTAGAGCACCTGCAAGTGTTGTACAAATCATTTATAAGTTGTAAGTCATTTGTTAATATATAAGATGCTCTGCAGGTTGTTTGTGGATTTACTCTCTCCTCTAGCCCTCACTTCAGGACTGTGCCGTTGAACGTTACTTCTTAGTGATGGAATAAATGTGCAAAATCATAATGCCGCACAATTCTGTCACTATAAATTTAAATAATTTCCTGTAATGACAGTAGTGTGGGTTTATGTTTCTTTTTTCTCTATCCTTTTGAGATTGAAAGGGCTTTTCATCTACAAGAGACTGCACCTTAAAGAGGCAGTCAGCACTGCAGCCATTTGCACTGTGAATGCCATAAAATGTGAGAAATGGTCCAAATGTTTACTGGCAGTGATGAATGTCAGATTCAGGGAGAAAGAGATTTGGCTTTTTCACAATCCTCCATAAGGACTATGGGCAAATAAATAGCTGTTTGAGGGATTGCAGTTGGTTTTTGTGCCTATTTTAGGTTAAGGACATGAGGGCTAAATTCTGGTTTATAATGCCTCTGGATGAGTATTGGAAGGTGCCTTACAATGCAGCCTGTGTCTAAATGCAGGGGTAATGGTGAGGTATTGTATGTCAGGAGTTATATCTTGGACATTATGATACATAATGCACATAACACTAGTTTATGAAGGGTTTGAAACAAACAAAATACACCAACAAAACAGAAGTGGTACATTTTTTAAAATGCTACACTTAGAGATGGCAAATCAATATTGATGGGTATTGGTATTGGGATGATATCAACAGAAACAGTTATGTGTGCATTTCGTCCTGTGTTCTAGTAGTGTTTAAGCACTTTGAGCATGATAGCCTACTTTTACTACTTAGTAGTTTTTAAAGAAGAAGATATAAAATCAGGATTCAGCATCACAACAGTCAGAGTAGGTAATGAACAGGCTAGACAAAAACCTATAAATGTACCATTTTTTTTCTCAGTCTCAAACTACCTTGTGTTCATTGCACAGATCCTTATAATGGGAGGAATTTAATTAAAAAAGTTAACCATTATCTGACAATTACAGGAATAATGACACTACTCAATGAAAAGCGCATGTGTGTGTATGTGTGTGTGTGTGTGTGTGTGTGTGTGTGTGAGAGAGAGAGAAAGAGAGAGAGAGAGAGAGAGAGAGAGAGAGAAAGAATGAGAGAGAGAGAAAGATAGAGAGACACAAAGAATTAGGATAGAGAGGCGCACACATTTACACAAGAGCAATGCGTAACATATGAGTGAAATGACCAATGTAAAGACAAGAACAGGCTTTTTTTCGGGGAAATTTTTCAAAACATCTCATACAAAGACTCATTTAAACCCCTGTGCCATTTAAGCTAACTGCAAACTGAGCCTCTTTCTCCCTGTTCTGCCTTTAGATGATTCAGGAGCTGTGCCAGCCTGACAGTGCAGTGATGTGAAAAGGTTTTGCAAAGCCGGGGGCTATCTCTCATGGTAACAACCTGACGGCAGTTGTTGGAGATCTAGAGGATTACTTTTTTTTTACTTTGTAGCAGGTTTTTTTTTTTTTTTCCAAAATTATAATATGTTTTTGTTGTTCACAGTTTTTCCTTGACTCATCATCTTTAAACAGTTTGATTAAGTGTTATTTATGATAGGTTGACTTAAGCTACTTTAAGTGGCATATATTTGATGCGAATGAAGAAATATGCAAAATGATTTGCCTTTTTTCATTTGAATTTATTGACGTCAAACAAAACGTGTCAAAAATACATCTGAAACCTCAAATCACTGATGCACATCCTCTCTTTGCTCTGTCATTCTGGACAAACTTTATACAAATGAACTGAGTGGCAACCAATCGGATGATTGATACGTAGCGTGGTAATACTCAGGTAACGTCCACAGTCACATAGCGAGATTTAACACTGGAACACAAGCTGAATGTGAGATATTATGGTTCATAAACATGTTATTATTTTTTTTAAGTTTAAAAACAATTATTGCTGCTTGGAAGCTGGCCTATAACTATACAACCACTTTTCTTTTTTACTCCTCGACCTTGTTTTTTAGTGATGTGTCCCCAAAGTAAGGGCAGTGATTTGGCTCCCTGTAATGAAAATACAGCCCTCAGTTAAACAGTACATGGCCACTGTGGGTTTTGAAAATATATGAATAAAAGATACAAATATGAACTCCAGTTTAAAACAAGCACTGGAGTCTTTACTCAAATTATTATGAAATTCAACTTTATATTATTATTATTTCTAGCAGTTGGAGTCTTGAAATCTGGGGTTGCTGCAGCACCCTTAGCACCCTTACTTCTAGTGTTCCTGTGTGTATGTATTGTAGTGTTCACCAGTATTAAAAGAGGCACAGCTTTCACACAAGTCATGGTGCTTTATTTTCCAGCATTTGTAGGCTGCACATATGCAAAGCTTTGCTCTAACAGTTTGCTTTCTGGTTTGGCTCACATAATTTGTTTCTTCCTCTCTCTTTGTTGCTGCTTGTGCACACTCACACACCCAACACTTCGCCCTAAGGTTCCTAGACCTGCCCTCTACCATAAGAATCATTGCTTAAATGAATCAAGTGTAATAAATGCAAGAAACACATAAACTAAAACTAACATGCAAAATCATTTCTTGAACACACTACAGTACACATATATGTATGTGATTTTTTTTTTTTTTACTTTTAATTATTTTGATTTTATTCAGTTTTTTCAAAATTATTTTGAATATTCTGGCTGAGATGCAAATTGTGGGGATGAGTGATGTCATGAATTTTCTCAGCAACTATGGGTGTGACCGATGGCAGTTGCTGATTGGCTGTCGCTCTGTAAAATTTGCCTATGATTTGCTGATGATGATGTCACTGCACGTTTTTGCTGATGTGTTTATGATGGTAGTATTGTGATGGCAAAACACCTAAATCTAAAGATCTAAGTGTATGAACATTTGTCTATATAGTTTGTATAGGCGGGTTTGTGAGTCAGAAAGGGGATGTGTGGAATCTATTTGCTGCTATATCTCTAATGGAGTCCCCCCTGCTGGGAGAAGGTGCTTGTCGCTGGTGTTGTGGTTGAGAGCAGAGACACACATTACAAACGCAATGGCCTATTGTAAACACATGGCGGTGAAATGCTCACGGTAGATTAGATAACCGAGGGCCCTCACAACAACACTGGGGTCTTTGTGCGTGTGTGTCTGAGTGCATACAGGGGAGGGCACAATGACATTAAAGCAGTGGCAGAAAACTGCCGATTTCCCATTTAACACTCCATTGAGTTCTGGGTTATTCCAAGTCGTGGCTGGAGTCGAGATGGTGGCATTACCTCACCACTTTGACTATAGACCCCCTTCCCAATCATGGGCCATGGGCTCTATTTGCCCACAATGGAGTCAGGGAGAAAAGACATGCTGTGCCGTGATGGGAAGGGCCATCGTGTCTGAGAACTAACAGTGATCCACCTCTAAACCTGCTGGCATTATGTAATAAAGAAAAACATCTATATAGTAACTCTGAATGCTATTAACAGAAAACAATCTCCTGTTCTTATTTCTATCTTTACAGACATCAGAACTATATCATAACGTGTCCAAAGATTGCACAAGGAAGGACTACATGTGAGAAAGAGAAATAAAGATGTTTAAAAAAAAAAAAAAACGGGATGTAATATAAATAGAAACAGTGCCAGTCTTAGCCTGGCCTAGACCTGTTTGCCAAACAAAGAACTGGCAAACTCAATTAAAGGGCCGATTTCCCTCAGGACGCAAGGCGATGTGAAATTATCCCTGCCTGTTAAACCTGTCACTTCATTTCACTCTAATTATTCCTTCTGATCCCAGGGACCTTTTAGCTAATTGTTTTTCTCCCTTCCTCTTCATCATGTTTGATGTGACATGAAGAATCTGCTATATGGCTTTAAGCCTCTAGGGATTTCCACAACATAATTCCAAGGTCAGAGCAGTTTATAAATGTCAGTGTACTTGATATATTTTTTATCTCTGTAGTCTGTGTGATTCGGTGGTTCATCAGCATAGTCATGTTTTGCATTGTAATCATTTTACATTAAAATGCAATATAGTGCAATACAAATTTAAGGACCTGTCAAAGAGTTTGTAGTTAGATTTAAGAGTAGTTAGATTTAATTTAGAGTAAATTATTTCAAGTAATATTTTATGTTACTTGCTTGTTTTACTTTACTGACTAACAGTAAGCAGGTTGAGAATATATGCTTCAGTATTCCTGAGTACAAAAACTAAAGCCTTTTCATGACTGAAGAGCTGCTGTGAGCCTCCATGTCTCATCACAACACAATAGTTCCCACTGCTGTTCTCATCCACCCAGGGCATGTATGAGGCTAGAAGCTGACTGATGAGTATGTATATAGTGTATAGCTGGAGACAGCAGTGTTTCTTGATGAGGTTTTCTTCAGCTCCATCATCCTGCATACCCTGAGGAGATGTGGGCCTTCGGATTAGCCTTTTTAATTTGTGAATTGAAACTTGCATCATTGTTTCCAATTAGTCCGGCCTTGTTCTTAAACTGCCAGCAAAACGCCTTAGGATGAAAGAGGGAAAATACGTACAGGGGAATGGATTAAAAGTAATATTGAATCTTGCCCGGCTAAAAGATGCTCCTAATCTCCCAAAAGAAAGGCAAGAAAAAGGGTTCATCGAATTGAGCATAGTGCTGCAGCAATTGAATTTATAGCACGACTGGTCTCTCAGGTGTGCAGTACAGCAGAGGTGCTTTTTGTCAAATTAGTGGGAAGAGATTCAGTCTACAATATTGAGTCAGTTAACATGATTTCATTATTTTTAGCCAGATCGTTTGTTTCGAAAGTATGCAAGGAATCTCTTAGGAGATAGGGGGTTGACCTTGTTCTGCTGTACAGTGAAACATGAATACTTAACATGTGTCTGTGTGGGGTAGGGCATGTTTGAGACAGCGTCGTGGGGATCAACAGTGCAGCAGCACAGCCTGCTTGAGAGGGACAGCTGCGGGTCAGCAGGTCAGTTAGTTATGTGTATAAGTGAGAGAGAGAAATGCAAGGACAGACCTCGGCCTGTACACATTGAGAATCTCCTTGCTGATGTTGAGGATGCATTTAACGCAGGTCGCATATTATAGGTTTTCCCATTTCCCACCCAACAAATCCAAAAACAGTAGCTTTGTTAGGCTGCCATTCTGATTGTCAGGCTGTCTTGAAGGACTTTTGATCTGACAAAAAGGCACATAGACTGTTGCTGGTTTGTTGTAGGCGTGTTTGTTGCTGGAGCTTGTCAATTTTCCCACATGGCCATGAGTCGTGTGGGCTTTAAATTCATTCAGACATGAATGCTCATAAGTAAAAACTGCTGTTCCTTACAAGGAAGCGAAAAAGACAATGCTTGGATGACATTTCCATATAGATCTTTAGAGTTGGGTTGCACAGCTCTGGATATAAGAGCTGACAGTAGTGATTAGCTTCTCCTTTGTCTAATCAGCATCGATGCTACTGACTGAAGTCCCTTCCCAGAACTTCTACTGGCTGATGCATGCTTTTACGTTTCCAAAAATTATACCAGTATTGAAACTTTGATTACTGGCTGATCATTAACAGCTAAATAGCTTCAAAATAAACAAGTTTTAATTGAAGCTATGCTTTCAGATGAGCTATTTCTGTTTAAGATATGCATCTAAAAGTAGACTGTCATGCTCAAACTACTTTTAAAACACTCTACTACCTCACAAGAAGAAATACACAGCTAACATCATATAACACAAAGTGAGTGTGGTACTTCAGGCTACATTTGCGACAGGATTAGAAAGGATTCTTTTTTCCCTGCAATATCCAATTCAGCATTTTCTGCTGAACTCAGCCCGATACCAATATCCATCAATACTGATTGCCACTTCTGGTTACAACAGAATAGCTTCCGTCAAAAGTTCAACTTGGACAATGGTTTGTAACTTTCACACATTGCGATGTGTTGGTGTTTGCTGTCCGTAAATGCATTGTTTTCAATTCAGTGCAATTCCAATTCAATTCTGTTTCAATAAACAGAAAGAGGTACAGTTTTAACCAATACCAAAGTGTCCTTGTGAATGCAGCCTCAGCCTTTTCTCTCACCTGCTCTGCCCACCCTTTTTCCCCCCTTCTCTTCATCTATCTGTCCCACAGCCATCTTCCACAGTCATTTCCTGCACTCCATCTCCGTCCATCACTGTAGTTCTTCAGGGATCATTTCCCTCTATCGTTTCCCAGACAAGCACATTGATGAGGTGCGCGGAAAGCGTATTGTCATTACAACAGAAAGCTAGCCATAATAATACGTTTTACACAGTCAATTTCCTTCCCCATCGAGCAGGGTTCTCATGACAACATTTTAAAACCCTAATGGTGAGGTGCGCCCATTTTTTCCATCTTTTCCTACTCTTTTAACACCCTCCATGACATGCTCCATCTCGAAAACTCTGAACGACTTTGGCTTTAAGACAGACGTTTGTGTTTTAAGAGGCGTAGTGGAACCAGGAGGCGGCGGAGGCAGTGGGAGTCATGGGAGAGATTGCAGGGAACACATTCATTCCAGCAAAAGAAAGGAGAGTAAAGCTCCATCTGGAAGATTGCCCCAGGCAGAATCACACAAACAAACAACAGCCTGGAGGTAGTCCTCTTTGGTTCGACATATACAGGCAGCTCGCCTGTCCATGTCTATTTATGCTTTCCTTCATCTTTCGCCTCGTGTTCTCAGGTATCCAAGCTCATTATGTGGAAAAAAAAATGTTCGATCAATTAAAGGCTTTATTTATAATAAACATCTCTGTTGACATGTTCAAAGGTAGCCTTACTGTGAGTCATCTCTGGTAAATAAAGTGATTTGAGGCTCCCTCGGCATCATCCCTAAATCCCAGCATGCACCGGGGCTTCCCGTACACAGGTGGATGATTGACAGGTGAGTGAGAGTTATTTTGTGAGCACAGCATTCTGGCTGTCACCTTCACTCCTGCTAGGCAGCCAGGGTGCCGTAACGAACTCGTTACCCAGTGCAGAAGCCCGCTATAACACCCACGGCCCAGGCAATTTTATGATTCATTTAGTCCAATAAAGAGCGTTTATTAAAGTTTACTTACTTATCAATAATGGCCTCTCTATTACTGAGCTTTGAGCTGGGGGCTGAAGGGGATTGAAGCTGCTTGGTAAAGATGGAGATGTAAATGAGAGAGAAAGAATATGGTATTGGGTTGTAGGCTGGCAGCCCTGGAGACAGAGCCACTGGGCTTTAATAATGTATTGGAAAGGCATGTATAGCTCTGTCATTCTATAACATAACTTACAGTATCATTTAACACAAATATACTAGCTATCCTGCTCAGTACAGTACATTATGAAGTTTAATAGAAGAGAGTGTGTGAATGTGTATTTGACATATATTTCAGGAAAAATTCTGCCTGTGTAGTGAAAAACATGAGCTCAATAATAGAGAGGTCATTACTGATAAGGATGTAAACTTAAATGAATGCTTAGACCTAAGGCTAAGCTAAGCAGCTACAGATACAACAGCATTGGACAGTAAAATCTGTGTGACATTTTTGATTCTGTTCTTCAGTTCCTCCTCAACGATTCCTGACCTGCACTACTTTTATATTCTTTCATTTAACAAACATTAAGCTTCAACTCACACTCTACCACTGTGTTTGCTTCCACATCCATAACATTTTCTTATGTTGTTATTATTGTTATTATTGTAACACTGCATTAAAAAATAACATTTACATTAAAAACATACATAAAGACGTTCAATCAAGTGTTCCTTTGACCAGGTCACATCAATTACTTTTTGAAAAAAAAATTTTTTTACTGTATTTACGCTTATTCACATTTATTCAATGTTGCATGGTGATTTTACACACTTATTTCCAAGGTAAATGTGCCTGGGTGTCTGAGAGAATACACATGAGAGAATGAAGAGAAGACATAGACTCTAGGCCTTGGCCTAAGAACTGCGAGTAGTTTCTAATCAGCCAGCCAAGAGAATCAGAGGCCCCAAGGCCCACGCATCACATCATATTAAACACCCACAAGCACGCTATACACACGCTACACACACGTGCTCACACAAAAGACCAGCTTGAACAACAGATAACCCTGCCAACATGCATCATCATCAGCTCTACTGCTGTCTTAATCTGCTTCTACCCAGCTCAGTAATGAACTTAATCGAGGGGATAAATGACAAATTCCTACTCTTCTCACCCTCGTTCTCTCTCTCTTCTCTGTATTGACTTTATCACTCACTGTAGCCCTGTTGTCTTTGCCAACATTCTTAAGAACATAGTGGAATCTATTTATGCATGTTTGCCCTAAAGATGATATTAGCAGACAACATACAGACGTTATTAATGTTTATCAGCTCTGTATACTAACCTTTATCTGTCTCTGGGTGGTAATATAGTATTTATGTAGCTTGATTAAAAACTAAACAAACAGAAAATTAAAATACGAATATAAACAGGCGTGTGTGCAGTAATATGCAAAAGTCAGAGACCACTGCTCATTTATTTCTTTTGCCATCAAAACAGCCATTATTCAACATCAGAACAAACTGAAAGGAAATATTTAACAGAAAATTGCATAGACGTCTCTATAACTAAATATATAACTTTTCAGGGATATATATCATTTAGTGTGCCCAGTCTTTGCCTTTATTACAACTTGTATTATTTTCAGGCACCTTGCTTTCAGTTTTTCAAAGAAAACTGCAGGGATATTTTTCCACACCTCAAAAGTTCAGTCTTAGAAGTAGGTTGCATTTTCTGCCTCTCAAAATCCAAGTAATCCCAAACACATTCAGTGATGTTGGGAGTCTCCTTTTCTCAGCAACATCTTCTTGACAGCTACACAGCCTTTCAGACTCATAGTGTTCTTCTCACAGTGGAAAGACAGACAGAATATCTTCTCGATTATTTCAGATCTGAAGCAAGATTTTCTTTACTTTCTCCTCTCTCAAAGATAAAAGCTAAGCACTTTTTATCTGATTTGAACAGTTCAGTTGGTTTACCAGGTCTTGCATGGTTGTTTCTTTATGTCTTTTAATAACTTTTTGAACTCTAGTTTTGAAAACACCTGTTTTTTCACTTCATATGAGCTTTTCCTTCCTTATGCAAGTGAAATGTCTTAAATATCCCTGAAAAGTGAATGACAATGGCTAATTTGACTGGGAAAATAATAATAATAATAAAGGGCTGTCTTTGAGTTTTGCACAGTACTGTCCTTTCCTAAGCTTTCTTAGTTTGATAAATAAGCTAATTTTGAATTTCAGAAAGCTTATGAATGGTGTTTATTTGGTTAGTAAAGTTCATTTTATTATTATTTTAAAACTTCTGATTTCTCCATTGATCATTAAAATAGTCAGCATAT
Source organism: Pygocentrus nattereri (assembly GCF_015220715.1). NCBI lineage: Eukaryota > Metazoa > Chordata > Actinopteri > Characiformes > Serrasalmidae > Pygocentrus > Pygocentrus nattereri. Next base: position 21,727,582 of record NC_051213.1, read on the forward strand.
AACTAATTCACTAACATAATCCACAGTGACAGCCCTATTATATTCTTAATTCTTTATCTAGTGTATGACAAAGACAAAGCTTTCCTATTTCTCTCCCTTATTTCTCTTCAGCTGTTTCTAAAAAAAACACAGCTCACTCTGCGGTTGCTGTAATCATGCCTTTCTCTGCCTGTGGAGGCCTCTGGCAGTGCAGACTTGGGTGACAGCAGCATTGATGCACAGTGAGCCAAGCTCTCCAGTGGGAAGGCTTCCGTTTGTGTACAACTGGACACTATTGATCAGCCAGTCACTCTGGGCATGGCGTTCAATACATTTGGGTAGTGCAGGCATCAGATGTGATTAAAGAAAAGGAGTGCACGTGTCTGCATGTTGATCTGCTCTCATCAGTGCAGGATTCTCTGCTTCTTTCTATCCATTCTGCAGCTGCTCTATCACCTAATCGCTCACTGATCACTCTGCATGAGGAGACGCTCTGTCACCCTCTGAAGATAGCTCATTTATTCACACAAAAGAACAGCCCAGAATATTAACTTACAGAGCCATTTGATGCATAAAAACATTTTTTTCCTATCTCTTTTTCCATTTCTTGTCAAGCTTCGCTTCAGTGTCCAACATGAGCTGTGTGAGGGATCATTTCCATGCATATCATTTTATCTGGTCTGATGCTTATCACTCTTTACTTTGAAATGAAGCATATAGTTAGAAGTCTGTGTTACATAGCATCCCCTTGTATTTGACCTATTCATTCTCCACCCATAAATGCATTCTTTCAAAATGTTATAGAATGTTGTAAAAAAAAAGAAAACTATTCAACTATGAGAAACTGTACTGATCTTTGGTCAGATATGATAGATAATGTTGAATTTCAAGTTTGAAAATGGAAATGACAGTTATGAATTTGCCGCCGAACAATAGGAATGCTAAAAAGGAAAGTAATAGAATTTGAAGAGGTTTTTTTTTTTTGGACAGCGATATATGCAATTATCAGTGCAAAATACTGGGAGGAGAATATTTGAATGGACATCAACTTATTTTTGATACTAATATGATTTCCATTGTTGCTCAGAGACGTCCATCACCTGTTGCTTATTTCCTCTGTTACTGTATGCAGAATTTTGCATGGCTTAAGTTTGATCACTTTAATTTCTGAATATATATATATATATATATATATATATATATATATATATATATATGTATATGTATATATATATATATATATATATATATATATATATATATATATATATATCCTGCTTGACAGAAACAGACTTCCATACAACAGGAGTTTTCAGTCAGTAACCATCAGTAATTAATGACTCTTCCAGTAAATCTGCCTCATAGTGAAAACTCTGAAGACCCAGAGCTCACTGTATTTATTGTGGAGAATTCCTGAAAAGAAAAACAGGTTTTTTAGAGGTTCCATGAGGCAGACAAAGGGAAATAAATTTTGTATTTATAACTTTGGGCAGCATCACATTGTAATCTGGACTTTGAATGTGGGCCTGTTGTAAAAGGTTTGTTGTTGAGAATAAGATTGCTTTTTGTGTTTTTTCTTTCTCTTTTAATTCCACTGCTCTCAGAGAAATGCCATTTTTGAGGAGCCTGTGGCGTTCCAGAGTGTTCCCTCTCGCTGCTCCCCACTGCACCCACTTTTTCAGGGTGTTTATGTTTCAATCAAAGGAGCCAAAGCAGTGTGACTGTGAGCAAGCCGTGCAGCTCCCATCGCACAAATAAATACTACACTGTTATACAGGCCCAGCCTGGCTCCCTATACAGTGAGGCAGCTCTAGGCTCAGGGGAGCACTAGCCTAGTTTATGGAACTGTAACCTGAAATGTACGTTTTTTAAAAGGGGGGCTGTGGCTTACTCCAGTTTCCTAACCTACACCAGCACACATTTGTTCATACAGCCCAAAATCAGAACCTGTCAAATCAGAAAAAGAAAGCTTCAGCTGTGGTGATACAGACAGATGAAGGATGTGAAGTGGCAGAGTAGCAGGTTTTCTGAGAACAAAACTAAATTAATGTAAGACAATACCATGGCCTTGATGAAGTGTGAAAGATATCTGCAGTGCTTTTTAATGTCAATGGGACAACACAAGGAACATAAGGCTGTTAGTTGATGATTTTGTAGTAATAAAAATTGATTTAGAATTAGTTAAAGGGGGATTCCACTGATTTTTTAAAATGTCTGCATAATTCAGTTGTTGCAGTGTAATAATGATTAAGAGTCATTTGATGTGAAATGGTGCACCGTGGAAAAACTCACTGATTTCTTTACAGTGGAGGTGACAGAAACTAAATGACAGTTACATCTGGAAAAAATAAATATACATATATTGCTGTTTTTGGTCATTTTATAGGAGAAGGAAAAAAACATGCTTACTTTTAATGCATGTCAGTGGAACCAGACTTTTTCCAAGTAATTTGGGGTTAATTCTTTTGATCCATTCATAATGAAATTTTGACACAATGTAAAGTGCAACAGGCTTTTTACATTGTCAAAAAACTGAAAAATTGAGAGAAGAGGTTTTGTTTTGACAGCAGCCACATACAAATATATATATATACATATAGTTTATAATATAACTTAAGTACTTTGGTTTGAAAAGACATGTGCTCATCACTTACTTTCTTATTTCAAATCCAAATCTAGAATTTGTTTTGTCCATTCTGCTGGATGCTAGATTGAGCAACAACCCATCCTATAAAAGCTACAGCCTCAGTATCTTCTTTCTTGAACAATCAGATACATTTTTTACACCACTGTGTAGTGGTGAGTGAACCGATTTGTAGTCTGTATATGGAGATGTGTAGCACTGTGTTTTGTGCATTTCACATGCTGCTACGAGTTCAGGCTGGAACACTGAGAGGAAATCATCCAGTGCTGTGTGATAATACAGTCGCCAGGCTGTGATTCTTTGGCTGGAATAAGGATATGCTTCATATTGCCATGTTGGGCTTGCTCTGTGAGGCTGAAATAACACATGGCAGGGCCACCGCCATCCTCTCTCAGCTTCCATCTCCTTTTTCACACTGCAGTTGACAATCAGGGACCTCTGGAAGACGCGACTTCAGGCTTCAGCATTTTAACAATTCATAAAAGTGCTGAAATCAATCAGAGCCGAGGAGATTTATTAAATCTCTCACCGCGGGCCGGGAGAGGGAAGCGAGACTGAGGCGTAAAAAAAGAGGAAGGCGTAAAAAAGAGAAAGCATCGGGGTAATACTCACATTGGCTGACACAAGGGAAAAGCAGCTTTTAAAGCGTTTAGCTTTAATTTCATTCAGGAGTGACATAATTGATTTTAATGAGATGTTTATAGAGTGAAGTGGCGGTGTTGCTAAATCATTTGCCAGTCTGCCTGTCGGGCTGTGCCGAGCCCTGCGCTGGGGAAAAGAACAGCACACTCCAGCTTATGCAGCCAAAATTTACTAGAATCTGCTCTCACTCTGTATCGCTCTCTCTCTCTTTCTGTCTCTCTCTCCCATGCAGCTCGAACAGACTGTTCTCTCTCCCTCTCTCTCTGTATCTCCTTCCCTCTGTCTATTTTATTTCTAATTATTACACTTTTTTACTTTCTCAAATATTCACATCACATCTCACATCCTTCTCTGTTCAACTTTCTTTTCTCCTAGTTTCTATTTGTTTTGCCTCCTATTCTTTTTGTTTTCATTTCTTTTTCTTTCTTTTCCACTTTTCCTCATTTTCTCCTTTTTCCCCTCTCTCTCTTTCCCATACAGCATGAACAGACTGTTCTCTCTCTATACCTCCTTCTATCCGCCTCTTTTATCTCTAATTATTACTCTCCCATCTTTTCTCATCCTTTTCTGTCTTCTTGTTCTTTTTTCTTTGTTTCCTCTTTCCCCAACTTTCTCTCGCTTTTTATCTGTCTGTTTCGCACAGCCAAAATTGACTAGAATTTGTTCTCGCTTTCTCTCTGTCATTCTTCCTCCTTTTTCTTTCATTCTTATACTTTCTTTTTTTCTTTATCTCCGACATCTTTCTCTCTCTTTCTTTCTCTATCTCTCATACTCTCACTGTCTATCTGACTTTCTCTCACCATCCTGTCTGATTTAAAGTCAGTATGGAGTCTCTTCAACAAAATGTTTTCTAGGAAGAGATAAGCATGAATGTGAACTTTGCAACACTTTTTTCATTAAGCTCTGTGCTACTGTGTAAAGCTCCAGTTAGTGCTGCAGCTCTCAGTCTGTTCCCTTACTGTTCTCAGCTGGCTGTTGACTGGACGTGAGACTTTGCTGTAATGTTAGCCAGACTGGTGGATTCGAAGGACTTTGATGAAATTCTGAACACAACAAAGCTCACCTCCCAGAAGAGAATTCTGTGCACCTTGTGGGCTTTGATTCTGCACCCCTTGCTCTGCCTGGCAGAAGACACACACACACACACACACATACACACACACACACACACACACACACACACACACACACACACACACACACACACACACACACACAGCCACAGAAGAGAAAATGGTGGTGTGTTCAGTATTCAGGTGCAGACCTTGTCTCCTGCTCCTCTGGTGTTATTACTTATTTATTATTCATGATGCGCGTACAGCGCTCATCGACTCTGTGCCGTGACTGAGTGTGACGTGCTCTCGCTGCAGATGGGCGGCGGCGACGCCCCAGAGAGCCGCCGCCATCTCCAATGACAGTCCGACAGACGGCTGTCCACTGAGACGCTTCAGTGTGTCTGGTCATGCAGTGGTCAGTGTTGGGGTGAATTAGGGGTGGGAGTTTTTAGGGGGACTTGGGAGCCATATATGTGAAGTGAAGTGGTGGCATGTCTGCCCCTGACAGCGTCTTCCCCATGTCCTCGGACCACCGGCTGCCACTTTGCGCTCCAATCCGGTGCTGATTGATTGACAGGCCAGGCGCTGCAAGCAAATGATTATGAAGCTGTGCGCTGTGTGCTGCGAGGGTGATTGACAGCTCCTCCATGTCCTTCCACAAGCACACACACACACACACACACTCACCCACACACCACTGATGAGCCCGTGGCCCTCACCTCCAGTGTTCCTGACCAGCAGATGGGGACCAGAACATTTCTTCCTCCTTTGCCAGGCCCAGAGGTGAATGCTGTGCCCCTGCAGCACTTTCACACCCTCTTTCTTTCATCAACACTCTCTCACGGGCAGATTATTAATATCACACTCTCTCTTCCCACCCCCGGCCATCAGGGAGCCTTGTCAGAGGCGGCACCAGCATGCTGGTTGTGAGGAGACTCTTTATCTGCCCATTTCAATAGGTTCCTGCCCTACAATACCTGCCTCAGCTTTTGTAGCTCTGTCACAGCACAAGAACGGCCTTTAGATCATTCACTGTAACCACAAAAGTTGTCTTATGTGAGTTATAAGCGCTGCAGTTAGAATATGCAAAATACAGTGAATATGAATAGATATTTACTTGCATAGAATTTACTTAAATAGATATTTACACCTAGATTAGGTTTTACACAATTTTGTCCACTTCTTTTTGGCTAACTTACATTTCTAATGATAACTTTATTTCAGGTCATTTGTCAGTGTTGTGGTAAAGGACATATGAATTTGCGACAGACGTAGAATGTATAAAAAAAACATCAACAGGAGGTATCTATTTAAATATGTTTCTATTTTACATTATTAAAGTTTGGTTATAGTTAAAAATGTGTCATTCTGTCGTTTAGTAACCTTAAAACCACAAGTGTGACATAAATATTACTGGTACTTTGATCCAAAATATGCTTCAAAAAATTACATTAGCTCATTAAATATAGCAACTTTGTTTAAATGTGTTAAGTATTTTCTGTAACACTTTAATGTGGGGCAGGGTTTAAAAGACTACAAGACACCTACATAAGCCTCATAGGACAAATTACATAACCTACATTATTATTGTGATAAAAGCTGCTTTGGTCATTTTCATGTCCTACAGTAAAGTGTTCTTTTTAAAAAATGGAATTACATCACTTTCTTACGACAGCAACAATGTTTGATTTGTTAATCATTCTGGTGGATGACTGACTGGCAGTATTTTATACATGACTCAGTGGTGATGTATTTGAAGCTTTTGCTGGGGGGAAAGTAATTTGTTGTAATAATGGGGCCAACGAAAGAGACTGATCAGAGTTTAGCTTACCTACCTGTAATTTTCAGCCATACTGATTTCTCTTTGACTGATATCAGCACAAACACAAACATCCCTCGAGTGATTCCCCCATATTATTACAGCAGACCTGTCTTTAGTCCTAACCTTGCAGACGGACAATCGGCGAGAAAAGCTGGAAAATGACAGGTTTGGCCATGATTTATTCAACAGGACAACGATTTCTGACGCACCCCCAAGGCATGATTTCCATACCAACAAATGCTGAGAGCTGTTGTGATTGCTTTTCAATCATCCGAGACAAACACTAATTAGATTTTTTTTTCTTTTTGGCCTGTGGAATAAGAGGTTTCTGATATTGGAAGCACACGAGGCAGCCTGGCAGTCAACCGTCACACACTTTCACCCATGCATCTTGCCCATCTGTTAATGGCATTGTTTTCCTTTGAGCCAGTAACAGTTGGGCTGTTTTTTTGCAGTCTCAGTAATCATGAGCTAACAGGTAGTAACTTTATTTTTCTGATGACTTTGTATCCCAGGAAAAAAAACAGGTATATAATGCAAGCATACCTGGCAAATACCAATTTTCCCACTGCGCTCGAACGGTTGACAAAGTCATACTGGTAACTGGTTAATTCAGGATTTTAGATGATACATGAGTATACCAGATATGATGTATAACGTGACCTCTCATCCTTTATATTGAACACTAAACATGCAGTGAATGTGAAATAAAAAAAAAAAAATATATATATATATATATATATATATATATATATATATATATATATATATATACACATACCTGATGTGCTTCTATTAGATCTCTCTGTTCTTTAGCACAGAAAGAAAAAGCCGAGTACATAATCTCCAGACCTCCATATGTACTTTTCCTGTGTGGTGGGTATCTATGAACGAGCACCCAAACGGTGTTTAGTTGTATTTACTAGTTAACCATCTGGTATATACAGCCTTATGATAAGCACCCAAACACAACTATAATTCTGGTAGCAACTGCAGGTAACCAGCAGGTGCAGCTTTAAGGTGACTGATCACAGTGCGTCTGTGTGTGTGTGTTTGTGTATGCTTATGCCTCCAGACGGACGCTGCTCTGATGTACGATGCAGTGCATGTGGTGGCTGTGGCTGTTCAGCAGTCTCCTCAGATCACGGTCAGCTCACTCCAGTGCAACCGCCACAAACCCTGGCGCTTCGGCAACCGTTTCATGACACTCATCAAAGAGGTAATACATCAGGTGTTGTGTATATGTGTGTCCTGTGTGTGTTCTATGTAAAGGCCCAGTTAATCTAGTGGTTTCACCTTTGTGAACAGAATTACATTAGTTTCAATGGAAATTGCTGCAGTTAAGGGCTTCATGTCACAGACTTCCAGAACGTGCAAAGCTCAATTTTGAGTTCAACTTTGGAGAATTTTGACAAGCAATTTGGCTCCACCAAACTCTGCATTGCCCTTATATAGCAACACTAGACGTTCCAAAATCAGGGGTGGTGCTACACCTCCAAATGTTTTGGGCCAAAGGCTATTTCATATAAAAAAAAATAAGTAAATAAATTTTAAAAAATCTATATGTCACTGCAACAGCATTTTTTCAAGGATGCAAGTATTCTGTTCCTTTTACATCTCTCACATGTAAATTAAAAAATGGAAATGTGCATTGTCTACATTTATCACAGTCAAAGCAATAATAACCCTGACTTGATATTTGCTGTTTTATAATTGGTTTACCACTTTGAATTTAACCAATCAGGTTGCTGATACACTATATTGGCAAAAGTAATCATTGAATTCAATTAATGAATTCAGGTATTCCAGTCACTTCCATGGCTGCAGGTGTATAAAATCAAGCACCTAGGCATGCAGACTGCCTCTACAAACATTTGTGAAAGAATGGGTTGCTCTCAGGAGCTGTGAATTCCAGTGTGGTACTATGAAAGGATGCCACCTGTGCAGCAAGTACAGTCATGAAATTTCCTTGCTACTAAATATTCCACAGTCAACTGTCAGTGGTATTATAACAAAGTGAAAGAGATTGGGAACGACAGCAACTGAGCCACAAAGTGGTTGGCCACGTAAAATGACAGCGCAGGGTCAGCGGATGCTGAGGTGCATAGTGCGCAGAGTTTGCCAACTTTCTGCAGAGTCAATCACTACAGACCTCCAAACTTCATGCTCAAGAACAGCATAAAGAGTTTCATGTAATAGGTTTCCATGACTGAGCAGCTGCATTCAAGCCTTACATTACCAAGCACAATGCAAAGCATTGAATGCAGTCATGTAAAACGCCGCCACTGGACTCTAGAGCAGTGCAGACATGTTCTCTGGAGTAACGCTTCTCCATCTGACAATCTCTTGGACAAGTCTGGGTTTGGCGGTTGCCAGGAGAATGGTACTTGTACTTGGACTGCATTGTGCCAAGTGTAAAGTTTGGTGGAGGGGGGATTATGGTGTGGGGTTGTTTTTCAGTAGTTGGGCTCAGCCCCTTAGTTCCAGTGAAAGGAACTCCTAATGCTTCAGCAGATCAAAGGATTAAGGATAATTTCATGCTCCCAACTTTGTGGGAACAGTTTGGTGATGGCCCCTTCCTGTTCCAACCTGACTGCACACCAGTGCTCAAAGCAAGGTCCATGCAAACATGGATGAGCGAGTTTGGTGTGGAAGATCTTGACTGGCCTGTACAGTGTCCTGACCTCAACCCAACAGAACACCTTTGGGATGTACTATAGCTGAGACTGCAAGCCAGACCACAGTTCAGTTCTTTGGCATGAAAACAACATTATTTGTGAACTATTGAAACCAACATTCACATAGTGTAGGAACATAAACTGAGTGCATTACTTGGTGTATAAAAACATTTTCCCAATTAAGTGTGTTATAGCTCCTCTGACTGAAAACAAACTCACAAAGGCTTCACTATTTTGGAAATGTCCGGCCTCACGACTGAAATGGACATTTTGATTGGACATTGATAGCTTTGTGTCTGTAGGTCAGGGCTCTAAGTTCTCAACTCAAAATATCGAAATTCTGATGTTTTGCTAGTGCAAACAGTGGTGCACATAAACATTTCATGACAGCTGTAGCTAAAACACAGTCAATTATTATAAAATAGGCACTCAGGCAACATATTTTACATTGTGGATTGAAGTTTTACATTGCCTTTCAGTAAAACATAAACGTAAAGCCTGTTACTGAATATTTTTGAAGCCTTTTAGCCTGTTAGCTATCTACTGACCAGGATAGCTTACTGTTTAGCAGCTTATCTACTAAGAATCGTCATGCAGCTTAAATTCCAGTTTCATTTCACTGTGTGTATCCTGATCATTCAAGAACTATATGATTTGCACTTGTGATGGTATAAGCTCTTAGCTACATGCAGTGCATCAACGGCTGTAACATTTTGGCAAGAAAAGCCACAACACATGCCAAAGCCATAGGGTTTGTGATAGTGCACAATTTTTACATTTGCTCCTAAATGTTTTTAGAACAATATTTTAACCATTGTAGTGCAGCTGATTTTTCTAGTGTATTGGAGGAGTTTTCAGGGATCGAAGGTTCCCTCAATCCCACCCTCAATCTCACCACAATATTGCTAGCCACAGCTGAAATGCTAAGTCACTGTTGAAATCTAACTTTCCAGTCCCGCTCTGGTGACACTGATTCCGTAATGAGATGCAAACTGCATGTTTAGTTAGGCTGCAGTCTAAGAGGCACCTCTGGATGACCATGAACCCCTGCTCTGCAATACTGCTCTCCTGCTGAAAACTGATCTTAATCACTGCTAATTATTCTCCCTCATGCTGGTTTGAGGAAAAACTAGGGCGTCTAATCCGAACCCTCCCTGTCATTTAAGTGCAGGATTCTGCGGGCTATATTTAGGCTGCGTAAGACCCTGGGCTGTATTCTCTGTGTGATATCGCAGGCAGCCCCTGCTTTGGCTCAGACCGCTGCGCTGTGCAGGATTCTGACACATTAAAGCCCAAAACGCCTGCTTGCCTCCGACTGCAGCAGTGATCAGCCCAAATCTCTCCACTCAGTGGGCCGGCCCCTCTCAGGTCCTCCCTCCCACCCTCTTTTGAATCCTTTTTGTGCTGAACTTCAAGCGGAGCCATGGATGGTAAGCCTGGGCAGTAGTGTGGAGTCGGCCAAATGGGGCTGCTGTTTAGCCCTAGACACCTGCACTCATTGCTCTCTTAGAACACAGTGGAGCTCTCATATGAACGGACACCCTGGATCAGTTAAAGACACAGCTAGAGTGTGTAAAGCTTAGAAGTAGCTTTAAGGCAATGCAGAAATTGAATTAATAAAATCAGACAAATATCAGCACAAGCACTGAAGCAAAAATGAAATAAGAACTCATCTATTGGTATGGCAAACAGCACAGAGAGTAAAATACAGTAAATAATTGCTCATAAGAATAATACACAAAAGAACAATTTGGATTAATATTCCATGGGGAGGTGGAGTAATGCAGTTTCATTACAAGAAGCCTGTAAAATTTTTGGCCCAATTGCATGAGATAAAAAATCTCAGTATTGAATATAAAGAGAGAAGTGACTTCTAAATTTACCTTCATTCCAAAAAAAGAAAACATATAAACATAAATATTTCATGTAGTCATTATACACATTCAGTAAATAGCCCCTCTCTCTCTCTCTCTCTCTCTCTCTCTCTCTCTCTCTCTCTCTATATATATATATATATATATATATATATATATATATATATATATATATATATATATATATATATATATATATATATATATATATATACACACACACACACACACACACACACACACACACACACACACACACACACACACACATTATTAAATGCAATGTGTCAGTGTTGTTATTATCTTGTTGTCATTATTTACCATGGTCACTTTTTTTTTTATTTTATACGTTTTAAAGGGCCAAAGTCAAGTACAACCAAATTTGGCTTTTTTTTTAAACACTAACACATTTTGAAACTTAAAAATTCACTATTCAGTCAATAAATGGAAACTTTAACACAAAAAAGCTTCTTTAAATTTCTTGTTTCTGTGATGTCATGAGAACTAACTTATTTACATACGTTACCTGTTCAACCTACAGCAGTTTAGCTCTGCCCACTCATACTAAAGTTCTAGACAATTTTTAAATGAGGCACAATACAGAACAGCCAATCAGAGCTCATTTATCTACTTTTAGTCTTTAAGGCGCAGTAACAAAAACAGCCTGTTTAATTCTAAAAAAGGTAAAAATGGTGCAAAAAACAATTATGGCCAATTTTTGTGTTACAAGTGTTACAAGTGGACAAGAAAAATGTAGGATGTGAGCCTCCGACTGTTAGGAGTTGTATTTTTGAAGCAGAACTAAATATATTGGCTTGATTGAGCCACAAAAAACACAAGTTAACACTTTCTAATGGCCTCCATAATTAATTAAATTAGTGAAAAATCCTTTTCCACAGAATATGATGGCTTATTTACCACCTTGCAGTTTGCACAGGATTAATGCAACCTGGGGTTTTTCTACAGTCCACTTTATTGTATGTAAAATGTGTCAGAATCTTTATTGACACAAAAGTGTGTAGTCCATAAAAATGACTTACACATCAAATTCAGATGGAACCAAAATCACTTAGAAATGCCCATAAAATTCACATTACCCTGCCTTCCCATGTAAAATGAATCTTTTATGAATAGTACTACAGGGACAGTAAAACACTGCATGAAGAAACTCTTCTTATACATGCTTCTAGGTCTCCTTCCTTGCCTCTGAAATAAGCCAAAACCCAGAGGAGTCCCCTAAAAATACTCTTAAATGCATGCCTTTGTCAGTGTGTGTGGGTCATTGTTCTTCGTCAGTGTGTGTGTGTGAGTATGAGAGCTTTTCTGGTTTCTGCTTTTGTGACCTGCTTGAAGGTGAGCTGTATGTTCCAATGAATAATGAATTTCCCTGTTTTGCCAAAGAGGGATGGATTCTTCTTGGCTGGTGCTGCCTGGTCATGATGAATATTTCTCTCACACCTCCAGGCCCATTGGGACGGCTTGACCGGACGGATAAATTTCAACAAAACCAACGGCCTGAGGACAGATTTCGATCTGGATGTGATCAGCTTGAAGGAGGAAGGACTGGAGAAGGTAGCTGTGCTAAACCCTCTTTACAAAATACTTGAGCCTGTATCACACTGATTCATACTGTAAAAAATGCCTAAGCTGTTCATTATGCAGACACCATTCTCGGGTATGTAGAGTACACACCTACACACAGACACAAGCACACACACACAGCCACGCTCGTCATCTCACACAAGAGTTTCCCTCTCAAACCGCCTGTGACCTCCCATCTCGCTGGCGCATGTGTCTGCACCTCCATGAATAATTTACTCTATTAATAAAAACCCCCTTCAGAAGCCCTCCAGCCTCATGAAGGCTGAATTAAAGAGTTGATTTGCAATTACAAACTACAGCTTAGGCGTTTTCTGAAGGCATCTGAAGCACTTTGTTTTTGAATGGGTGAGAGTGTGTGGCCCTGCTGTGCTCTCTCTGTGGAGCCCACAACTCTCAAGAGCATCCTCAGGATTAATTCTGCCAGGTCTTAGAGAAAACACCCTGCATTCTTCTGCCCGTCAAGCTCACTCTTATAGTCTTTCTCTGGACAATTTAGCATGTTCGACTTTCCTTTAGGCTCCTTTACATAAGCACTTCGTCATACTATAATTAGTTCAGACTGCAGTGTTTTATAAGGCCGATGAAGGTGGTTATACAAGCTTTATGAATTCCTGGATTATACAGGATTTCTTTTCAGGCTGTCAGTTGTTGAAATCAGGTGTTTGTACGTTTTTGTTACTGCACTTAGAAGATTATCATGTTGTCTCTCTGCAGATTGGCACGTGGGATCCTGTAAGTGGTCTAAACATGACCGAACACCAGAAGGGCAAGATGGCGAACGTCTCAGACTCTCTCACCAACAGAACACTCTACGTATCTACAATACTGGTAAATATTGCCAACTTGTTCCCCAGGTTCATATGTATTCAAACATTTTCATTAAAGAAAAGAGAACAGAATAATCTTCATCAGTTCTCATAATTCTAAATTCCTAGTCTGAACTATGATGATTTTAGGGCTGATGTGCTGTCATCCCTGGCGTTAGCAGATTTACTGATACCAAACTGACATCCTGATAATTTATTGCATTTAACATTAGACTTTACGGTCTGAGACTCTCACTCATTATATTTCATCCCAAGAGTAAGAACATCTTTAGATGTTTTTTTTTCTGTGGTTTCAGAATCTAACTTCACAATCATCTCAATTACTTCTGTTTTCTAACATACACTTGACAAAAGTATTGTGACACCATGCCTAATTACTGAGTTCAGGTGTTTCAGCCACAACCATTGTTAACAGGTGGATAAAATTAAGCACAAAGCCTTGCAGTGTCAACAGACAAACTTAACTCATTTGTAACTTAACTTTTAAATACCGCCAGTAGAACATAAGCACAGTGACTTTGAACATGGTACTGTCATAGGTACTGCCCCCTCTACCACAAGCCATTTCTGTCCTGATAGATCTGCGCCTGTCAACTGTAAGTGCTATATGTGAAATGAATGCAGCTAGGAGCAACAGGGGCTTAGCCACAAAGCAGTAGACCACGCAAACTCACTCAGCGGCACCACCAAGAGCTGAAGCGGACAGCGCCAATCCTCCATTGAATCACTCACTAACGAGTTCCAAATTGCCTCTGGAAGCAACATCAGCAAAAGAACCAATAGAGTCTGGCTGTAGACATGCATTCTCAGCCAGATGCACTCTCAGCCTCAGTGACGTCACATGCACATGCCCTCTCTGCCACAATGGGAATAAACCCAAAATTCATGTCTGGTCATCATGGTGGGTTTTTGTTTTGAAAGTTTCCATATTTAATTACCTTATTATCAATATGGCAACGCTACTATACATTCAGTGTAATTTGTTGCCCAGCAGTACGTGGTTCGCTGTTTTTCCTCATACAACTGACAAAAACACTGATGTGGCAGAGTGTGCACCGAAGTCTTCAATAGGCTGGCAGTGCATGTCAGGCTTAGAGAGCATGGCTGCAGCCAGACCCTTCTTAAAATAACTGCATTAGGAGCTTTGCGAAATGGCCAGCTTTCCAAAGCTGAGCTACTGCACACAAGCCTAAGATCAATATGCACAATGCAAAGCATTGCAGGGAGTGGTGTAAAGCACACCGCCACTGGACTCTGGAACAGTGGACAAGTATTCTGTGAATGATAAATCATGCTTGTCTATCTGGCAGTCTGATGGCTGTCTGGGTTTGGTGAATGCCAGGAGAACGTTACCTGCCTGACTAAAGAGTTTGGTGGAGGAGGAATAATGCTATGGGGATATTTTCAGGGGTTGGCCTAGACCCCTTAGTTCCAGTGAAGTTGCAGCTTCAGTATACTAAGATATTTTGGTTTGGAAAAGTTTGGGGCACAAAGCAAGGCCCATAAAGACATGGTTGGGTGAGTTTGGTATGGGAAAACTGGCCCTCACAGAGCCCTGACCTTAACCCCATCAAACACCTTTGGGATGAACTGGAATAGAGATTGTGAGCCAGGCCCTCTCATCCAACATCAGAGTCTGACCTCATAAATGCTCTTCTGGATAAGTGGGCAACAATTCCCACAGACACTCTCCAAAATCTTGTAGAAAGCTTCCCAGAAAAGTGGAAGCTGTAATAGCTGCAAAGGGGGACCAACTCCATATTAACGCCTATGGATTTAGAACGGGACATCGTAACAGCTCCTGTAGGTGTAATGTGTAGGTGTCCAAATACTTTTGTCCATATAGTGTATCAGCTAATATGAGGAAATGATACACAGCACATTTATATAATGCCTTGCATGTACAATTTCAAAAGGATGTGATATGTTGTTTAGCTGTGCATGAAACTGTGAAAAAAAATGTCTCTATATGAATCATAGTGATAAAATGCAGGGTGTTCAGAATTGCAAAATCAAAGCAGAAATATGAAATCAACATTAGCCATAGCAGAAGGACGTTCTTCGCACAAAATCCTATTCAGTGGCTGTGCATGTGGGTAATATTTTAAAATTTTAAGACTGGAGGCATGGCAGAGGCAGACAGGGAGAGGCACAGAAATGCAGAGAAAATGTGTGAGGAATAGAGCATGTGCAACAGGCTTTATGTATTTCCCTAGCTTCAAATTAAGCAAAATATGTGTCTGATTTACTTGTTTTCATTGATTTGCTTTTTAACACAGGGCAGCTTCAGTTATATGTTATAACATCAGTGAAAGAGCTTTTGATATTTTTTAACATACATTCAAGCTGTCTCCTTATGCAACCATTCAATTTCTTAATCATTTAATTAATTTTAGCGATGTATTCTTGTGAAAGAAGACATTCATAGTTAAAGCCTCACCCTGAATAAGAAACTATTTGAAGAATGCAGTATGCTTTTGAAATTTCTGCCCTGTTACATCAGTTGCTGCCTGTTAGCACAAGGCCGTTCTGGTCTTCATTGACGGTGTGAGCCCTTGTCAGTTTTCATGGGAGCAATTTAAAAATGAAAACATTGATGGCTACAAAGCAGCATGTGAACTCGGAGTTTGATGGAAACAAAGTGGAATATGGGGTCAAAACAGATGAATACCTGCAGTCTTTCAGAGCTGTCCACACCACCTTCAACCATCACCATGGTGCTGCCCAAATGCCAGAGCTCAAACTGCTCCAATTAAAGGTTAAAGACAATTATGAAGAAAGAGTACAAAATATCACTTTTTCCTGGCTGTTTCTTCTTTTTTTATGTTGCAGTAATATTGGTGCTATATATATATATATAGTTTACCAGCAACACTTGCATATTCATTGGAGTGTTATGAAGGCATGCGCAACAAGAGTGAGGAAACAGAGGAGTGTTTAAAGACCAGTGCACGCTCCACAACAGCGTGACATCATGATCTTAACCCCATTCCCATTTCCCAGCGGGAGGTGCTCAATAAACATCCTGTGTCCTAAGCAGGAGAAACAACTAATTAAAACAGAATTCAATATGTGGTTTCTTATTTACTCTTCACACACAATGTTGCAGCGGCCAGTCACAATGAATTAAGTAATACAAATACTAGTTCTCTTCGACAGGTGCCTGAGGATCAAAGGTGTTGAGAGAGAGAGAGAGAGAGAGAGAGAGAGAGAGAGATGTGAAGAGAGAGGTAGGGTATAACTGATAAAAGCCAGTCTTTGTATGAAACTTTAATGTGCTCAGGTTTGCTGAAGCCTCTATTGTGCAGTTTGTCTGTGGAAAGTGTTTTTAATAGGCCAGGAACAAATGTAAACAAGCTGGAGCTTCACTTAAATACCTTCAGGAAGTGTTATGATCAAGAAACTATCTGCATTACAGAAGTGAAGACTGGATTTTTTTTATGTGTTTAAGGTGAACTTGAGAGTCAGTATAGTGGCAGTAACTATAAAAATAGTAACGAAAATAAGCGATGAAAGTATCCATCCATCCAAATTCTTGTAATATTGCGATTGTGATATACCTTGCAAAATATGAAAGCACTGTTGAATTAAAAATGACTAAAGATCAGCCTGCATTAATACTCAAAATAATTTACTTCTGTTAGTTTATATATATGTAATTGCTAAAGACACTCACAGCAGACAGCATTAACCCTGTCCATCCCTGAATGTTGTACCGGCAATCTATTCTGAGAATTTGCTATTAGCCCCTTAATCTTGTTAAATCCATTGCCAAAGGAGAAACAGCACATGCATGTTTGCACAGGTCAAAGTGAAACATAGCAGCATGTAGAACTGGAGCTTTATATAGGCTACCATGTTTTCTATCCCTGTATAAAAGATGCACAAGACTTAATTTATTGTCGGATACAGTGTGTTTTTTGAGCGAGCATTTGAGCTCATTCAGAGCACAATTTGAATCTGTAAGTCACAATAATAAGAATAAAATAACTGATGCCGACTTATTTTCCTATTCAATTGTTCATTTGCACAAAATGAGTTGTGAGACAGACTAATCTTTAAAACTAATGTTTTTCAGCTTTTTTAATCACATTTTTTTACATATCAATTAACAACATGACTGAGAAATAATGTTGTTAAAGGGAAAAAGCAGATTAAACTGTAGAAATAGCTGTGCTTTTGTGTCGGTCGTAAAGGGTTAAAAATGATTTGATTGGTTAGGGTCCTTATTTGCATACTGCTGACTTCTACAATTATATTTGCAATAGCAATAATAGCCAAAGTGCAATGTTTGTAGTTGGGCTCAGAGGCACAAAGACAAAATAATGTAAATAAAGACAGTAGATTGGCTTCAAGTTAAATTTGAAAAATTACTAACATTAAACTATATTTTGTTACTAAAATATTTAGAAATGCAGTTATAAAAGGAACATGAGAGTTCATTAAGTTAATAAGTACATTTGTTTTCTCACCGATTAAGGCTGTGGTGTTAGGATAACTTTCCAGCGGGCTAAATCAAATATCCTCACATGACAGCTTTGTCCACGTGCCATCTTCGTCAGTCGTCTTACCACAGCTCAGTGGCACCAAACTTAACATAATGGTCTCTAATTTAGTTCATTCCAAAATGCTATGTTAAAAATAACTGACCACAAGAAAGGGGCCAGGATCAATAACCCATTCATCATTGTTGAAGCTATATTTAGTATCTTGTATACTGTTCTTTGTTTCTTATTATTATCCCTCAGTGTGATCTTATTAAGCAAGTGGCTCATTCTTGTTAATTCCGGAGTGCTGGAGGGCTATTGCTGAACAACACACACAGGCGGGTGATCAATGAACCTAAAATAACTTTAAAAATGGCTCAAACGAACCAATATCATTTATTTTTGTGAAACACAAAATCCATTTTTTAATTTGTTAAAGAAGAATAGGAGGATGACTTTGCATTTAAGGAATGTATCTCTACTGCTCAGAAAATGCTTTGGCGATTTATTTAGGTTTGTCTGACTCAGTGGTCTTTATTCCCACTTCTCCACTCTTTTTAATTACAGATGCAATATCATTTCATATTCTGAGGCTTTGGCAAGAAATCTGTTCGAGGCATGTAGGACATTAACATTCACATGTACCTTTGTCAGGTGCTACACCTTCTTGCCCCTACATGACACATTTCACACTGGCTACTTTACCGGCCGCAGTAAACTCTGTACACCAGCACCACTGCTGCATTAGATTATCTGCTTATGCATTGTAATCAGTTTAATGAAGAATGCAGAGTTTTAATTCACTTTGATGAGCATATCAGGACTGAAAGTTGTAATCTAAGCCAAGACTAGGCTTAATTTGGGTGTACGCTGAATAGAAAGGATGAAGGTAAGAATAAGATTCAATCACATTCCAAGATGTAAAGTCATGTAACCCAAATTTACTTTGGAATCTTGATACATTAACTTGAATTAAATGTTGAATGTTTTTTCGTTCTCCTGTTAAGTTACCTTTGTGGAGAAGCAAAAGAAAACAATGATATTTTAATTAACTAAACAAAAGTAGGATATCAGAAAGCTGTATTTCAAATATGATGCCTTTATCTTAAAACTGCAGGAATTGCAAAATCTATAGGTCTATAGAGGTTAAGGGAAAATATAAGGTAGTGAAGCAGTATGAACAAATGTGGGTGTTTTTGCATGTTTCTTCTTCTCCTAAAGTCAAATCGCTAGTTTAATTTAATTATCTTAAGCACTGCAAGAATGATAGTCTATTGATGTGTACTGTAGAAAAGCACTCAGTAGATGAAAAAAGCAGAAAGATCAACAAAGGATAAACAGTTTTACTTTATTTTTCCTGTGGAGGTGAGCCAATGCCATTGTGCAGCCAGACTCAGGTGGTGCTTGTTAGTAATAAACAGGTTTTATGTGTTAATAGGCCTTGTGGCTGTTTATGATAATTACAGTCTTTCACAGTTGACAGAGGGTGAGAGGTTACAAGAAGCTAATGGGCTGACAAACACATGGCATTGTGTTTAGTGAGCATGCTAGCACTGTGTGAGAATGCAGACAGGGCACAAGCAATTGAAAATTCTGTTCCAGGCAAGTCTAGAGGCATTTTTCCATCAGGCAGTGCGGCACGGTTACTAATCTGAACCCAGAACTATGAGTGATGACCATGGCAATTAAAGCTAAGCCTTCAGTTTCAGCCATGAATTTCAAAACTGATTTCTAATTTCTGCTAGCACCCTTATGGGATTTGTAGTAGTATGTTAGCATTAAGCTAATGTAATTTCACATGAATATTTTTGCCGTTCTAGATAAATACAGGCATTTGAAAAAGACACGGCATGTTTTTTTTAAGCTTTTTTAACAGACAAATTAACCCTCTGGGGACCACAAAGATCACCAAATTCAATGTTTCTGTATATGTTCCTGTATAAAATCCTGATTGGATCATTTTCCTTCAGTGGCTGTAGAAACCCTTGTGTTTCCATACAAAACCTCATATTG
Source organism: Pygocentrus nattereri (assembly GCF_015220715.1). NCBI lineage: Eukaryota > Metazoa > Chordata > Actinopteri > Characiformes > Serrasalmidae > Pygocentrus > Pygocentrus nattereri. The sequence goes on from NC_051213.1 coordinate 21,747,205, forward strand.
AAACAAGAGCATTTCTGCAGTACATGCAGAGCTTTTTAGAAGTGCCAGTTGTCTTACAAGACTGATGATGAGACAATTCTGTGACATTTGTGTTTGACCAATCAATGATCTTCACCGTTTCTAGCTCCACCCTTGTGTTCTGGCTCAGCATGCTTAGTACCCCGGCAAGAAAGATAAGCAACTTCAGCATGGGGATTCAGATAAGGTACGGTTCACTTAGCAATGAAAGTAATAATAAAATGCGTGCTCATGGATTAGCAGCCATACTATACCATACTGCATTGCCTGGTGGAAAATGTCACAGATGTGTTCTGTGCCTGTCTAAAAGAGGAAAGAGGACAGATGTTCAGAAGTGGTACTGCTGCTCTACCACATTTGTGTGGGTTTATGTTCCCAAAACAGTCATGATTCATTACTGTGCCTCATTAAAAAAATAAAAAAAAATCAGGGTTGAAACACTCCATGTAACTTCAGTGTTACATGGAGTGTTTTAGCCCTGTTTAGGTGTTACATGGAGTGTTTCAGCCCTGACTTCTTTTTTTTCAGACTTTTCTTTCAATGCTGAGTAGCTGGATAAATGCATTGCACATTAAAAAACAGGCTGTTTAAAACCAAATTCTTATGTGGGACTGGGGAGTGAACGATACATTTTAAAACTTCATCAGTGTTTACATACTACATTGTATGTCCAAAAGTATCCATATACCTTTTTCTAATGAGTGACTTGAGCTACTTTAAGGTTCACCTATTGCTGACACAAGCATTCAATTGTGCTCACATAGCTGGTATAATCTCCTTAGAAAAAGCAATGCCAGTAGAATAAGATGCTCTGGAGAAGCCACACATTGATGCCTAAGGTCATCATGTCCAATGCCAAGAATTAGCTATGGTGGTATAAAACCCCCAGCATTGTGCTGTGAAGCTATGTTCTCTGGAGAGAAGGAAAACCACACACCTTTATGATGTGTTCAGAAGCATTTATGATTCAGAACTAATCATGCAACATCCATACCTGACCTCACAAATGCTCTTGCTGCAGAGTGCAATAAAGCCCTCACAATCATTTTCTAGAAGAGTACAGGCTGTTATTGCAGCAAAGGGGCAACAAATTCCCTTTATTAATACCTCTGATTTTACAAGATTTTTAAAAAATGCTTCTGCAACTTTGTATAATGTATGTGCAATATATAAGATACCACCATGAGCCTGAAGTCCAGAAATGGCAAATCTATAAAGGATTTTTCAAGGTTTATCTGCCATGCTTTAAAATGTAAATGCATTCTCTCTTCCTCTCTCTCTCTCACTGGCAGTACACTTCCAATCAGTTTACAGTCTACTCAAAGTCTACCTCAAAGCCTTGCTGAGTATCCTGAGTATATGCAGTATGACACTCATCAACTACTGAAGCAATCTGCCTACATATACACACACAGCAAGTGTTTGGAAGGAAAGAAACAAGAGAGAGAGAGATAGAGAGACATTTTAAAAGTATATTTCACTACAGACCTTGCTGTGATTGAAATTCTCTCCAAATGATTCGAGTTATTCAGGAGGCAATCAAGAGACAATCTGTAGCCTTATTTTCAGCATTGCCTGAACTGCGTGGTGAAGTGTCCTTCATGTTTGAACGCTGTGTGCCATCCTGAATGCCATGAATGAGAATGTTTCCCCCACTGCTCTTTCTATTGCACTGACAGGTAGGCCTTCTGAATCTGACTCTCTTCAACCTCTCCAATTGAAATCGTGAATAGGAGGCTCATACCGAGTCTTGCTTTTCTAAAACTCCAGCATTGACGTACAATAGAGAGATGGACAAAAACAGCATCCCGACTCAGGGTGAGTCCACTATTCAGCTCCACAGATGAGTCATAATATGATGTGTGTTTAAAAAACCTTCGACCATAGCGAGTTATTGCTGCCGTGCGCCTCCCTCACAAACTGTCGCGAGAGACACACTCGACTGCAGCTGTGTTACCATGGCAATACACACATGTGCAAACAGAGCTTGCTGACACGCAGTGCACAATGGGGTTATTTGACAGTGCTTTAAGGCAACGAAAAATCATATCTGCAGCTATATTAAAGACAAGATGCCTTAGGGAACTGGAAGCCCGCATTCATAAACAAAAAAAGTTCAGACTGCACCTTAAAAGCACCCAGGTGGTGTCTCGTTTCAGCCCTCCACAGAGCCCCCCTTTAAAAACTAAAGGCTTCTACTAGTTCCAATTTTATAGATAGGTCCCAGGTACACATCAGTGATGGCACAGTGGCAGAGTTGAAGAGGGGAGATTTTATTGGACTGCCTTTTGTTGGTTAGGTTCAAATAAATTGAATGAGCCTATAATGTTCTCAGCTGTTGTGCAATAAAGACGCGAAGTCAGTATTTACCTAGTATTAATGGTATCAATAGCATGACTTTTTTATTGGGGATTTATATGCTATTTCATGAGGTGCTAATAGTGTGGAGCTTATTAAGTATCCAGGGACATCTAGGACACAAATTTAAAAATCCATTGTTTATTATTATTTATCTTAATAACTGGCTTTATCAAACTCTGCACAACTAGCAAAAATGGCCAAAGGCATTGTAGAACAGAAGCCTGTTGACTTTAGCCAGTTTTAGTATGCATGCATTCTGCATAAATCATCCATTCTACATGACAGATAATTATATAGTATGTAATTATAATTATTGGCTGAAATACTGCAGCTTATCTTTTTGTTGAAAGAATGCCTATTTGAATGAAACTGACTTGAAATTAACTTGAAATTATACAGAGTGGAATTTACCACCATAATTAGAAGTTCTGTTAATATCTGCCTGCAATAATAGAGAGTAAGCTAAGCTGAAGGTTTTGCTTTGTTGTTATTGAATGTTTTTTTTTTATTTCTTTCTATTTAATTAGTCACTAAACACCCAGTCCTTCAACATCTGTGCATAAGAAACATTACAAACATTTTGGGACAGCAGTGGTTGCACATTCCTCCAGAGTTCCTGCTACAGAACCTTTTGAGCCATACAATATTGCTGAAGGCTTTCATGTTCTTAGTAGTGAATTCTTACCACCAGTTCTGCTGACTACATGAACACCTTACTGAAGCAGTGGATCACTCCATAAAGAAAGAATGTGACCATTATCATAAAGACCCTCCCAGCTGGGAACACAGCCAACGGTATTCCCTCCAGACTTCAAGCCATGTATAGAGTACATGGTACAGTTTTGATTCTGTCAGCAGCACCTCTGCTTTTTTTGGACATGATTTTGATCATACACATCGTAAAGGTGCTGCTCCAGCACAAGTGATAAAGAAACAACACTGTTCTAATATAATCATTGACACTCATCCAAGTAAATTACAATTGGTGATACTTAAGTATTTTAAAGTGTCTGCTACAAATTCTCAGGTTGAATGGGATTGTTTCCAATGTTCTGTAAAGCTTGTCCAACCTCACACCATTTGCCATGAAGGATGCATTTGTGGACTGATCATGGAGAAGTCAATATCTCTATAGGCAGTCACGATAAACTGACTTAATATTTAGTGCACCATAGCAGAGATGATCAATTCATAGTCCTTGAGATTTGGGTAATTTTGGACTTTTAAACCTCTATTTAGCAGAAAGATGGATTATACAAAGGTTATTCAGCTGTTTCAACTGGTCAGTGCCAGTGGCTAGTAAGATGAGGACTGAATTTTGATTTGAAAGGCAGCTTTGATAGCTCTGCACTACTGTATGGCATAAATGATAAATGATCATAGTCAGGCAGCATAGAACGATGTCTTACTTTTGCTTGTTCAAGAATAGAGAGTTAAAGAGAAATGTTTGTTTACAAAGTAAATCCAGGCTGTAGTTGTACTGAAAAACGGCTGCTCCTCATTGGTTGATTTTAGCTTTGAATATGCAAGAGGTGGGTGGGGTGGGGGTGGATGAATGCTTATCTTTCTTTGGACATGTTCCACTGGCACGCCACACATCCCTGGAGCATCTCACTGGTGGAGAAGCAGTTCCTTGCACAGGCCGCTGATAGTGTAACCTAAATGCTTACACTCTCACTGGGAAATGCTTTGGGAACAGAACCCAAAGCACTGTGATTCATGCAGCCCTCTTATTCTTAGCCAACAACAAATATTTATTTTTATTTTTTTACACTCAAATTAAAGGGAAAAAAAGTGTCTTGGTAAGGTATTGGGCCACCATGAGTCACATGTCATAGATTCTACATGTCTCTGGAACTGTACTAAATTCTTCCTAAGGGTATTCCCCTTACTTTAAAGGGTATTCCCCTGCAACTTTAAAGAGGAACTGAGTTGTAGAAATGAGTGCATGTGAACAAATGTTTCCAGCAATAAACTTGCAAAGGGAGAGAAAATAGCATAGACAGGTTTCCTGTTTACAAATATTACTAGGTACACACGCTGCCAGGAGCAAAACCACTTAACTTAAGTCATAAGACTGTAATGTTAGTCAACTGTTAGTCAACAAAGATTTCACACTGTTTGTAAATTCTTGTTGACTCAAGTATAAAATGCCATTTCAGAGTTGAATCTGTGTATTTGTCTTACATTTGCATAATAATACAACAATATCTAATACATTATCTAAACTGTTCACTAACAATAGTTGATTATCAGTATCAGCTAGTTATAATGGTACCGTTACTGTCGATAAACAGACTGGTAACAGTAGTTGGCTAGTTAGTTAGGCTATGATATATATATATATATATATATATATATATATATATATAAATATATATATATATCATATGATGTGAATCACACAGTGCTAACTTACTCTTACTTAACTAGCTAATGTCAGCAAACAGAAACACACCAGTGTTCTGATGAACTGTTTTAAGCTACCTTGTCAAAATGTCCTACTGTAGCGCATATTTATAGGAAGAGCTCTACACAAAGCTGTAAGAAAGATATTTTGATATGCTAAATTGCACAAAGCTTTAGTCAGCTGCTTATGCACCAGCTTCTTGTTTTAAATTTCCCGTTCTAACTTAAATGGTGCAGCAGTTATATTCTGGCTCCCCAGCCTGTTTGTAACGCTTGACAGAGGAAAGACGATCGCGGATGAAGCTAACTAGATACCAGGGATAGACAGAATTCAAAATCCACAAAACCAGTTCCAAGTCCACACACGAGAAAGCCAAAAACCGCCAGCTAAAGTACAAAAGGGTGAATCCAAAAGACGAAGTCGGTAGGAACAAGAGAAAAGGGTCATAACATGAACTCATAGGAGATAAAGAAATCGCTCAGTATGTTCTTGTGGTTGAGAAGCAATACCTCGCACCGAACCCTACATTGGACCAGTCTTAAATAGTGTCCCAGTAGGTCAACCTGTACAGGTGAGGTGTGACACTGTTGAGTCACTCAGACACTATTTAAGGTGAAACAGGAAAGTTCTAAAAAAAAAAAAAAAAAAAGCTGGCAAATAGGAATCTGACTTCAGCCTCGTCTAAATCTCTGTGTCAGAAAATGCCACCAGCATTACACTACAGTTGAGGATGTGTTGATGCATTAAAACTATGAAGCTGAAGTTGGCCTCATTCAAATTTTCCTTTTATATTCTGGCACCTCAAGAAGCCAGCGAATGTCTTTAATAGAAATGAATACAAAGCAAGCACTGCACAGATTACTATTATGCATTTAGGACTATCAGGAACACAATCTGCCTTCACAATGGCCTGGATCCATAATCTACTGCAGTTTTTGGCAAAGGGATATGATCAGGATACTAAACATTCTCCAACCATCTTAACTGCAGTTGGCGAAGTTTACTGCTCAACAACGTCTTGTCATTGTTGCGTTATTCCGTGAAGAGTGCCGCTTTGTGTTGCTTTCTAGTTGTGTCTGCATCTCTGTGATGACGCTGCACACAAACCTGCTTATAGCACATCCTCTTCAACACAGATAATTGAATAATTAAATAAATATTTGCCATACAGTCTGCAGTAGTATAATTTTTTAAAAGAAAAATGACAAAAGTGTAAATTGAGTTGTATTCAAATGATTCAAATTTGCATGATTTGCTATTAATAGGTAGATGTGAAAAGTGTGTGTTCATAAATACTGCACTCTCAGCACACTGCCAGGTACACCTGAGGGGCATGAAGGGGCATCTGCTGTCTCATTTTTGTCCATTTTCTGTGACATCCCAGTTTTATTTTAAATGTTTTTCAGATCAATAGAAATTTATACCTACATCATTGAAAGAAAAGTGCAGTTTACCACATGAATAAAAATGGAGCCAAACTTAGATCCATCAGTAATTAGTTCAGTAATTACTATATCGTTGCTAAGGTTAACATGTTTGTCGTGAAACCTTCTTTTTAATCTTCTGTGAGAGCCAAATTTGCTAATGATAAGATGTGTTAACATTACTGACTTAATCACTGATCTTATTTTCTAATTATTTTTTCACCTGAATACATTTGCGGTTTTCATAAGGTGGACTAGATTTCTTATGAGGTAGATCTGGTGAAATCATTTATCCAGGCTTTGGGTCAAGAGTTCATGACTCACTGCTATTTATGCATTGTTCTGTAGCAGTGGGCGGCAGAAGCAATCAAAGTGGAATTGAAGCAGATGCAGCATGCAGAAACTTTAGTTTCACTTTAATTGTTTTTGCCTTCCTCCGATATAGAAGCATATACAAATAGCAGTATAGGAGGCTACACTGACTATCATAGTAGGGTTTGAATACATCACTTTGGATTGGCTATATTATAAGGATGTTGTGGGAAGATAAATCGGTAGCTTTCCTATAAAACTAGACATCTGGTCACTTGCTGTAAATGTGACTCCTTAGCTTCTTCTGTGGCAATCTGCTAGACCTTTAAAACTAGTTGGCTACTGCGAACAGTCTCTGCTACAGCTAAGTCTGCTACAATAACACAATACACTGTTAGAACAATACTGTTTACATCTATTACTTGCACAGAGTAATATTGTTTACTGTTTTCATCTGTCACTTGATGCACTTTATGAACAGCTGCTCCACATATTTGCACATACGCACATGTAACTTTAATTTTATTTCAACTTTGCACATACTGTACACTTTTTGCTTTTACTTTTTCCTACTGTTTTTTAGAGTTATTCTTATATTTTCTTTTTTTATTCTCTTAAGAGAAAATATGGTGAATGGAGGAACAGCAAAGTAAGAATTTCATTGTACAGTGCAACTGCCTGTTCTGCTGTGCACATGACAATAAAACTCTTGAATCTTGAATCTAAATGAAAGGTGCTGACTGTAAATGGAGATCATTTCCCATGTGTTGTGTATGCGCAGGGACGCGAAAACAAAAATATTAACTTAAAACAAACTCTGTTTAAACCACATGTGTTTCAAAATGATATGATATTAAAAATACACATTTACTCCACATACACAGTGGTGCAAAGCAGCATAAGAGCAGCATAAAAAAGAATCCCAGGGATTCTTTCAGAAGTAAACATGGGGAATAGCAAAGAACTTTTGCTTTTCATCATCTACGGTACAGAAAAAAAAACATTAAAAGGTTCAGAGAATCTGGACAAATCTCTGCATGCAAGGGACAAGGCCAATAAACAGTATGCGCTAGCCGTGATCTTTGGACCCTCAGGTGGCACTGCAATAAAAACAAGACATGATTCTGTGGTGGAAATCACTGCATCGTCTCAGGAACACTTCTGAAAACCACTGTCTGTGAAAACAGTTTATCACTGCATCCACAAGTGCAAGTTAAAACCATATTCTCTAAGCCTGAGCTCATTTAAAATGGACTGAGGGGCAGTGGAAAAGTGTCCTGTGGTCTGACAAAATAACATTTGATATTTTTTTTGGAAAATCATGGACACTGTGTCCTTCGGGCTAAAGACCACTTAACTTGTTATCAGTTGAGTGACATCTTGAGTGACATCCCATTCTTAATCCATAGGGTTTAATAAGATGTCGGCCCACCCTTTGCAGGTATAACAGCTTCAACTCTTCTGGGATGGCTTTCCACAAAGTTTAGGAGTGTGTTCATGGGAATTTTTTACCAGTATTCAAGACGAGCATTTGTGAGGTGAGACACTAATGTTGGATGACAAGGCCTGGCTCGCAGTCTCCACTCTAATTCATCCCAAAGGTATTCTGTTGGGTTGAGGTCAGGACTCTGTGCTGGGCAATCAAGTTCTTCCACACCAAACTCGCTCATCCATGTCTTTATGGACCTTGCTTTGTGCACTGGTGTACAGTCATGTTGGAACAGGAAGTGGCCATCCCCAAACTGTTCCCACAAAATTAGGAGCATGAAACTGTTCAAAATCTCTTGGTCTGCTGAAGCATTAAGAGTTTCTTTCACTGGAACTAAGGGGCCGAGCCCAACTCCTGAAAAACAACCCCACACCATAATCCCCCCCTCCACCAAACTTTACACTTGGCACAATGCAGTCAGACAAGTACCGTTCTCCTGGCAACCGCCAAACCCAGACTTGTCCATCGTATTGCCCGACAGAGATGCGTGATTCGTCACTCCAGAGAACACTGGAGACACAGTCTCCACTACTCTGGGTCTAGTGGCGGAGCTTAACCCCACTGCGATCGATGCTTTGCGTTGCACTTGGTGATGTAAGGCTTGGATGCAGCTGAAACCCATTCCATGAAGCTCACTTTGCAATGTTCCTGAGCTAATCTGAAGGCCACATGAAGTTTGGAGGTCTGTAGCAATTGACTCTGGAGAAAGTTGGTGACCTCTGCGCACTATGCGCCTCAGCATCCATTGACCCCGCTCTGTCATTTTATGAGGCCTACCACTTCATGGCTGAGTTGCTGTTGTTTCCAATCGCTTCCACTTTGTTATAATACCACTGTGAATGGGACACCTGAATATAATGATCTGGATGGCTGAGTGAATACTTTTGGCAATATAGTGTATCTCAGAGAAAACATGTGCTAGTCCTAACCCTCTTAGCTAAGTAGGACTGTATGATTGAGGGAGACCTACGTAGTGAGTGAATCTGGCAATAGTTAAAACCAATAGTAACACTTTACTGTAGGATACTTTTCATAAAGTTACATGGCATGTATATAAGCTTGACAATGACAACTGACATAACCCTATATAAATGTTTATAAATACATATTACAATAGATGCCATTCACTACCAAGGTTACATTTGCCAATTTTGATTAAAGTTACTGTAGTAGTATTTATGACAGATGTTCCAAAAACATTATTCCATCATGAACTCTCAAGTAAAAATGTTTTTGTAGATACAAGGTTTTGTCCAGATGTGTTGAAAGCAAATTTATTGGGCGCTTCTTAAACCTACACCTATGATTGTATTCAGTACACCTGTCTGGAAACATCATTTATTTTTCTCCAGTCATTTATTCTGGTGTTGCCTTTCATTTGTTGTGGTCTGTTTTTCGTCATTGTCTGCCTTACTTATATATTGATTTTCTCTTTGTATACAATTGTAGTGTGTAAAGGTGCATAAATTTGGGTGTAGTTCTTTGATTGGACACAACACTAGCTTATTTGTGTGTTACATTTTTTTTTATGTTATTGAGAGAGAGAGAGAGAGAGAGAGAGAGAGAGAGAAAGAACATCGGTAATCTGTCCAGCTGTTGGTTCCTAACAAAGTGAGTCAGCTGTAGCCTGTGCCACTCATCCAGTATCAGCTCATCTTATCTTATTTTGGAAGAATCTGCTGGCAGTGGATGGAGCAAGTGGTCCAAAGCCACGGTGCTCGGCCCTGGCTGCGAGGAGCACAGAGCAGGAGATAGGGTGGATTATCTCTTATTATGTCCACGCATCACTCCCTGCCTCGCCTTGTCTGCTACAGAGAGAGTGTGTGTGTGCGTGTGTGTCTGTGTGCCTGGGTGTGTCAATCCTCTTACTATCAGTGGTGTTTCGTACCCCCTCTGTGCCAGCGTAAGTCCTTGCAAGCAAACTTCAAAGACCTATCAGGCGCACATCAGCCTCCTTTCTCTCAGATACTGGCCCTGGTGGGATGATGCGAGCTCAGAACTGTATGTGTCTCCGCAGGAGGAGCCTTACGTGATGTTCAAGAAGTCAGACAAGCCTCTGCACGGTAACGATCGCTTCGAGGGCTACTGCATCGACCTGCTGCGTGAGCTGGCCAACATCCTGGGCTTTGTCTATGAGGTGCGACTGGTGGAAGACGGCAAGTATGGTGCACAGGAGGAAAGCACGGGCCAGTGGAATGGCCTGGTCCGAGAACTGATGGACCACGTGAGTCTAAGTCAATACACACTAGTCACTTATTGATCTGTCAAATGTTAAACTGCTACAACTGCATGAAACAGCTTAGCTTCTGCCTGTTCCTTAGTACAAAACTATAATGTGTAAATGGGCAGACATCTGGGCATTTGTCTGTGATTCAGCACAAAAATGATCTAATTCTGAAGGAAAATGAGAGAAAACAGAGGTATTATAAAATGTAAGCACCAACAAAATGACCCCGACTGCATAAAGTGCTTTTTTTTTTTTTTACCAAGGGCATGTTTCATTTTTTAAAACTACAAATCCAAACGTTTAGGCCTTAAACATCATCACCTTTTTATGAGCAGTTCTCCTAGTTGAGAACAAACTGGGGTTTGACTGCAATATCAAATAAAGATCAGTGTTAGAGAGAGATATGCCAAGTGATTTTTTTTAAATAATTGCTCTCCTCTTTAAGACTGGTGTTTGATTGATGTGACAGTCATATTTTGTTCCCCAGCTTTAAACAAAACTTTGCAATATATTTATCAAGTGTTACTGTCAAAAACAGAGGCAGATTGTAGGAGCTTTAATTAAAAGAAACAAGACACCAATCACAAACAAAATGCTTGAGAACTGACTAACACTGACACCTAGAATTGAGTAATAGAGACTGAAATGACAAGACCAGACAAAAGAAAGAAAAACTAGTGGGCTACTTATACACAACATAAGACTAGGTGTAAAGAGGAAACCATGACAATAGAAACATATTTAAAACTTAAACATTTGGATTTACAGGGCAAAACAATTGTTTCTGGTTACTGCCATTAAGGTTAGGATTACTTTTACGATATTTACTTTTACTTATTACACGTGCAATACTGTACAAAAGTCAGAGGACATTTATTGAATTTCCCCTCAAAAACAGCCATTAAATAAAAGTTATTCATTTTTTCCATGAAATAGTGCTGAGCAGATAAGATATGATTAGATATAATATACAATTGCATAAAGAAAATAAGTTTAAAAAAAAAAAAAAAACACTAGTTCAAAACATATTAGATAACTCTCAGGACACAAGATAATCAAACTCAACTCTTGCTTCAGATCTAAAAAAAAAAAATAATACATACTTTATGTCCATCTTTCCACTGTGAGAAGACCCCAGAATATTATGAGTGTGTGGCTATTAGGAAGCCTTTACTGAGAACAGAAATAGACACAAAGGAAGAAATTAAACAAATAATTTGCTAGTGTTCTCAGAACAATCGACTTTGAACTTATTTAATGGTGGTCTAATTGGAAATTAAATGAATGAAGGGTGGTCTCTGACTTTGGCACAACACTGTAGGTAGTAACATGGTTGTTATGGTTTAAAACAGTTTGCTGATGATTTTGCACAGTACTTTGTATATATAACCCGAGTGTATGTTTGTGTATATGTGTAATACGAGGAATAGAGCTAAGGATGTATTAATGGAAGAAACTTCAGCACTCACAGGCTGCAAACAGGATATAAAGTGAGGTTTCTAGCATGAATTCTCCCCCCATAGAGCTTATTACACACTCTCACAGATACACACACACACAGTGCTATAGCCACCCTTGTTAAGCTTAACAAAATAAGACCCAGATCAAAATGAGCTGTACACAGGCAGAAAAATAACAGTCTTTGCACAGCCGATATTCAATAGCTGACCCCATTACCGGCGAACACCGGCCCTGTATGTTGTTCCCACAACATTTCAGACATGTTTTTTAGACACCCCCACTATTGATCATGAACTGATTGTGCGGTGTGAAAAACAATCTGTGCGATTAGACTCAAAGGAGCACGGGGCCTTGTGAGATGTGTACAGGGCCGACGCAGTCGCTCTGCCTGCGCGTTCTGTTCCCCAGACGAGCGCAGGACAAATTCTAATTGGCCCGGACAGGCTTTCAGAGCAGGCTGGAGTCTGCAGTTTGCAGAGGAGCAAAGAATGCACTGAAGTGAAGGAGATAAAAATATCCTGCCAAAGGACTGAATGGAGAAAAAAAAAAAAGGTAGCAAGACAGCACCTGCTCACACTCCGCATTAATTTACCCCCTCCGAGAATAATTACAGACAATCTAATAATTCCAGCTGCAAGGCTTTATTTTGGCTAAAAATATAATGATCTAAATAGTAAATGGAATGACATGAATATTAAATGTCACATTGAGGAACAGTGCCAGCTGATCTGGGGTTGTGATTTAGGCAGCTGAAACTCATTCAATCTAGTGTGATGTATGGTAGCCTCGCTGGGTCAAAAAGGATATTTCTTTGAGGAATGATCAAACTGACCTTGCAGTGGGTGTTTCACATTAACGGGCAAAGAACAGTTGAAAATGTAATAACCCTCCGTGTTAGACACGGGCTCAAGGTCTTAGACTTTCATCTTCCCCTTTTTTAGTATAGTACATATACTAAAAATTACCAAAGGACAGCAAGATCAAGAGCAGTGCATCAGTTGCTTTGGATTAATTATAACTGATAATTAAAAGCCTTTAAAAAAAGATTATTAAAAGTAACTTAATCTGGTTGCTCTAAAATTTAGAACTTACTGACCTTCAAAATGTATGTTAAAAGAAAGCAATTGAGCATTCTGTATAGTGCATCATTGAAAAAGCAGTCTGGAATAAAACTTTCCTTATAACTTGAAAACTTGAACTTATTTCTGTTTAATGTTAATGAGGGCACTACCATGTGATGGTCTGAATAGGAGTATCTAAACGTGTTGGTTTTTTGTGACAACACAAAAAAAAATAAATACCAAACTGGTTGGTTTTTCAGCTTGGTCTCCTTATATGGCCCATGAGCCCTGCAAAGTGTTTACATACTATGTCAAAAATAAAGTTCTGTTTTCTATCATAGAGGTCCTTTAGTTTCTAACAAATCTTTATTATAATTTTTGGCACTGAACTTTGTGTCAGTAACACAGTTTAACCACAGAGCTGAAGGCTGATCATTAGCCTCAGGAGAGGAGAAGATATGGCCTTTGTCATCCGGTTCTCATGTATGATTTCGTCTTAACTCTGTATTATTCATCCAAATAATCTGATGCTGAATTTCACAGGCTGCTGAATGTTAGTTCAAACATGGGAGTTGTGTTGTTCACGTGGCTGTTTTATCTGCCACGAGAAACCCTGTGCTTTAACCGCTTTACTAACTGCTGAGCCAGTAACTGCTAAATCAAGGTCTTTTAGGGAAAGAATGAGGATGGAAAGCGGGGGAGGGGAGGTTTTAAATTTAGACTTAAGTGCTATGGGACAGTCTTTGATGTGTTAAGGTCCTGTTTTCTTAATTTGATTGCCTCTAAATGCTTCTGCTGCCCCTGATGAACTGCCCATCACTCTTCTTCCCCCTGCCTTTTGTATCGACAGAAAGCTGATCTTGCAGTGGCTCCGCTGGCCATCACCTACGTGCGAGAGAAGGTCATCGACTTCTCCAAGCCCTTCATGACGCTGGGGATAAGTATTCTGTACCGCAAGCCCAATGGCACCAACCCGGGGGTGTTCTCCTTCCTCAACCCTCTCTCCCCCGACATCTGGATGTATATTCTGCTGGCTTACTTGGGTGTCAGTTGTGTGCTGTTTGTCATAGCCAGGTAACATGCTAGTTCTGCCAATCTCAGCTACACATGCAGACATAACCCAACATCTTTAACCTCATTCCATTAACAGTCTAATCAATGCCTAAAAGCATCTTCCCTTGACCCATTACTTACTGTTATGTTTCAAGCCTAAAACCTGTGCTCACTTTACTTCAGCTTAGCTCAGTTTTACCTTAATTTAGCTTTAGTGCCTCTTACTGACAGTGAAAAAGGAAAAAGTACCCGAATGCTAAACTTACATTCTTGTAACAGAATAGCCTCCTCTGGTAAAGTGGGAAAGGGAGGAATCCCTCTAGTGTGAATAGGAGAGATTAGTCCTCTGACCCATTCTGAAAAGAGAAACAGAAAGTGAGTCGAGTCCTTTTTTGGCCGGAGCGGTGGAGGATGTTAAGTGATTCCTCTGCTTGCTCTTGCTTTTCATGCTGACAAGCCTGCTGCCTCTACTGCTCGGCAGCCAAAGCTCCAAAGCACAAATCACACGAGCAAAGATGTGAAATCAGCCATTTCGAGGCGGTGTGCGTGAGTTTGAGAGGCACAGAGAGAATGGAAATATGTGAGTGTAGGTGTGAATGAGAGTGTTTTGGCATTTCCTGGTGTGAACGGCAACCTCCCTCTCATCCCTCGTCGTCCCCAGTGTCTCCAGTTTGTATCTGCTTTTCTATTTGGATGTTTCCACACCCTGCTTCAAATGTTCTTGGCCATGATCCCTGTGAATACTGAAATGCACAGATGTTTTCAAGTTGATAATCTTCACTCATGTTTCTGTGTTGTAATCCTGCTGGAAATATGTGTACAACTCAGTTGAAAAGGCAAAATCTTAAGATCTTAAGTATGAGCAATTTATAATGCTTCATGCTTGGACATGGCTTCAGTTGAAAGAGGGAAGCACCACTGATGCTGATGTGGCCCAAGAGCTTTTTCAATATAGTTTTAAATCCAGGTTATCACTACACTGAGACTCCTCTTCTTCAAACTGAGCCATAATATGAGACAGCTACTTCAACACCAAACCTTTACCGGGACAGCATTTCCCTTTATGGCCATGGAAAGCTGCTGAGGGAAGTGTGTAGTAACTTCTAGGGTGTTAAATCATTTCAGTATCTCACATAATGAAATGCAATCAATCATACTGTCAATGTCAGTATCATATACACTTTTGGCATATGGTCATATAATGTGGCAGCATCATGTGTCGGCGTTGCTCAGATTCCTGAGCAGCTTTAAAATGCTGTGTTGCATTTAGTGAAAGTACTCCACAGATGACGAAGAAAGGAGTTTATCTCCAAGAAATAACTGATCTGTTCAAATGTAAACATGTACACATAAACATTAAACTATGTAACTTTGTGAAAATATATATATATATATATAAAACAAAATGCAATCTGATAGAACAGCGTCGTTTGCTGTTTGTAGTAGCCTGTGGCCATCATTTGAAGCGAGGTGGAGAAAAGCTGAAAGAAAAGGCCTCTAGTTAACTCTAAAACTTTTGGGACAGCTCAGCCATGCTCCGTTACCCCAAGAGTTTTATGGTTAATGCACTTGTGTTTTATAAATGTTACTGGCGATATGATCACATAAGAGAATAACAAGCTGCAACTGCCATCTAAGTTGGTTCAGAATATGCACCCATCACCATAAGTGTTTTAGGTTTTGTGCTGGGTAAGTGCAAGAGTACCTTTAAGATGTTTGCTTTACTATGCAGTCCTCTGAGAGAAACACTAAGCTTAGGCACATTTCTTAGTGGCATGTTCCTATAGCTGCACAAGCTTCAGTAGTGCCCTAAAAGCCCTAACACATGAAAATCGCTGCACAGAATGTGGGTTTACTGTATATGTGTCTGTTTGTACACATTTATTTATGTGTGCATGTACTACTGCTTTGTGAGCTTACTATATGTGCTGTATGTGAGAGTGTGAGAGAGAGAGATCACAGTGTGACATAATGGGGGCTGGTGGAGGTTTTCCTAAGGCTTTGTGTTCACCATGCAGTATTTAGAACATTTCCTTCTGGGTGCTATACAAGAATCAAATATTTACCTACTCAACAGAATCCTTTTTGCATATCACCAGTTGTTTTTGTTGTTGCTGTTGTTGTTGTTTTCCTTTCCTCACAAAGTTTCCCTTTACTTTTCCTCTTTCCTGTAGTGTAGCCCCCTTTTCCAATGTGTTTTGGTGCAATGGTATATTCCTATAACCTAGTGGAGAGCCACATCTGTTAGAGCTAGGCTTTCAGTTCAGGCCAGATCGAGAACAAACCCATACTCACAAAAACGCTAATTTCTGCTAGCACCTCTCTGAGATTCTAGTACTGTGTGAATGTATGAGGCTAACTGCAATTCACATGAACAGACATTTTCAAATACATATATGACAAATTTTACTGTGACTCATTTAGTAAAGTAGTAGTTTTCCATTCGTAACATCTGACTGAAACACACTGGTCAGCCTTCAGCCTAGCTCCTGAATCCTAACCAGTGGGAGAGCTTGCTTAGCTCTATCTATCTAGACACCACAACAAGAAAAAAATCTTGGTTTTTCGTTGGGTGTTTAAAGAATTTAACTTGCATTTCACACAAAAACTTCACAGTGAAATTATAGTATTACTACATTTCTTGTAGAGTACAACATTACATTTAAATAACTAAAAATTAGATTCTTTTTTTTTAGTATTTCATAAAAATCACTTCTATGAAGGATAAGGGCCCAGAGGGTTCCCCACTGATATAAAGCAAAGAAGTAGATGCTCTTAATGAGGGCAGAAAACTAATTTGAAAAGGCAGAAATTCCTGGAACTCTGCCACATTCCTTACTCTACTCCTGACCGAACTGCGCATGGTCACATCAGTTATCAAAGGCAAGCTCGTTGCCATATTGAATAAATGCAGCTACTCAGTTGGATACAACAAATCTGGCTCAAGCTGTTGACTCAACACTGCATGAAAAGTCTTGCATGCCAAACAGTTATATCTAAGTATGTTCTCAGCTCATTTAAAAGTGCTATTATGGTTGCTGCAGTGCGAACACCTCGAGCATAAGAAACAAAAGCGTGAGTGCCTGGCTGGAAGAGTAATGTCCTCACTCGAGCTGCTGCAGGCCCTTATCAGATCTCCTTCATGTCCAGGTGGAATATGCTATAAAATGGACTGCTGTAAAGGGGATTTAACAGACCTCCACAGCAAGCGTGGGTGGGGACTCTAAATAGAGGGCAACAAATGAAATTGGAAGAGGAGTCAAGGTCCATAACGAGAGAGCTCTACCTGTTGTTTGTGAAAACACTTGTGTCCAAACTGGCTCTCGGTTTGATATATTGTGAACTGTGTGGAGCAAAAGCTAAAGCTAATGACTTTTCCACTATGTCGTGAAGTAGTTTATGTTGTCAAAGCAGGTCACCTAGATTCCCCTCTGTACTATTTGAATAAACATCTACAGAGAATCTGTTGATGGAGATTTAGAATCAGGCTTTTCTTTCTCACTCAGCCAGATGTATGTATGAGCTGAGGCACAGGGCAAAGCATGCCTTGATGTGACTACAAAGGTGTTATTTTACTCATGCTTAAAATCAATAACATGCTGTGAAATGATAAGATGGGCTGTGTGCACATTTGTGGCCACATCTCAGCATATTTTGCTCCACGTCTTCTCACATATGTGTGTCTGGTCCTGAGAGTTTAAACTTATTGTCTTATTGTAAAAAAATCTTTCAGCATATGATGGCTTGTGCTTCCATCTAAACAGTGTATTAGTGCCATAGTTAAAATAAGTCTCTTGGCAACACGTGTTTTGAGAACCTAACGCAGGGGTTGGCAACCCAAATGTTAAGAAAAGCCATTTTGTCTTTTCAATAAAAATCAAACTAACTTGGGATCCACAACATTTTATGTCCGTTGTCCCATCTTTACCAGCTGTGAATTTGTCTCAATACGTGCTAATGTACTAGTAAAGGCTAAAAAATATATAAACAAGAATGCAGATTTACTTTGCTCTGCTTTAAGCATTACCTCAGCTATAGCCACTTTTTTCGCATATCCAGCAGGAAACTTTTTCTCAAAAGTAGAATTTTTTTTGTAAAATGTCTCTCAGCGTTTGACTTTTTATAAGTGACTGACTTAAGTCAGCTTCATTCGCCAACATCTTGTTCAAATTTCCTGTTCCACTTTAATGGTGCCTGAGCATCTGCTACACCATTTAAGATGGAATGGGAAAAAATGAAGAAGCTTCAGCTTCGCTGCATTTTATTGTTTGACAGTTATCGTTGCAGATTAAACGTGTAAAGAAACCAGCTGGACTGGTTATAAAAGTCCGACCCCTGACCTAATGCAAACTCATGGCTGGTTTTAAAGGTAGAGGAAAACTTGGTCAAACTTACATTTTGGCACATTTTTGCTTGTTCGATGCGTAGCATTTGTGTCTGAAACTGGCACAAAAAGCTTCGTATATCTGGCACTTTCTCTCTCCCTCCCTGATGTTAAATATGTTTACGGTCACCAAAGGAGGCTATATTAACTCTTGATTGTCTACACATGCATTTGTCATACATTTTACATCCAAAACAACTAGCACTTTTTAATTGCATGTCCCTGTTTAGTTAAACTCTCTCCTTATTTGAGAAAAACTTGGGTAAAGCATGAGAGTTTACTGCATCATCAAATATATATCAGTAAGAAAGGAAGGAGCATGTTTTCTAAACTATGTTCATGCATTTGGATACATTTAAAGAGGTTACAAAAAAATAGAATGTAAACATTTGGATTTAAAGTATGCTGAAAGGTGAACATACAGATTTGTGCTGACATATGAAATGCTATGTAAATCTGACAGCGTTCAAATGACAACCTTCCTTAAATCCTTGTACAGACGAAAGCCCGATAAGCTACCGGAGGGCCATTTTCAAAACAAGCTGTCAGTGTGTGAAAGCTATGCAGGCTACACTGATTATTGACGCTTCCTTGAGTAGAGATGGAGCGAACCCTCCCCTTAGACTGCCTGCAGCCAGTGCAGCAGTGTTCTCACATAGTTTCCACACACACCAGAGCCTTGTGTCACTCTTCTCTGGCCTGACATGGTCATAATCAGATGTGTGATCAGTGAAGTTTTCAGCAGGATGACCCCCGATTCTCGTAAGCAGATAAAAACGACGGGCATTGTCGCCGCCCAGCCTTGCGCATGTCTCTCCACGGCTTATCTCTCCACATTGACCTTGCGCAAAGTCTTTTTTTTTTCTCTGCGGTTCAGATGACCTGAGATAACAGAAGGTTAGTGTAATTGGATCAGACCGACAGCTAAATGGGCGGCTAGCGCTTCCCTTTCGTGGTCAGGTTAAGCCGCATCTCTCTCGCTCTCCGTCCCAGGCTGCTTTGGTATTCCCCCTGCACTGTGCTGCGCTCCACTGGCATGCTCCAGCCATGTGCACGCAACAGCCTTGCTCATCCGCGGTCTCGCCGTGTGGTAATTGGCTTTTCGGTGCATGATCGAGGAGGAGAAACATGCCGAGAGACCCTCTAGCGAGGGGTCTGGGCCAGGCCAGCAGGCCCATACATCTTGGCAAGGTCGCACCACGCATGAACTCAATTCAGCATCACAAATTGACAAGCAAGCAAATCTCCTGCAAATTGACAGTGTGGAGAGGTTGATTTAAGCTCAATGATTCTTTTAAGTGCAGGAAACAAAGGAGGGGGTGGTCCTTGAAAAACTCACAAATGATAGTTGTGTAGCATTTGGACAGAAGAGAAAAAAAGGACTTGTGCTAATCTGATTTTGTTAGCTAGTAACTGCTGCCAGTATACTTTAAAGGCACACAGCAGAGAAATAATTAGTTAGATAAACTACAGCTGCTTCAGAGGAGTAAGACCACACTTCCAATGACTGTTGCATAGAATTTCTTAAGCAGTATTTATGTCTTACTTTATCAGTTGGAAAACATTTGTGTTTTAATTTCCATCTACCTGGCTCCATGGTGGCAAAAGGGAAAAAAAAAAAACATTGCAGATAAACGTACTCTTCAGCGTTTGATTACTTACTCTTGTCTTGCTCTCAAATTCAAGAATCTATGTAATTCTACCACTCCAGCAGAAACCAAATCAGGTCATGATGCTTAATTGTAGCCCAATCAACCTTTACTAATGCAATGTCACTTTTGTTTAACGTGAATAAATGGGAAATCTTTTTTTCTGTGGCTGAAGAGAAGTGTAGAGGGAGAGAGGGAGTGGAGTGCCGAGATGATGGGACAGACTCGTTTGATCTGCCACATTTTAATAAGCTTGTAAGATTATCTGGATTATTAGATTTTTCTGTGGATGGAGTGATTCAGATTGCATCGATTAAATTACAGTGCCAATTGCCTTTGATGTGAATGTGTCAACATGCACTGTTCTCTGGGGGAATGGAGGAAAAGATTATGGTCAGAGTGAATGGGCTGCTTATAATAGTGTTTTTGCATTGAATTAGGGGCTACGCAGCATGGGGCTATCTAATTCAAGTAAACTGCTCTAACCTACACTAAAGCAGATTAATTTACTTGTCAAATCTGTAACATTTAAATCATGAAAACACTGAACAGGCCGATACCAAGAATCATTCGGAAGGGCTTGTTTTTAAATGAACACTTGTGTAAATAACCAGTGTTGATGCTAACTTGTCTCTCTTTCTTTATATCTCTTTAGGTGGATCATCCTTTCTTATTTTCCTGTTACTTTATCTGTTTATTCATTTTTACTAAAAAAATGTATTTGTTCTGTGTTGATCGCCACAGGTTTAGCCCCTACGAATGGTATAACCCCCACCCGTGCAACCCCGACTCGGACGTTGTGGAAAACAATTTCACCCTGCTAAATAGTTTCTGGTTCGGAGTTGGAGCTCTCATGCAGCAAGGTAGACGCCTCTGCCTGCCCACCCTTAGCACATGTCCCACTCTTTTGCTGGGGGTCCAACTTTTGC
Organism: Pygocentrus nattereri; assembly: GCF_015220715.1. Lineage (NCBI taxonomy): Eukaryota > Metazoa > Chordata > Actinopteri > Characiformes > Serrasalmidae > Pygocentrus > Pygocentrus nattereri. Next base: position 21,767,983 of record NC_051213.1, read on the forward strand.
TCTTATCAGGCCCACAACCCTGCATGGGTGCCTCTGTGCATGTAGCTAGATGGAGACTGGTTGTTGGTCTGGGGTAACAGACGACTGTGTGAGTCATAAGCAGTGAATGGAGTGTGGTGAATGTGGATAGAAGAGCTAGGTGCAACTACTCATGCATGCTTCTCTTTCATTAACACCATTCCCCATTTGTCAGGCTCCTGAACAGGTAAGTCTAACTCTCCTAACCACCCATAGTTTGCAACAGCCAGACGGCGGTATAGTAGGACAAACACAGTGCCGTGTCTTAGCCTGACCCGGCCTGAGACTATGTTTCTTCCAACCAAAGCCTGATGCCACATCTTTTCTGTTACCTGATGTCATGTTGAGATGGAGAAAAGAGGGCAAAGTGGTGCTAATTTGAAATAAAATGGGATGACTTTGTTTGAATATTATATTGCAAACAAACTGCATGTCTTCCATTGCATTATAGAGAAGAATGTGTGTTTACTGAGAAAATACAACATTCTAGAGCATTAAAGGCTAGCAGGATCTGCTGGCTGATTGGCATGGATACTATGGGGGTTTGCATTGCATTCATCCATGGGAATGGAGCACAGAAAGGTTTTGAGATAGCAGTTCTGCATTGTGCAGAAATCCTTGACTATTTGCATGCAGTGAAGCAGGTGGCATGGGTATGTTTTGATTTTGTAGGGATTTAAGTCAAATATTTATGGTGTTCATGGAAAATATTTATTTACAAACGTTTCCTCATGTAGTACTTTCATGCTGAAAAATGAGTACTGTAAAAATTATGAGTATGTGAGTACTCTCTCATGTATTCTGATGCTCCATAGTGGTTTGCCACTCATAAAGGTTACATAAACGAGACTTGGGTGATTAATGAGGGCATTCCTTTGAGTGTTGCTCTTACTCTGCAGAGGTTTCAGGATTTGTCTATTGTCCATTGCTTTTGAAGATGTGGTGTCAGGCTAAAGAAGAAGGGACAGGCTTTGAACTTCATGCCTGTCTGCATGACATGTCCATTCAGAGTGAGAGGCCCTACACTGTAGAGAGGCTCCCCTGCCTGCGGCTTGCCAGCCCCCAGAAAACTGTGGGATGTAGTGTTTGGACATGACGTTACCTTGGGTACATGACAGTCAGCCCCAACCAGGTTTTATTAGGTCAGGCCTGACTGTGGCCTGGCAGGATGAGACTGGTCCCTGAGGTCCAATGGGGGTAAAGATGAAAAAGAAATGTGACAATTTCAACCCCTCTTCCCTGGCCTGTGGGTCTTTTTTTAATGTGTGTCCCCAGTGTCTATTCTTTTCATGTGACTGTTTGTCTGAGCTGTTTTGCCGATGAGTAGCGCGGGCTGCAGGGCACCTTTGGAAGTGATGAAGTGGTTTGCTGAATCATGTCTAACTGTGCACTAGTCTGATAGCACGAGAGTGAAGGTGCTCCTTTTTTCTCCCTCTTCTTTTCAACAGCTGTCTGGGCAGAGGCCTGGACCTGGAGTTGGCTGTCATGTCCAAACTCTGGGCTTGAGTGACAGGTCACTAGGCAGACTGTGAGAAAGTTAGAGCAGAGTCCATCTTCAGTGGCCTGATTCAATCTCATACAAAGCTCTTTTCTGATTTGTCTGAAGCATATCTTTCCCACAGTCCATCGCCTACTGCAGTAGACTGAATGTGCAAGATCAAAGCTTACAGTTGCTTCTTAATGCTTGAGAAGAACCACCACTTCCCTTCTTGTTTATCTCTGACCCCTCCTACTCAACAGCTAGACCATTCACCTTTAACCCAGCCCTCCTTTGACATATCCTCACTTCTCCTGCATGAACATTCTGTGAAAACAATGAGAGATACTAAAATTTTTATGTGGAACCCTTTACTGGTTTGGCTTTGAATGACTAGTTAACTCATGGATTAGTCTAATGTACTCTAATGTAATCTCATGTTAGATGAACACAGACTGACTCTCTGTCATGTCTTTTAATGTTAGGGCCTGACCATTCTGGACCTAGTACACAGTTAGCATGGTTGTTTCTCCCAGGTCTTGGTTTCTCCGTGCATTGGCAGCCTCATCCTTGCCCTGCAGCTCTACTCTTCTCTGCAGTGTGCTCAGACCAGGCCAGGCCTCTCCAGCCATAACTGCTGCCCTTCTCTGACAAATCTCTCTACTCCTCTCCGCTAGGATCTGAGCTCATGCCCAAAGCCCTTTCCACCAGGATAGTAGGAGGCATCTGGTGGTTCTTCACTCTCATCATCATCTCCTCCTACACGGCCAACCTGGCTGCTTTCCTCACTGTGGAAAGAATGGAATCTCCCATTGATTCAGCCGATGACCTAGCCAAGCAGACCAAGATTGAGTATGGCGTGGTGGAAGATGGCTCCACAATGACCTTTTTCAAAGTGAGTAAAACTGTACAAAACTGCCTGTAACCCACAGAGTTTAGCAATCAAAATTAATGTTTGTTTGAGTTGAACATTGCAGTGAGAAAAGGAAGTGGTATTACTATAAATCTCCTTCTTAAACATATTTGATTTTTAGCGTTTGTTTACAATGTTATTATAACTTGAGGATCATCTCAATAAATTGACAGCCATCTGCCAACACCTATTTCTGTATATTGCATCCATGCACAACTCTAGATGCTACAAAGTGCAAAATACCATATGGCTTTAACTGGTTCTTCAAAACGCATCCTGCAAATGTTGAGTGCACTGCATAGAAGGTGCAATGTACAGAAATGGCCTTTTCTCATGATATCCTTTTCTATTTATGTTATGTATAATAACAGAATAGATATTTTAACATTTGAAAACCTGAACAAAATCTTACATAGTGTATGTTGAGCATGTTCACAAACATGCAAACAAAGTGCCTTTGTTTAAAAATAGCAGCTTAATTTATTGGTAAGGGATCTTATGTTATCAAGACCAGACTGGCGATAGCTATTTTATCTTATTTCAAATATGTTGACTAGAATTATACTTTTGGATTGTTTGTGATGCCTTTAAAGTGTCAAACAAACAAACAAGGCCATATACTAATGGATGATGAAGACTGGAGATGCAGATTAAATAAGAATAGCAATGCCTCTGAGGTTCTCCATCAATGTAAATAAATAAACAAAAAAACAAACAAACACATATGCAGATTAGTTGATTCAGTGAAATATCAAAGTAAATAAAATGGTTGAAAGGGTGAAAATCAAGGATAGACATAATAAATAAAGGTGTTAATGTGTGACCTACAAATTGGAGGCATGTTTGACAGCTTCTTTATCACCATGGTGTGATTAAATACAGCCACAGTGACAACCTGCTCAGTACACACTGTTCAGTTCTGTCCAGTGTCTTTGTGCAGGCAACCTGCTGGACTTCCTTTTAATCCCTGCAGCCTGTGGAAATTCTCACTTCTATGCATAAATGATTTTTATTAAGTCAGTATTTCAGCTGTGAGACCACTGCTTGGAAAGCATGGCCACTGTGGGCTTTAGATTACTCTAGCTTTCACAGAGGGAGTGAGGGATGAAACATACAGCCACCTCTACTACAGACGTTTCTTCTTTTTTCTTCCTTTCTGCAAGATGCTTATATTGGCCTCTTTTCTACCCTATTGTGTCTTTTGTTTGAGCAAAAATTGAATGCTATCCCTTAACATTTATAAGAATATATAACAAAGCTATAATCAAACACCGCAGAAAACATCTGGTTGTGGAAGATGAAAATATCTTTGCAGAGTGGTATCAGACATAATTCTGAAACATATCATAATGAAGCTCCATTTTGTGTCAAGTTATTATTATTTGAAAACAGCTGCTATTTCAACTGTGTTTACATTTCACAGTAAATAGAGCGATATGTGATAAAAATTTTGTGCCATAAAAGTTAAGACTTTTTTTTTCTTCCTGAGATTTGCTTCAGTGCTTAAATCTCCACATTACCTCATGGTAATAATGACGTCAGATGTATGATAAAGATTGTAGATATACTATAGCTCTAAGAAACTGTAGATATAAGAGCTTCGTGTCGAATGCCTCACCAAGCATTCTCCTTTTCCAGGTGCTGATTTATTGATGAGTGTCTGTGTGTCTGATTGACAACCTGATGGATTGGCTGATAAACCAGTAAACTAAGGGCATTGATTAGGTGTAATGCACTGTACATATACAGCCAGTCAATGTTTCAATCTCATCAGGAATACTGAGAGAAATAACAAGCAAAATGCCTGCAGTTCATGCAATTATTGACCTAACATTGCTTAACAAAAATACATCACTAATGATACCTAATTATATAAATGTCAGCTATGACATACTATGAAAGTTCTGAAATTGGCCATGCAGAGCCCTTCCGCCATTGCATCCACCTCTACACACACACACACACACACACACACACACACACACACACACACACACACACACACACACATATATATATATATATATATATATATATATATATATATATATATATTTATTACACACACACAAACACTACCTTCTTATTGTTGCCTCTGGTCTGCAGCAGCCCTTTTGGATTGCTCTTTTAATAACACTGAATTATTTAATTGAATAATCTCTGTCATTACTGTTACTTGACCTGGCTTGTTAGGTGTCACACTGCAGCTACCATGGGGGAAAGCCTTTATTTCAGGATGGAGAAGAAATTCTGACTGTGGTTGTTTTTGCTTATAACACTCATTCTTCATCTCTCACTCTGTGCTGCTGCTTCTGAGCTGGATAACATGGCAAGGGAACAAACAAAACCATCTGTACAGACAAACAAAGTCATTGCTGTAATGCACAGCGCTATTGATCAGTTCAAAAATGAATCTGACACCTGGTAGAGAAAATCATTTCAAACATCTGTTGTAAGCTTTGCAAGTTGCTGTTCCATGGAAGAATTCAGTCTCAGTTATCACACACCTGGTTGACAGATTATGATCAAATCCAGCCATGACTTCAGACAGAACTCAGCTAGTAGTGTTAACGCTTAAAAAAGTCAACTTTTTAACTTTGTTTTAAGTTATTACTGTGTTGTAATTAAGTAATTACACATTTGATTGCTTAATGACTTCTGAAAGAACTGCTTTTTTCACATTTGTTTTGATGTTAAGAGATGTAAAGAATATTTTTTTCTTTCTACAAAGCACAACTTTATGCATAATTCCCTTATCACATTCAAATGACAATAGCATATTGCATTAATAAAGTAGATTGAATAGGATCACATCCAGCCATGTTAGGCTAGACCTCAAAGAGATAAAACTATCTGAAGATAGTCCTTTGATTCAAAGCAATCAACAGAGAATGTATTTGAAATGTAAATGTAATTACATTTACATTTATGGCATTTGGCTGACGCTCTTATCCAGAGCGACTTACAATTTGATCATTTTTACACAGGTAGGCCAAGGTGGTGTTTGGAGTCTTGCCCACGGACCCTTATTGGTATAGTGTAGGGTGCTTGCCCTGCTCAGAGATTGAACCCCAGTCTACAGCGTAGAAGGCAAAGGTGTTAACCACTACACTAGCATGTAACATGATTACATTTCTGCTATTGCAGTGACTTATGAATTAGAAATAATTGTCAAATTAAACAATGTGTTCTCTCTGGCAGTATGTGCAACTTAAAAGGTGTCCACTCTAAGGGTTAATTATGGAGCTAATTACTGGCCATTCCAAAATGAGAGGTAGAATAGTTTAGATCATCCAAAAGAGTCTGTGTCAACTTTAGAATTTACCTCCTTGATTCTGACCTGCAAAGTGCTTCATTCACAACTAAAGTCATCTATTGTGCCTACTTAAGTAGACCTAACATACTCATTGAATACTTGAGCATCTGTTCAGATACAGCCTTGCTATTCACATTTCTTATTTATTTTAAGATACCACATTTTGAGCTTCAAAAGCCACTGTGATCAAAAGAAGGGCAAGTTGGCGGTTAGCACAGACAACGGCAGCACATTCAGTCTCCACGCCTTCTCTTCCTCCGACTCCCTGTCTCTGAGTAACCTTCAACATCAAAACAATCTGCGGCATTGGCTTTTCGCTGAGCGCAGCAGCAGCACACCCTCACTCACCTCCTCTCCTGTGCACCTGCCCTGCTCTCCTCCATGAACAAGGGAATCATCCCTCACTCCAGCCCTCACTCCAGCCCTCCTCTTGCTCCATGTCTGCCACCGCTGTCATCGCTTTTCTAATTTGTTGTGGAGGTTTTCACGGACCCAGATGAAATCTCTGGCCTGCACGCTGTCCCTCTTTCCTCAGTCTCCCTCGCTCTCTGACTCTTTTCCTTCATCTTCCCCTCATCCCTAATTTCTTTTTTTTCTGTTGAACTTCGTGTCTCTTCCCCCTCTTTCTTTTCAATTACTCTTTCTCTATCTATCCATCTCTTTCTGTTTTCCTGCCCTTTCTGTCTTTTCTCTTTTCCTCTCTGTCATGGTCTTTCTCTCTCTATTACTCGCTTCCTTTCTCTCTTTTTCTTTGTCCCACCTGCCTGTCTTTTCTTCTCGTGTTTGCACTTTATCTTTTTTCTTCCTTTATCACTCAAGTTCTTCTTTCTCCCCGTTTTCTCCTTCTCCCTTTCTTTCCTATATATGTCTCTATCTTGTGTCTGACTCTTTCCCTCTCCCTCTTGTGATCGTCTTTCTCTTGCTTTCTTTTTACTTACTTTCTCTGTCTCTCTCTCCCTCTTCTGCTCTTCTGACTCTCGCTCTTTTCACTTACTTTCTGTCTCTCTCTCTCTCCCTCGTGTCTCTCTTGCTCTTTTCACTTATTTTCTGTTTCTCACTCCCTCTTCTGTCTGACTCTTTCTCTCTGACTCTCTCTTGCTCTTTATTTTCACTTATTCTATCTCCATTTTTCTTTTTCCTAACTGTCTCTTTTCCTTTTTGTCTCAATCTCTCTCCACTGTGCTTTTTTCTTTCCATTTTTCTTTTTCCTGTCTCTCTTCCCTGTTTTCTTCTTTTCTAACTTATGCTTTTCTTTTTTTCCTCCCTGATTTCTCTCTGCCCCTCTTTCTTTCCTCTCTGTCTCTCTCACTCTCTATGCCTGTCTTTTCTTTCTTTTTTTCTCATTCCCTCTCACTCTCATATGCCTGCAGACACAGACTCTCTTTCTCATGTGCATGCATGCGCACATTTCTTACATTCGCATATTTCCTTGCAGTGTTCCCCTTATCAGGCTTCAGTGAGTGTTATTTTGCAGTGGGCTGTGAGGTGGATCCCTGCAGGACTGTAGTGCTCAGCAGTAAGTTTATAAGTCGTGATGGAGAGGGAAGCTGAATCACTGCCACTGATGCAATTTGGCCAGCAGGCAGAGGGAGCAGTTCCAGCCACAGGGGGAAGGAGAGGGGTTCAGAATAGAGCCTGCACTGTGAATCAACCTCCGTATAATTAATACACCAAATAAGGGCTCCAGAAACCATGGATTTCAACACCTTTAAATATGTGCAAAAAATAGTAGCTTTAGAAGGCAGAACTGTGGGCATAATGTCCATATAACAAAATCACATATCTCCAAAATGGTAATCTTAGAAGGAGAAAGACCTTAATATAAGTAATTCAATGAGATTTAAGTCATTTTGTTGTACTGCTGTACTGGAGCACTTCTCAATATAAAGGGCAGCTGTGTTTTTTAAGAGTGTTAAAAAAAAAAAAAAAAAAAAAAAAAAAAAGACCTCAGTGTTCTGCAGCTTATGCATAGTCTACAGTAGCAGTTCAAGAGTTCAAGAAGCATATACTAACCCTGGTCTAATGTACTAATCATACACACAGGACTGTGCAAAAGCCAGAGACCACTTTTTTGAGATTTTCACAGACATCTGAAGGGATATTTTTCCACACCTTAAAAGTTCAGTCTTAGAAGTTGGTTGCTTGTCCTGCTTCTCGCAATTCAATTAATACCAAACAAACTGAATAATGCTGGGGTCTGCACTCTGGGGAGATCAGTCCATAGTTTTGGAGACACCAGCAGCTTGTTTGATTTGCAATTTTCTTCTCTCAATAACAGCTTCTTTACAGCTACAAATGCTTTGAGAGCTAGAGTGCTGGGTTTTTCAGATCTAAAGCGAGAGTGGAGCTTGATTTTCTCCTCTCTCTTAAAGATAAAAGCTTAAGGTGCTGTTTATCTGATGGTGACAGTTTCGGTGGTCTGCTAGTTTTTGCACAGTTGAGAGAAGTCTCTCTCTCTAGCTAGAACTCTGTTTTTCATTTATTTTTACGTTGACTTTCCCCTTCCTTAGGCAAGTGGATGTTTTGCTATGTAATCACCTGAAAAAGGAATAACCTGTATTTAATGGGTATTTTGCCTAATAAGGATGATCTCTGATTTTTTGCACAATACTCTGTATAACTATTTGCATTTATTTGAGTTCATAAGTTTTAACAATAAATGCATGCTTCCAAATTGGCACTCAGACTAAGCCTTTTAAAAGCATATTTGTATTATGATTAGCTCAAAGAGATGTCAAATTGTTTTTATTTTACAATGATCTTTTCCCTAGTTTTTCAAATAGCTTGGCTGGTCATGAATAGGCTAGACATTTAAATTTCTACCACGTTCTGTCAGCTGTGCACACCATGCTATCTGTGAGCCAGGGTGTTCTGTTAAAGGTCATCACCCAGACTGACCTAGTTGGTGTCAGAAACACTGTATGTACACCTAAAGCAACAAATATATAATCTTGATTATGCGAGTGCACACTGCTTTGAATGTGCTTTTGCTTTCAGTGGTTTGCCCTTTGAAGTTCCTGAGTATTTTTCTGTCTTTCACCTATTCTGCCTCATATGTTTAATTTAGCCCCTCAGCTATTATTTAAAAGTAGCTATAACAGATGCATGCATTCTGCATTGAGTAAAATCCCATGCTCTCATCTTCAAGGTGATAAATATCTAGTTGTGTCTGGGTACTAAGCTGTTTCACCCTAACCCTGGCATCTTAATGGGCAACAATGAATGGCCAGAACTTCGTCTAGTTGGAACTTTAGAACAAATCTGTCTGGTTTGTTAAGGTGAGCAAATCACTTTTCCCGCAAGGACATCCTGACAAGCATAGAAACAGAGTGAATGCATGTGGGAGGCACGCCTGAGGGACTGATTGGATTTCAGTCCACCTGTATACTCTCTCACACAGACAAATACATACACACTGTAAACTTCTGTCACTGCCAGATGATGCACCTTCAGAAGCTTTTCTTACACATAAAAAAGCACGTAGGATGCAGATTTTTGCCACTGCTTAAACAGATAACTAAAATTTATCTGAACACTCAGACAAACCTGAGAACTTTGCATACACACCAAATCCAAGGTTGGGCACAATACTCTGAAAAAGTAGTGATGGCTGAATACTGAATAGACTGTCCTAAATATATTCAGTAATGCATTCTATAACAATGAATAAAGAAGTAACATATTCACAAAACATTTACAATGCATTTATAGTACATATGGGAAAACCCTACTAATTGTTTTTTTTTTATTTATTTATTATTTAATTCATGCTTTTCCTCGCTGGCAGTTTTCTTCATGTAATCCTTCTGTTAATATGTTTACTTAAATATTTACTTATTTAAATGAGGTTACAAAAGTATCACCATTATTTTAGCTTTCATAGCCTGCTTCAGTTCACTGCTGCCCCATAATCCCACTGCCCTTTCAATCTATTTAAACAATTTGCCTGGCAAAAAAACCTGCACGGTTTCACGGTCTCAGTCTTCTCAGGCTTTAAAAACTTCAGTGTTTGTAAAGAAGTCATTCACCTTTAGAGTATGTCTTTACACACCATGCACAGATTGTAAAAGAATAAACAATCACTGACGGTGTTTCTCTTAAAGATGGTATAGGTTTATTACATTTAGTGGGGAAGTATTCTAAAAGTATTCTCCCAAAAAATGTAAAAAGTAACTGTATTCTGAATACTGTCTTCACAAAATGTAAACTCAATAGAGATTTTTAATTTTTGGTATTCTGAATACATATTCCCAATACTTTGCCAAATCTAGGGCAAATTTGTGCAAATGTATACAACTGGCATACACTTACAATCAAGTCAATCATTCTGAAATAAAAATATCCATAATGTTTCATATGCTCTCACTTTAACACCATGGTTGCAGTTTAAAACTACAACTGTGTAACTCTTACTTAAATTAATGTTACACTGTAAAACACTGTACACATTTACATTAATTATTCACCAAATTTTTCTGTTCTTTTTTTGCTCTTTTCTTTTTTCTTTTCTCTTTCCTTGTCATCGAACTTATTCTCAACAAGTCACTGAAACAAAATACAAAACGAAACATAACTTCAGGGAGACCAAAAGCCCAAAACAACAAACAAAAAGCCTAATAACAAAAAAATATAAAAAAATATAACTAACTTACCTAACAAAAGACACGAAAAACAAACTACAAAATCTCTACCCTCACTACACTACCCATAAACAAAGTCTAACAGATCAACATAAAGGGCAGGTCACCCCTACGTTTCCTTTCTAACAAAAAAAAAAAAAACTACCATCACATCTTTACTGACCCACAGGAACCTGTAGGTCAGTAAATGAACAAGAAACCGGTCTGTCGACTGGCGGGCAGCCAGGGGAGCGGAACCGTGCGAGACCGAATAAGAAAACCGCTCCATATTGCTCTGACATCAAAGGCCCTTTATAACCGGCGCCAACAGGAGCAGCCAACCACACGCCGGGGAAACCGAGACGTCAATCACAGCAACAAGGTCCACCTGGAAACTAAGGAAAAAGGAGAGAAAGAGCATCCAAACGCAGGACGTAACACCTAGAATTTAGCCTCTTTGAAATTATGCAAAATACAGTCAGTTAGGTCTGTCCAAACTTTTGACTGGTGGTGTGTATGAATACACATAAGAAATACATATACTGTTCTCACAAGTGATCAATGAAGTGACAAAGTGAAATGACATATATAAAATATTACCAGTATTATCATATGCATGTATAGTGTCCTATGATTATAAACAGAGAAAGAATTCTCTCAATTCTCAGTGGCTTTGAGTTGCTCAACCACCTGCTAAGCCACAGGAGAGAGTCTGTAGTTAGATTGAGAGGGCCTAACAGGTTTACTGTTAGTTAAAGGTTATAGCTGCATGTTGTCCCTTAGTGTCCTCATTCATCTCTGCCACTACCATTAACATCACAATGCCAAAATATTGGATTTACAAGAGAAAATGTCCTCAAAGCAGCTAGCAACTGGGGTACCCACAGTCCAGCTAATTACCTTCACTGAACACATGCAGATCAAGAGACAAATAATGGCATGTTATGGACTTACAGGTCTCACAATGAATGCATGGGGAACTAATTACAAAGTTCCTAAAGTGCCCACAAAGCAGGATAATAATATTCTTGCTTTCAATTTAAATGAAGACAAAACACTGCTGGGAGGTTTGAAATATCATATTTCAGAATCCATATTTTGTTCAGTTGGTTTACAGAGCAGCATGTGGTCTGAAAGATTGAAGGCTTCAGTTTTTGTCATTTTTGTTTTTGTTCCCCTGCAGTAACATTTTATATTGTTTCAAGTTACAACAATATAACAGGAACTGAAAGGGGCATCAATAAAGAGGCGGTGTTGTACTGCAGTGTTTTTTTGGTAAGGCTAATTTTCATGATTCTGTTAAGATACATTTTGTGATAAAATTTAGATTTCTAATTATTGCTCTTGCATGTATACTTTGATCTTGATTTCCATGAAGAACAGGCTGGAGCTGTGAGATGGATATATTTGCACAGCAGTATCACAGCTGAACTTGACCAGTAATGGGACTCGGTTATTAAAAAAACATAAATAAATACTTGCATCTCTGCAATATGAAACAGCTAATTACAAATACTGATTTAAGTGATTAAAATAAAGTAAACTGTGTGGTAGCAATTTGTCTAATACCATAAATAAACTGTTCAATTTTTGTTTAAGTCAGAGAGTTATTATAAAATTCTTTCAATAACCACTTTCCATAACAGTTTGTCTGAAGTGACCCAGGACTTATGTGGGGTCCTCTTTACACACAGCGGCTCAGATGAGTTTAAGGGTGGTCACTGCGTATGCATTATTGTGAACCATGATATAGAATCCATCTTTCTTGCTATTTTTGTGCTGGGTGCCTTGTGGTTTATGTGCCTTGCACGGCGCTCCAGAAGCCCAGAGTTTAAATAAGTTTAAACTCTAAACAGTCACATAGCCTACATCAAACAATTTTTGTTTTATGCTGACCAATCAGACGAATGTTAAGGCAGACTTTCAGTGCTAGTTTGGTGGTTACAGTACCCTAAACTGTATGATTTCACAAATCAAAATAAATCATGACATAAAAAATGAATTTTTTTTAAATGAGCTCCCTTTTCACACCACACTTACTAGTTAAGAGTTTTGATTACTGATTGAATGTTCATTACTATCTTACTATAACTAGGTAGCACAGCTGATTGACAGTTATGACTTAGCAGTTGAGATAGATGCAGCCAGAAACAGCCTTAAGAAAAAACACAAATGTGTAACGCTCATGATGTATGGCCATTTTCAGATCACTGTACAGCTGTAAGAACCACTTACTATAAGTACTACTTATAATAAAGGTGATCTGCAAATGATTAGCAAAAAAAAGGAGAAATGAAAAACACTAATCATCCTCACAGACTCTCTACCACTAAAACTACTACAAAAACAAGAACTAGCAGTGAAGAAATGTGCTTATTAAGTGTAATAAAAATTAAAACACCTTTAAAAAATGAAAACTAAATCAAAACATTACAAAACTAACTAAAATAAAATGGACTTACTGACTTTTTTCAGCGTGTGGATCCATTGTGTCTTTGGTCGTCTTTAAGGAGCCGAGCTCAGTCTATCCTGTGTTTACTTTTATTCGACACTGATCAAATACCAATGATCATATTGTGTGTCATAATACAAAACACTAGAACTTTTATTTTTTTTATTTAGAAACTATACCAAAACTAAGACTTACTTTTCAGAGATAAAAAACAAAACTAACCTTTAACAATAACAAACCAAACAAACTTAAAAACCAAAGTGAAAAACCATGATCAGACCACAAATTCAAACCAGGTAACTTAATTGTGATGCATAGTTCAGTTCTCGCCATCTGCTTGAAATGTGGGTCTTTTTTTTTAAACATGGAAGAGCATTGTTTTCTGAGTGTTACAATTCTGATAGTGGCGCATAGCAAATTAATCAAAGCCTCAGATCTGATATGGAAGTGCGAGCAGACTGATGCAGTGCCAATCTGTGGCCACTTCAGCATGATCAAAGGATCAGCCAAATCACTTATAATCAGACCGCACAATCTCAGCTGAGATGAAATAAATCTGCCTCAAAGATGAAAACGTGACAGTGCTAGAAAGAGAGGAAGGTGGGAAGAAAGGTAATAAAGATGGAGCTGATGATCAGAGGAGTGAGAGGACAGATACAGGGGTTTTTACCCCCTCTTGCCTTGAAATTTCTGTTGCTGTAAATGTTTTAGAGTAGCGTTTTCTAGATGGTTGAAGATGTTCAAGTATGTAACATACTAACCAAAGCAACTTCTTTGTTCACTCATTTTTTCCCCTCTTTGTATTTTGATTTATTCATTTACTGAACAGTATATATATATATATATATATATATATATATATATATATATATATATATATATATATATATATATATATATATATATATATATATATATATATACATACACACACATGTTTACATTTACAATTTAATTAATTGTTATTAACACAATTAACACAAGAAATTATTTTTAACATATGGCAGATTCCAAGTTTATGATTTTTCTCAGTGTAACAGAATAATATACAAGTAATAAGTTTGCAATGTGCAGCTGTATCTAACCAGCTTAGTCAGAATGGTGAACATTAAAGCTTAGACCTTTTAGTTTTGGGATGAGAGTGTAATGAAGATTCTTTCATAAATAGTTATACAGCCCTGCACTGTGTTACTTGGCAGATAGTAAGATTGGCAGATAGCTAGCACCCTTACACCGAGGTAATCCTGAGGTAATTGCAGAGGTATCAGCAGATGACTGGTGAATTCAGTTCTAAAAATCCTTCAGTCAAACATTTCCGTGAAGCCTGTGTAGTCAGTGCCAGGATGTGGGTGTGGGCGTGATCATAAAGCTTCAAAGGAGGGTGATGTGAAAGAGCAAGCGAAAGTGCAGCATGGCAGGAGATACTAAACAATTTGGTTCTATCCAATATAATAATTATTTCTTTTGTTATGATTCAAGGTATTCCTGTTTCTGAGGGGTGTATTAAGTTTGTTTTCATTCATTCAAGACATGTGACTATGAATTTAACACTTAGTATTCCTTTGCCAAGATGATAATACACACCTAAAAATGTTTGATTAGGTGGTAAAGCACATAGCAGAGCTGTTTTCAATGACACCTTCTGCTCTTCAGAATATTAGCACTGTGCAAAGACAAAGTATATTTGAAATGGTAACTTTACAGGAGGTGGCAAAAGCTTTCTTTACTTTCAGTGTAAGTCAATGCAAAGACATTTTATTCCAAGCAATTTCAGAGGACATCTGAGCTCAAATTATGCTAAAACTAAAAATCGCAAAAAATAAAGATACCACTTTTTTTTTTGTTTTGTTTTGTTTTTGGACAGCCATAATATCCTAGTTTGAGAGCATCTGGCACTTAGATTGTCCCACAGGTTTTCAGAGGTGTTTACATATGGGGACTAAATAGCTTCTCCAAAAGCAATCAGGAAAAAAGCTCAGAAATAAACTTGTCTGTTGATAAAGTGGAACACATTAGGCTCTAAAGCCAAACCAGCTACAGCAGAAGGAGAACTTAAGCCATTCAAAATGCATACTCATTCTTTAATGGTGTGATAAATCAACTCCTCTGCGGTGTCATTAAAAGTTATAGGGCAAAGCTCTAAAATGAGATTTTTCAGATTACATTTTCAATCTCAGACCATTTGAGATAATGTTAACTTTTCTGTTGGGTGCCATTTTGAGATAAAATGAGATTTTCTTAAGTGGTGACAAATCCTCTTACTCTAGGTAACACTGGGCAAGATTCATGTCAGAGTTGAATTTCTTCCTCACTATCCATCTGTCTCTCTCTCTCTTTTTCCTTACCTCCCTCCTCCTCCCTACCTTTCCTGTATTCATCTCTGGTGGTTCTGCCTTATCAGCAGTCTATATTCTGCATGCTCAATCGGCTGATTTGTCAAGGGTGACTCCGAAAGATTCTGATAGACACTCAGCAAATCACCCAGTTGATCTAAAATATCGACCCACCACAAGAAGTCATTACGTACAATAATGGCAGGAGGGACCTTGAAGATGCGACTTAATTAGGTTTCAAATGTCTTCAGAATAGGTTCTGAAAGAGAAAGAAATTCTTGTGCATCAAATGGCAAAACATTATTTTGCAAGTCCTACAATATGCTTGCTTCACCAACTGGGACATTACACTGACTAATTTGTTTGGAGAGATATTTTTGTATTTCTTGAGGGTGTTATACAGAATCAAAACATCATTGTGTGACCAAAAGCATAAATACTTAAGTAATTATAGTATGGTACTATACTTAAGTACTAGTACATTTCCCAAAGACAAAAAAAAACTTTTACTCCATTGTGTTTAGGTCTTGACATATATGTTTCTAACCTGGTCCTCAGGGCCCCTCAGACGGTCCACAATTTTTGTTTATTCTTCTGTATTGCAAGTTGGGTTGGATCAAAAATGTGGATCAAAAATGTGGACCATTAAGGGGACCTGAGAACCGCGTTAGGAGTCACTGATTTAGACAATCAGTTGAGTTCACATGCATTCATTCAAACATTCATTCATTTAAAACATCCAATCAAATTCATATCACGGTAGCATGAGGCTGTTTAACTACTATGCACATTTTCTTTGTGCAACAACGGGTAATATCCATTACTCCCACACCACACTCTGTAGGCTACACTGCTGAGGAAGACAAGGAGTGGGAGTGTAGTAGTTGCTGAAGGATGGCGACTGAGTGAGAGATAACTCTGCACAATGTGACAGCTATGATAGTGTTATGTGTGCATACAAACCTTATTGTAGTGCTTTATTGTAAAAAGGTTTATGGAAAAGGGTTAAGACAGAGGAGACTTGGTAATCTGGGTTATGTGGAGCATAAGCATCTTGTGCTCAGCATTAAAGTTACTTTGGTATTACATTTTATCTGTTCAACATAATTCACTGGCACAATGCTCATACTTTCACTTAAATGTAGCTTCTCTGTACTTCGTCAACTCAAAATTTACCCTTAAAAACCATAAAAGTAACCTTTTTGTCAATTTTTGAGCTACTGTGTGTATAAGTCTCTTAATTCAGTCATATTATTTTAATCTCCATCTTGGATGATATAATGTTGCGCTGAAGCATGTAAAAAAAGTGAGACCTATACAGGCCAAACAAGTCTTTACGTGGCAGCTGCAGATGTAACGCAGTGTTAAGTAAGCCTCTCCAAATAAACAAGGAGTGAAGCTCTTCCTTCCTAGCCACTGTTATGACTAATGTATGTACACCCCCTTTCTTCTCTTTCTCTTTCAAAGTTTGTAGTAGATATGTGCAGGTAGCTTGAATAACAAACAAATAAACAAACAAAAAAATAAATGTTTTAGTTATTTAGGAAGAACCAGAAAGCATTAAGCCGTATTCCATTTGCCTAATCTCTTTCTAAACACCAAGAAGATAAATTTCATCATTAATCAAAGCAAATCAGGGGTGTCCAATCTTATCCAGTAAGAGCTGGTGTGGCTGCAGGTTTTCATTCCAACAAAGCAGGAGCACCTGACTCTACTCGTTAAATCAGTTGGTCTCTGTCTTTGATCATTTACGCTCTTTTGATCATTTTGTGATTTGATCAGCTGAGGTCCTGCTTTGTTAGAATGAAAACCTGCAGCCACACTGGCCCTTTGCAGATAGGACTGGACACCCCTGGTCTAAAGAAATGTGCCATAATTCTTGCCTGTAAACATTAGTGACTCATATTTTGCCTTCGATCATTTTGTGACAGGTAGTTGGGACTTATTCTATTTCTACCAACAGTCACATCTTTTTTCTCTTTACATTACTACTAACTGGAAACTGGGGGCTCAGTGAGAGGATAATAATCGGCAGGGTTTTGTTAGGCAATTCCCTACAGCAGGAGTGCCGAGTTTTGTTTGAGCAGGGAAATCGCCAAACGGAACTGGACTACAGCCCTTCAGAATGGAAATCGGCATTGAAGCCCTATTGAAAGACCAGGCACTTTGCTTTAGTCATCAGTTATGTTCTTGGGTACTACTTCCATATCAAAACAAGCAAAATGATGGCAGTTATAATGTCAAAGTCTGAGACTGCATCTATGGACCCCAAATGAAATTATTCTGATGGAATTTTTCCAGATGACATTAAAAATAACTTAGTGCAAACTGCATTTAGAGTACAAGTAGGTCATCTATCTTTCTCTTTATGGGCTGTTGTTGCAACAAGAATGAGAATAAAAGTAAGTGCTAGTTCTGGTAAAATGCTTCTTTTTTGCATATATGTGATAGCAGTATTATCAGATATTGATTCATTTTTATTTTTATATATAATGTAAGGGGTCATCTCTAATTCCCTACCCTTACCAGTTTTCCTTGTTCACACAAAAGTACCACAGATCTACATAGAGTTTGTGGTCTGTTGCGTCACCTTCTGAGCTAGCTCTCATTAAACAATATGGCGTGCCGGCGTGACAGGAGTGCACAACAACTATCAAAAATGTTTGCACCAAAGCAGGAAAAGTTGTTAAACTACACTTCTGCTTGTTAGGCAGTGTTTCTGTTGATATGTTGCCAAAAACGCTCTTTTCATGGTTTCTTATAAAGTGTTTTGCCTTACCTTCAAATAGAAGTTAAAGCAGTTCTTAGACAAATAAAGGAGGGGGAATTCAGAGTTGATTTTAAATATATCAGTAGTTTGGAATGTTGCATGGATATCTTCTGAAAGGAAACATGAAATACAGAAAGAATGATGTGATATGAACTTAAACGGACACACTGGTCATTTCTGTATCTGTTTCTGTTTACTTATTCACATCATACAGTGGTGCAGTAGTATGTAGAGTGGGATTTTCTACTTTAAAGACTAGGAAAACCCTTGCCTGATGACATATTCCGAAGGTGGAAGGAATATTTCACAAGTTCCAACTACATGGGGTGGATTTTTGAGGCCAGTGTATTTTTATTTTTACTTCATATTATTTATTTATTTATGATAGCTGGTGAAACAGACGGGATGACTAACTTTAAAAATCTAAATGTCTTATTGCAGCCATATAACTATAGTAACTGTGTTCAAATCAATGTTACAGTGGACACACCAGATTACTTAAACAATAGATATGACATACCAGATGAGGAGGACACCAAACTAAAAGCTAAAGCTAGCAAGGTGGCTGGCTATCGTGATACCGTACCTCAGTCTGGCTTCCAGCACTGGTTGAAAGTGTAAAGTGTTTATCTGATACTGTTTTCTTTACAATTTTGTTTGTTGACAGGCACGAGTTATACTAATTATTTGGTTATATCTATTAGCATCTTGCTTAGTGGCAGTCAAGACTGGCTGATACCACAAAGATGCACGCAGAGTATTGTAGTGAAAGAACACTGAGGAATAAAACAATAACAATATTGAAACAATATAAAATGGCTGCACTAGAAAATACTGCATATCATGACAAATAACATATTAAGTAAATGAAATTCTGGTTTTCTATTAAGCATTCCAAATAGGCCATAGCAGAAATGAATGTAGGGAAAGTGACATTAGCTGCTTCATCTCTCAAAGCTGCTCAAGGCCCTCATACAGCATGCTGGTGTTTCTAAAAGCAAAAGCAGAGTGTCTGTTTCTGAGAATCACTGTGTCCTTGTATTGTACTGTGAAGAACACACAGACACAGACAGAATGTTAAAAAGGTTATTTAGTATCATTACTGTCCTTTGTGTCATCAGTCAACATGTAAGTAGAAATGTTTCTCATTATGCATTACTTACAGGTGCACAAGATTGCAAAAACCTGTTATGATGACCAGTAGTCCTGCAGGAGAAATATTTTAACTCCTCTATAATGACTAATGATTTGCCAATTGTTTTTACTCAACTTTCCTCACCAGAAAACAAAGATCTCCACATACGACAAGATGTGGGAGTTCATGAGCAGTCGCCGGCATTCAGTCATGGTGAAAAGTGTGGAGGAGGGGATTCAGCGGGTGCTCACCTCAGATTATGCCTTCCTCATGGAGTCCACCACGATCGAGTACGTCACACAACGCAACTGCAACCTCACCCAGATTGGAGGCCTCATTGACTCCAAGGCATACGGAGTTGGCACTCCTATGGGTAAGTAACAAAATACAATTCAAAATAGAAATAAAAGATGCTGCGCTGCAGCCAGTAAACTACTGAAACAGTCTGATTTTTGACATGTAAGCAGTTCCAAAATTATGATCTAAACTTCTGATTTTCACAAAACAAGGTAAAACTCTGATATGATTGTGTCATTTTGAAAGCCAAATGAGAGCGTATGCCTTTCTAATTTTAGATGTCCTTTAAAATTGTGTTTTCAGAACTTGGTGTCATTCTTAGTTATATGCTGATAAATGGCATAAAAGTGAACTTAGAATTAAAAATTTCAACTGCTGTGATGAAAAATCAGTTGATTAGCCTGATTGACAACATAATGCAGTGGTGCCATAATATGAACTGATTAATAACAAACTCACGCAATTCACATCTGCTCTCAATGTGAAGGCTTATTGGCATATATCACATCAGTTTTTAAAAAAAGCACTAGTCTGCATCAGTGGTTGAATATTGCTGTATCCTGATGGTAAATGTTTACTGTGTACCTCTATAAATGTGCAGGGTGGGATGACTTTGTGGACAAAGACTACAGGGACAAATTTAATCAAAGACTACGGTTTGAGGGTGTAGTCCTCTTTGCCCACAAAGATATTTTTCTTTATGTAACATTTATTTATTTCAGGTCCCCAATTTAAAAGGTTTTATTATTGTGGGGTTATAATAGTCAGGGTTACATTTTGTTTAAGGCAGGTTTCTGCCATTTTCTTTGAGCTCAGTAAAAGCACAGGGGAAAAAGTGTGTGTTGGGCAAACATGCAAGAAATAGACGAAAACATGAAATAAATAAGTGAATGAAGAGGGTGACAGGAGGCATTTCCACTGCTATGCGGAGGAGCAGGATTTGATTATCAGGCTCAGTAGCAGATTGTCTTAATCCTGTTATACATGCAGCCCCTGGCTGCATCAGCCGCTGAGAAAGGAAAAAAAGGAAAATTACTCTACTAAGTACCTGGAAAAAAGGAGACTTCTCAGCATAAAGACCACATGCAAAATTCACGAACTTTTATTTTAAAAAATACATAAAAATATATTAAGCTAATAATTTCATATTTTAGGATAGTATTTTTTGTCATATCCGAGATGCACATAAGTATGCACTATTCTATGTACTTATCAAAGTACATTGCGCTGCACTTATGCTTTGCTTAATTCTGTATCTTTCTTTCTTAGCACTGGATTTTGTTTCTGGCCGCATTCTCTGAGAATACAACAAAACACTTTTGTAAATCGTCCAGGCTAAATGTAGATGCTGTAATGCTATTCATTTGTTCACATATTTTTAAACATAATTTAAAGCTGCCCTTTTCTTTATGTGAACATTTCATGATGAACTGAATAATACGATTGGTCAAAATGAACTTGGATAAGATCTCTTTCCATTAATATACATTATAGATGTCTTTTTCTTCTTCTATAGCATTACCCTCTAAGAGATACAAGAACATGTTACCATAGCAGCAATATACAAATATATTATGCATAAATATGTGGTTGTTTCAGAATTTGATATTACCCAATAAAGTTGCTATTTCAAAGACACAAGGCTTTCTTATGACAGCAATGATATACAGACTTATTTTGCATAACTATACAATTTTGGAAATGATGGAATGATGCTTTTACTGCTGCTGTGATCAATGTTTAAGCCATAGGACCGTCATGTATTGAATGCAGAAACACAAAGCTCACAGATGAGAGGAGGTTTCTCTTTTTTTGTTACACTTTTGCCACTGTTTGTGCTCTTATTGTTGTGTTTGCATGTGTCTCACACAATGACACATTCTGCATTTTAAGAAGCATTGCTTTGAAAGCACAAAATGACTGAAATTTGAAGAGGCACCTTGATGTGAGAATCAAAGGCCTTTGGACCACTGCTGGAGGCAGACGGCATAGCCACCACTGACATTTCAATGAGTCAGATCAGTGGGAGGCAGTCTGGATTCCAAGCAACAGCTCTTAGTGTTAGCGGCCTGTGAGCTTTGCCATATTGTTTCCAGTATGCTGTTCTTCACAGTGTCTGGAATGTCTATAGCTGTAGGGTCACCAGGGACCTGTTTCTCTTTGTGGTGGTCTGAGGTGGTCTGCTTGCTACACAGTGTTCCGTACACACACATATGAATGCAGCCCCAGTGTGAAATCTACTTCATCTCTCTCAGCTGCTTATGCCAGAGAGCCAGTAAGTCTACAAGCAAGCACAGATAATGTGTTTCTGGTTGGTAGAGTGAGTGTCCTGGGATCGCATTGTGGAGAACACACACAGGGCATTTGGAAAAGGGTGTTTAGTATTATCTCTCCCCTGTGTACCTTTTGCAGGCAGCTCAGTGTGAGGCATTTAAATTGCTAATCCTACCCTTTTAGTATCTGTTACCATAGGCAGGCTGTTCTCCCCATCCCAGGCTCCATTTAGCATATATATCATTGGCTTTAACAGAGCGCGTGTGTCAGGCTGCATTAATAACTGGACCTTTAATAGTGCTGGATGCACAAACCTGTCTGGCAAGGCTCCCCACGCTGTAGTTTAAAGGTTTAAAGCCTAAACTGCTTGAAATTGTGTTTCTATGTAATTTAAGATGCTTGAAATGGGAGAGGGTTGATATTTTGTTTAGAATTATTTTTAGACCATTTACACTTAAATTAATAAATATATTAAGCATGACTATGAAGGCATAGTACTGGGTTTGAACGTTAACCACATACACAGAAACAGATGAAACACTAAATATCAAACATCTTAAAGGGCCAGTATCCCACAGTTTGTTTGGAAAATTATTTTAATAATAATTTTACTTTTAACATTGTCATCTGTAAATGAATCTGATTGTCATACACTGTGCCTTATTCAAGATTTAAGATGCAGCACAAGCTGAAACACTATGGCTTCAGTGTGAGTGGGTGAGGTTTGCCTGCTGTAGGCTGAATAGACGGATATATGTAAATGTGTTTTTTGTGACATCAGAAGAAAAAAAAAGTTTCAGAATTTGAAACAAACTCTTATTTAAAAAAAAAATTAACCTTTTAACAGTTGCATTATATGTTAAAAAGGAGGTCCTCCCAGACTTTGCTCATGCTGATGTGAGACTGACTACATTCTCAAACACTGAACAAGATAACAGCATCTCAAAGTTACATATAGCAGTGATTTTTTGAGAGCAATGAGGAATGACAAAGTAGCCAAGAGTAACATCAGGCAGCTAAGACGATCATGCAATTTTTATACACCATCACACAGGTTCTTACACTCACACAGTGGTAAACCCTTTCCACAGTACTTAGCACTGTTCTTAGAGCATACACTCTAAAAAATATATATCCCTAGATAGTTTTTGACTTGAATTTATGATTGTTTTAAGAGAAACCTATTTTTTTGTATAGAACTTTTACATCATATGGGGGTTCTTTAAACTTTAAAAGGTCCTTCACACTCTTACATCACATTTACAAAAGTCCTGCTTTAAAGAATCTGGAGTTCTTTAAAGAAATAAAAGTAGTGGCATTGCTCCAAAGAATCATTTTTGCTACCTTTATTTCAACAGTATAGTGAGAAAATTAGCCAAAGCTGCTGTCCTACATCAAAGAATGGCAGCAGCATTATCTGCACTCTGTTAAAGCCCCTTTTGACCTTTGTTTGCTTTAAATCCTGCTTACATATTTTAGAAAGACCAAAAAGACCAGCTTATTTGCTGTGTATGGTGTGCATATCCATGTGCCACACAGTTTTTAAAGGTGGTTGTTAATATAAGTAGAGCAGACTGGGGAGGGTGCTTTGGATTTCCATCAAAAACTACTTAATACATGTGAGAATTGAGTTAGTGGACTTTACACAGTGTGTCTATTTAGACACAGTCCAATTAAAGCAGTATTATATAGTCAGATATCTGATTTATTACAGTAAAAAGAGCATAGAGGAATTTTCCCAACCCTGACCAAGTAAGCTAGCAAGAAATTAACAGTACTATAAGAATGCTGTCAAAAGCCAGGAAGACAGTATAAAAGTACTAGATGGATAATAAACTGTTGTTTACTAAAATAAGCATAGTAACTCCACAGAAACAATGTCTGTTATATTTACGGACAATACAACCTCACAGTTAACACAGATGGGTAGGTTACACTTCATAGAGCACATCTAGCTTTAGTCCTGACTGGCTTCTGGAGATATCTGCGTGAACTACTTCTCTTCATTTAGTTGATTACCAGAAAATTAATTCATGATTCAAATTTTGTAATACATTACTATTCAAGACTTTAACAAAATAACTATATTCATCTTGTGAAAGGGATGCATCTCCTGAATTGAAATAGAATAGGCCTTAAATCGGAACAAAACAGCTGAAGGCTAAAGATAAAGCTTTTAAAATCCTAACACACTTACGTGGCTGAGCCCACTGCCACATAATCTATGAATCTCTTACCAATTTTGCTCATATTTTCCCGCATTGTATTTGTTTGGTACATCTAGTAATTCTTCAAATGGTACAGGGCAGTTGCGTTTGTCCTCTGTGTATTGTAGAAATAGAAAGCACCCTAGTCAGCTTTCAGAGAATGTGGCATGTCTTCTCCCCAGAGAGGTCATTAAGAGGAGTCATGTACAGAACCATGTCATCAAACATCTGTGAGGGGTTTGTTTGTGCAAGATGGGATGTAGCTTAAGAGTAAACTGTTTCCTTCCCTGCCCCGTCCATCCGTTTCTCATGGGAAGCTCTCTCTTCCACTTTCTTTCTATCCAATTAGTATCAATCTGCATTGTACATCTTTAGACAGTATTAATCACGTTCAGTGAAAGCAGTGCAGATTTTGCTTGTCAGCAGGTTCGTGTCTTGCAAGATGTCTTCTTCCCAGTGGGTCCCCTCAGCGGTGACTTGTAAGCTTGTGACTTACAGATGGACTCTAGCATCTGGCATTTTAGGCCTAGGTCTACTTTCCTAAGGCTGCGTTGTCAAAAGCATCTGCAAGAGAAGCAGAAGGTAAAAAGGAGAGAAAACAAATTGCACAAGAGCAAAAACTCTAAATGTTTTCACTGGGTCACTTCTAATAAGAGAGCATCAGGGAAGGACCACAGGGAGCAACCCGTGAGGCAAGTGTTATGTTGAAAACATAAACAGATCATATTCCTAACAGTGCTACTCGAAGAACACATTTTGCAACACATTTAAATGGAAATCACTCTTACCAAGCTAAAAATAGGCCTACATCCTTTCTGTTTGCTGGTGCGGTGCAGTAGCTCATTTAAATTACTATGCGGTTTTATTGAGGGACAATGCATTAGGGATTCATTTGCTATTACTCTTCTTTGATCTGACAGATTACAGCTATGTGTCCTATTTGGAATTCACTCTAGCCTGTCACTTAATTCCCCTCATTTGCTTCAACTGGAGGTTTGGTTACTGGTGCCCATGCTGTGAGCAGCTCATTTTCATTGCTTGCATTTACATATCCATGATATCACCAGTAACACAAACATGGTACTTTGCTAAATTAATAACTAATATCCTGTTAGATAAACAGGAGGGTCTATCTTCTTTCAGCGGTATCATAACAGCAAAGCTACAGAATTAATTACAATTTCACATTGTTTGTCAGCTCTGCTTCCCAAAGCTGGTCCTACATCTGTAAGCAACTTTGGAAGGAGCAAGTCTTAATATGAAATACATGAAAAACTCTGTTACCAGATTGTATTAGCAGTAAGCTATTATTGTTTTTATTTATTTATTTAACCAAGCACTTGAGTCTCAGAGGATCAGCTCAGCTATGATAAAGCAATAGTATAGTAACTGTTTAACAAACAAAACAATAGCCTACCAAAACATAGTACAAATGACGTCCCTATCCAAATATGACAAATGTAATGACCATGTTGTGGCTTTGTTCTCAGCAGCATGTCCCAGCACTCCTCCCTTGACACCTCCCCTGAATACGGAGAACTCTTTCCTGTGTGCATAAATGCTTCCTGGTTTGTGTCAGACTTTTTTTTAATTAAATGGCCTATATCTTTCTCTATTTTTCTCCATTTTTCTTGCATTTGATTTATTTTCCCCCTGAGGTCCACTTATAGTTTTTATGGTTTATGCACCAAAAGCATAATTATTTTTATATGACATTTCCATCTGTATCCGTTAGAATTAAATAAGTTGATTTGACTACTGTGCCTTTATCACCTAATCTCTGATGTGATTGACTACATTGTACTGGACCTCCTTCAAAAAAGCAGCACAGGCTGAAACACTTCTTATGACTTCAACTAAACTGCTGTAGACTGAATTGGCAAATAATTATGAATGCACTGGTTTTCATGACATCACAAAAGCAATTCAGTATGGGTTGTTTTTGCCGCTTCATTTGCCTAGATGCATAATATCGACCGGAGAGTGAATTGTGTATTTGAAAATGCTACATCCTCTAAGAAAATGAACCCTTTATGAACCCTTTATATGTATGAAAAGCTTGTATTGTTATCTCTAATCAGTGTGTCACACTAGTCTGAAAACATGTGCTTCTGTACTGGCCAGAGACGATGCATTCACAACAAATGAAATTCAGAACCTTAAGTATAAACATCACAGGCTGGTGTGTGTATAACTGCAATGTCATAAATGTTCTAGATTGCATCAAAAGCTTCTGATGTGTACCACATCAAAATCAAGTGTTTTGTTGGCCAAAAGGGTACACTTAGGAGCAGCTGCATTATAGCAAAAATATCCCTTAAAACCAATGAGAGATGCTTCCAAATTAATTGATAATTAAGCCTAACTCAAGGCAGCTCTCCAAGAGAAAAGTATTAGCTGCACAGCATGAGAGGGAGAGAACCTCCCAAACCCAGTTATTCATTTCCAAAACACATTCACTTTATATTATTTGTGATTTCCATGAAAAAAAGCAGAATCCTGTTTTGTTTTGTGCTACACTGTACAAATTAACTGAGTCAAGACACTGACTGTTATTTCTACTGATTTAAACATATTGATTCTCTAACTGCAATTTCATATAACAATGCAACTAAATTTGATCTAAACTAAACTTGCATTGAAATTGCTTTTTCTTAACAAAAATGTCATTCTTTTTTAGTTGATTGTCCAAATTTCTAATACAATAAGATTTATTTTCTGGATATAACACACTGTATCTGTTGACATCTATACTCTGTATAGTATGGACAGTTTTTTTTTTTTGTTTTTTTAACATAGGTTGTAAGAATGGGTCATTTTTTTTGACTAAGCTAAGGACAAAATATTACTCCATGATGAACCCTTGAATATGTCTGAGCACATGACTGAGTTGTCATTGAGCAAGGCACCTTACCCTTTACTGCTCCCCAGGCACTGCGGAT
Organism: Pygocentrus nattereri; assembly: GCF_015220715.1. NCBI lineage: Eukaryota > Metazoa > Chordata > Actinopteri > Characiformes > Serrasalmidae > Pygocentrus > Pygocentrus nattereri. The sequence goes on from NC_051213.1 coordinate 21,794,736, forward strand.
AGGGCTGCCCACCACTCTGGGCAAGTGTGCTCACTGCCCTCTAGTGTGTGTGTGTGTGTGTGCTCACTGCCCTCTAGTGTGTGTGTGTGTGTGTGTGTGTGTGTGTGTGTGTGTGTGTGTATTCGCTCACTGCCCTCTAGTGTCTGTGTGTGTGTGCTCACTAGTGTGTTTCATTTCACGGATGGGTTAAACACAGAGATGAAATTTCCTCGTTGTGGGACTAATAAGGGTCACTTAATCTAATCTTAATAACTTTTCATGAATACACCAAAAGTATGTGGACAACTGCCTGTCACACCTAGACAAGCTTGTTGGACATCACAATGTTCCAAAATCATAGGCATTAATATAGAGTTGGGGCTCTCTTTGCCACTAAACAGCCTCCACTTTTCTGGGAAGGTTTTCCACAAAATTGTGCAATTTATGTCTGTTCAGTCAAAATAGCATTTGTGAGGTCAGGCACTGATGTTGGATAAGAAGGCCTGGCTAGCAAATACATTTTACAGTTAATCCTAAATTTGTTCAGCAGGGTAAAGGTCAGAGCTCTGTGCAGGCCACTGGAGTTCTTCCACACCAAACTCAAAATCAAATCATGTTTTTATGGACCTCACACAGTCTTGCGAGAACAAGGAAGGGCCTTCCCCAAACTGATGGGAAAAATATGGAAGCGTACAACCGTCTGCATGCTGTACGATTAACATTAGCCTTCTCTGGAAGTAAGGGGCCCAAACCTTGAAAAACAGCCCATATCATTATCCTCCCCTTCACCAAACTTTACTGTTGGCACTATGCATTCTGGTAGCATTCCCCTAGCATCCACCAAACCAAGTGCTGTCTATCCAAGTGCCATGTAATGACACATGATTCATCACGCCAGAGAACACGTTTCCACTGCTCCAGAGTCCAGTGATGGTGTGCTTTACACTCCAACTGACGCTGCAGCTGCAGCTGCTTGACCATGAAAACCCATTTCATGAAGCTCTTAACTGCACACTTCTTGTGCTAATGTTGCTTCTAGAGGCAGTTTGGAACTCTGTAGGGAGTGATGCAACAGAGTATACAAGATCCTAAGAATGGCTTGACCAGTTTGCACTGAAATCCTTGTAGTTACTAAATAAGCCTTAGTATGTAAACAAGCCTGGAATTTTAAGAGGGCAAACGCTGTGCACTTCAGCACTTGGTGGCCCTGCTCTGTGAGTTTGTGCAGTCTATCAGTTTGTGGCTGAGCTGTTGTTGCTCCTAGATGATTCCATTTCACAATAGTCGCACTTACAGTTGACAGGAGCAGATGTAGCAGGCATAAACTTTACAAACTGACTTTCAGCAAAGGTGGCACATTTGGCCTTATATGGCAGAGTGCACTGTTAGATTCAAATGTTACTATATCAAACTGTGCTTCACACAGTGAAAAAGTAATAGGACAAAATGGCTTGTGAATTGTCTGACCATTAAAAGGTAATTGAGATCAAACTGTCAGTGTATCATTAAGTAAGTCTCTTTGCTCAGTGAGTCAAAAGTTAAGATCAGATGAGCTGAATTTAAACCACCCAAAGGCAAGGACAGAGAGATCGACATGGGTCTACTACTGCAAGGCACATCACTTTGAACTAATTTCAATGCTATAATACACAATAGAAATGAGGATGTAGTGAGCTTAAGTACTTTAAAGACATATTAATGTGTCTACAGTGAGGTGGATTAGACAAGAGTGTGTTAGGCACATCGGGCAAAATTAATATCCTTATTATGGAGGCCCAAGTACAGCATCATTACCACCGTCAGGATATAAAAGAATGGGGAGGGGGTGTGGGTGAGTTTTTAAATATTCTCACTCTGTTTCACGTTTCATCTCGCATCAGAAATCTCCTGTTCTGATGGGTTTTGATCTGTGCAGAGTGGAGTGACTGCAGCCTGTTTACCTGTGTGTGCCGGGGAGGCAGAGGGGCTGCTGAGAGTTGAGGGGGATTCTCCTGATGCCTGCCGAGGCCCAGAACATGGCTTGCACAAGGTGGGGGAGGGAGTGCTTCAAAGCTTACCTTGGGAAAGCACTTATTCATTAAGCCAAACAAAACAATGCATGCAGGAAACATTAACTCAAATTAAGTATGGCAACTAGTTTAATTAGACAGAAAATAAATAGATAACAGGGAAAAAATGTCTATCCCTAGAATGTAATTTGGCTTTATTGGTGTGTTATCAGCAGTGCCCTGAGAGCTATGTTTCAGAAAGGAGCACTCAATCTAAAATCTTCTTGTGGCTCACGCTGCGCTCCAGTTGCTTCAGGTCCTCTCTATCTTTCCTCATCTAACCACCAGCCTTGCAAAAACCTTCCACACTGTGCAGAACCATAACTCATGCCACAGCTTTCATCCTTCATGTAGACAGAACATTTGTTTTTTTTTTTTTTACATTTTTCCTGTTCGGGAGTCTAGTTATTATTGTTATTTAATTTAATTTATATGTAATTATAGTAATTATAGCAGATTTGAAGTGTTTTTGAGGTTTGAATTGATGTAAAATATTGCTTTTATTCATCTGAAGTCATATTTTACTTTGCATTTATATGAGTTGAATAAAACTAGGTAAAATTTCTTATTACTACATGCAGTTTTTTTCAGTTCAACTGATTTTTTTCAGTGTAGGTAATTACATAAATTACATTTACATTCCCCCCGCGACCCTGACAGAGAAGCGGCTTAGAAAATGGATGGATGGATGGATGGATGGATGGATGGATGGACGGATGGACATTTACATTCCACGTACATTCTGTATCAACACGTACTCTGGACTTCTGACTCTTTTATGGATTGATGATAAGAACTGAAATATGGCAAAAAAAGTAAATGATATTTTCTTTCTTTCCACAAAAGGCTGCAGACAAAACAACTGTATCAGATTCAAATGATCTAAGCTTCTACTCACAAACATGGTATTGACTGAAAGTTCAGAAGTTGCACTTTATGCAGAATTTCTCTGCTGGTTTCAGTGAGCTATGAGTGAGAAATAATTTACACCAAATTCCACTATGCTCTTATCTCCAGTGATAACTGCAACTTCCATAGATTATACTGACCATTCGCAAGGACAAAAAGAAAGTATCTGCACCTTTTCTTTTCTGTTGGCCACAATTCTTCTCCAGCCAAGAGATGAACCTTCAGCAGCTAATTGAATCACTTTCCCTTTTTGACCCTCCAGGCTCTCCATACCGAGATAAGATCACCATAGCGATCCTGCAGCTGCAGGAGGAGGGGAAGCTGCACATGATGAAGGAGAAGTGGTGGAGAGGGAATGGCTGCCCAGAAGAAGAGAGTAAAGAGGCCAGCGCCCTGGGTGTGCAGAACATCGGAGGAATCTTCATCGTTCTGGCCGCCGGACTTGTCCTCTCTGTCTTTGTAGCAGTGGGGGAGTTTCTCTATAAGTCCAAACAAAACGCACAACTTGAAAAGGTAAAGAAACATTTTCAAATTTCTGGACTGCAATGAAAATGTGCCAGTTGTTTTGTACAATGAACTGCAGTCATACTTTCCCATACAGCACTTTCAGCTTGCTCCATACCTTTTTTTGTTTTCATGGTTTGCTCTATTGTTTTATTGGTGGGTTCTTCACAAGGTTGGTTAGGTGCACTAAAGGTAATGCCTGAATTTAGTCTAGCAGTGTATGTATGTATTTAGTGGTTAGCTCCCCATATAAGAACATATATTTGTTTGCTAATAGCCATCCACTGAAATGACCTATCCAGAACTAACAGAACTTCACTGTATAAGGAAACACACAAGCATAATCTTATGGAAATCTATAACATCTGGGCATCAGAATTAAAAAGTGAAATGCATTTCATCGATAATATTTTACAGACATTGCCAGCTGGAGAGCAAGCAGCTCTCCTTGATGTATGTCTCTGAAGACAGAGGGGCTTTGGTTCATTTGCTCTGATGGCCGCCATGGTTTTCAGCATGTCTCACCTCTACAGCCCTGTCTCACGCTCCCCTTTCCACCTCATTCATTCTCCCTCAGTCTTCCTGAGTGAATGATATAAGTGGAGATACAGAGATTTGTGCTGTTTGTTGAGCGATTTAGAATACAATCAGCAACAGCAGTGTGAATGCTTATTGTTCACGCAATAAATGCTCATGCACAATGTTTCCATGCACTTCATTTTTAATTTCAGTGCTGTCTGCAGTAGCTCTCCTTTTAGTTTTATTATTTAAGCATTTTCCAACTTTGTTCAAGGGAAATATATAATTGTTTATAATTATACAAATAATACAAATAAATGCAGTATTCCCAAAATAACGACTCTATCTTTGAATCATGAACTCATTTTTTACAACCAAACACAGTTTTCATGCACTATTTACATTGAACATGCTGCAGTGTGACTAAAGATCAACAATTAACATGGATTTCAAGATAGACATCTCCAACATTCGCCAGTTTACAGCCGAACAGATATTTTCCCACTTCAATTGACTTGCCAACCATGTAACAACATAAAAAATCAAGATTGTGTCCTCAGGTTTTCTTGTTCAACCTTAGTGAAAGCTTCGACCTCCCCTGTGACAGTTGAGCTGTGAGTCCCACATGTGTGCCCCCACTTAGCCCTTCTCTGCAGGGCTCTGGCTTTAAGAGCCATCTCCTGCACCCTCCATCGATCTCTACGAGTGGTTTTGTTTGTTCGCTGAAAGCCACCATATTGATGTTTTGGGGTATCCTGTTGTGAGGTGTCGCTGTGCAGCGTAGTCCTTGGTTACAATTACATGAAGACGTGAAACCGCTGGACAGTGGTAGAGGACGGCACTGACAAATAGTCATCAGCTACTAAAGAACTAGAAAATACAGCCGAGGCAGAGGCTGCAGTAAGTGATGCATGTTGTGAGGAGAGGATAGCGACCCTGTAACCTAGTAGCTTTTAAATACACTTTACTATTTGCCATAGAACAGGCCACGGTCAGTGCAGCTGCAAGCTGCCAGCACAGCCTGGAGAGCATTTAGATGAATATGAAAATATGTGTGAGAGTGATGGTGAGAGCGATTATGCAAAAACTGTGTTAAACAGAAGGTAACAGGTCCACACAAAGCCTCCCTGTTAGTGCTGTACTGTGCTTTTCACACCATAGTGAGCTACAGAAAATATAAAATGTGACAACATAACATCTCTTCACAAGAAATTTTAGTCAAACAAATCCACAGCTCGGTTTGTAAGTAAAAGTGTGAATATTGCTGACCCACTTGACAAATGCGTTCTTTCACAGCAGTTGTGACAGGATTGGAGGGGCTTTCATGGATTTTGGCAAAAATCCCATTTAAGCTAATAAATTTAGATCCGCTACATAACATTGATTTTTCAGTTTAGAATGCTCTTCTACTGAGTTGGACTGTGCTACTGTAGCAGGTTGAAACCAGTCAGACTGGAAGAAAAACATAAAATTTGCCACTATGCTAAAATGTAAAACTACACCGGATTAATAATAACAGTGTGTCCTTTCACCGGCACACAGAAAATATTGTTGCATGCAAAATTTGAACACCTCTGGTCAAATTATATGTTTTGTTTATTCAAATCAGTTAACACATCCTCTACAAAGAATAACAAATATGCATTTTTCTGCAAAATCTTAGTGTTCAGTTTCTATTCATGTGCCAAGTTTAACATATTGAAAGAAAAAAAAAGGTTTGCACAGACCAAACTGACCCCTGCAATATGTTCACTTCAACAAATAAACTGTGATTATACACTGGATTGTGCATAAGTGTTTTCTCTGTGGAGGATTTTGCATCTAATGGTATAATTTGACATTAATAACATGTTTCAGATTTGTGGAGTTTTGTACTGAGTACTCACTAGATTAAATGGGATTTTTGCCAACATACGGTTGTCCTCTCTATGGTTGCTACAAAAGAGTGCATTTGTGGGTGAAACATAAATTGGTCAATAGTAACTAGCATTGGTAAAAATATAGTGGTTTCCAAAATAATTAGCATAGTTTATGAAACACAATAAGTGGAACTTCTGAATAATGTATCCTTTTGGTGAAAACACCTGATCATTTCACATGTTTACTCATCAAGTTATTTTCAAAATGCTTGCTTCTCTCCATGGACACTGTGCATCTCTGCAGTGCTGACCTCTGCTTATGATACACACATCCACATGTCAATAAATGTGTTACAACAATGATGGCATTTTTTTTCTTGCTCCTCTTTTTATGCATTTTTTGCCTCCATGCTTTTCTCTCTCATCTTCCTCCTTTTCTGCCACCCACTCGTTTTCTCCCGCTGAGTGTGTGCTCACTGCACTCTGAACTGCTGAAGAGTAAACCTCTCTCCTGAGAGTCAGGGACAACCAGCCAAGTGTGAAGAAGTGAAGAACCTCCTGCAAGCACGCACACACACACACACACACACACACACACACACACACACACACACACACACACACACATGCGTGTGCACAATAGAGGTCTGCTGCCTGACCTGAGCCCAACAGGCCCAGAGAAAACATCAGGTTTCAGTTTGGGTTTGGGTTTGGGACAATATTTCATGTACAGCATCAGGCTCGGCTCAAGCTCGAGTGTGTTTTATAATAACTGATTTTTGTGTAGTAAATTTCTGTCCAGAAAGATCTCCAATTTTATATATATATATATATATATATATATATTTCTACATCATTGGAACGCAGCAACAATCCTTTACATTGTGTAAATTGGCATGATGCATGGACCAACAATAATGATCCAAAATTTCTTGGAATAAAATTTCATTACCTTGTGTTGAAAATTAAGAACATTTTTGTTTTTCCCTGTTAAGATACTACTTTTGGAGAAAGGAATATGCCGATGTAAAAGACATAGTTTCCTACATTTTTTGTTTCTCTCTCTCTCTCTCTCTCTCTCTCTCTCTCTCTCTCTCTCTCTCTCAATGTTATAGTCTATAGCTGCATTCAAAATAGCTCCAGAGTTTAAGGAGTGGGTGAATGTGCCCCTGATTGACTCCAGGGAAGATAAGAGTGATGTGTTGGATTGGTGGAAAAGTCACAGTGGATCTTTCCCCTTGCTTTAGCACTGGGACTTAAGAGAGGAACTTTACCACTGTGGTGCTAAAAGCTGATCAGGGGAGGGTGGATGGCAGGTATGATCAGCAATTCCTCAAAAATACCCTTGTAATACATCATTTTAGAGCTTTAGAGGTGAGCAAAATACCAGTTTATCCCAGCCTGGTATTTTTTGTTAACAAACACAATTGCTTAGTAACAAAGTAACAAAGCTCTTTGCCATGAGCAAGTTTGAGTCAGGTTTGGGTTTCAAAATGTACTAGGCCAGGGGCTAGTTAAGTCTGATTTCCAAGTTGGGGGTGCAATGATGGTGTCATGCCCATGCAGACCTTTAGCGCAGACTCATGTACAGACATTACAGAGATGCCACACCCACTGTTCTACTCCTGGTCCACTTAGAAGTGCTGGTTTAGTTATTCACTGAGTTTCCATCTCATATAATTTTCTAATGATCCCACACAGCCAACTGCTTAAGTTTGAACAAGTCCAGTCAAATGTTTTGTTGATTTCCTAAGTGAAAATAAGATCACACTTCTACTGGGAACAAACAAAGATGGCATTTTAGAGCACGGATTTTGTTTATTTAATGGATTTTATGTGCAAAAAAAATCTCAAAACACAAAATATGATAAAATGTGGTCTGTACAGAAGTTCTATGTTTTATTGTTTTTTTTTCCAAAATGCTAAATTCAGAAAATAAACCGTAATCATGCATTAGAATGTACATAAGTGTGTTCTCTGTAGAAGCTGTGCACATGTAGTTTGATCAAAGGTGCCCAAACTTTTGCATATGACTGCAATTGTTAGGATATCAGGGTCATGGAGCACTTATTGAACTTCATCTATTCTTCATTTAACAATTTTTTTTTTGGTCACTATCATGCTAGGTTTTACATAACATGCATAATTCATATGCTGTAGCTTGCTGCTGTAAACACAGGAGGCCCCTTAACTATCTCAAGTGATGTTTTCATTACGACCAGGATTAATAGTGCTGGCACAAATCAATTTTGTGATACCTTTTTACAGTACATCAACACGAAAAGAATATCAACAAGTGCTTTAAAAATCATTTTACTTTCCAGAAAATGTTTGTTGTTCCCTTTAGTCATCAATGAACACGTCTTTTCTGAGCCGTTCTGAAAAGGCTCTTTCATTATCCAGCTCAAGTCTGACTGATATAACAGCCTCATCATTCTTTGTTCCTAAAATATAGTCTATCAATCACGAGTCAAGCTAGAGCACAAAGAAAAAGAACAACAGAGCATTCATCTTATTCATACATAGGCAAGAAATGACTGAAAGGCGGTTTAAGTGATCTGCGGTGTAGCTGTTATATCGGTGTAATATGTAAATTGTGCAGGTGTACAATTCTCAAAACCAGTGAAAGCTATAAAGACACTGCAAAACAGCATGTTGGAGTCACTGTCAAATACGAGGCCTGTCTTATTTGTACTTCTGTAAATGTTGCAGTCTAAAATAGGATAAAACCTAATGTTCATGTGTTTAGTCAGTTAATGAGTGTTCCATCAGAAGCAGTAGTGGAGGCCAGCGCTGGGCAGAAGGCTGTAGCTGGGTAAGAACAAGTGAATGACTGAAATTCATAACCAGTGAGCACCATGCATCATGTTCACCTTGATCACCCAAGTGTCTCCATTTAGAAAGTTATAAATATTGTATGACTACTGCAGAAAAATAAAAAATGCCTCATTTTACTCAAGTTAGCCTGGCCTGAAAGGACAAATTAGACAAGGGACAAAAATAAGCTCTAACTTGATGTGAATAGCTCTTGACCCTTTGAACCCTAGACTTGGTCAATTATTAATGTTAATTCATGATTTAGTAACTATAATAAATAACTCAATAACTACCATGAAACTAATATGCAAGTTGTAAAAGTAAGAACTGAAGTGTTGGCACACATACAAGTTCTAATGGTTTAATGGACTTAAAGGAGGATTTCAGCATTCTTTTCAAAATGTCTGCATAATTCAGTCATTAAGATGTGAGTGATTTGTCATGAATTAATTTACTGCAGAGAAATTTACTGAGTCAGATTTCTTTATATTGCTAGTGATGGGAACCAGGAGTCACAATGTCTGCACCACAAATGCAGCGTTTTTGTTTACTATCTAAACCATCAGTGAACCTACATGTCTTCTGAGTTTTTATATGTAATATTGCTGATGGTTACAGAGGGGTAAAGTTGAAAAAGTTTATAGTTCTCTTTGGAAACTAAAAATATTTTAGCCCAAAGCCTCAAGCAGCATATTCATTTCATGTAATGGCTTTGTGAGGTACCTTTAAAAAAGCATTAAACACCTTTGACGTCTGGTTTCTGTCACCACCACTGTGAATAATTCTGACTTGGTAAGTTTATTAGAATGTCATATTTCACAACAAAGCACTCTTTGTTTGACTTTGTCTACATTTTCAAGATGATGCAAAATGATGCAATGATGCAAAAATGTAAATAATCCCTTTTAACAACACAGTTTTTACAAAATCATTTAAAACAGAGCTAACAATTACTTACTGTATAGTTTATCTGGATCCTTTTTCAATGTATTTACATTACACTGACATATGATCATGCATCTGCCATCAGTGTTGGACACACAGTTGTATGCAACTTTGAGCTGGTCACATTGCATGTAGAGTTTGAACTCTACAAGTTCCTCTAAACAGAACAAACAAATATGGCATTTTTCTGCAAATTTTGAGGACGTGCAATTTATTTTCACTTAGAAAATCAACAAAATCCAAACTTTTGCATCTGACCGTACCTTTTACCCAACTATTGTTTGTTAACTAGCATAAATACTATATACAACTGCCTGAACTCTTAATAAAAATCTGAATAAGCCAGAAGAGACTAATACAACAGGAAAGAAAAGCAATTGAACATACAGTAGTAGTGTATATCAATTATTTATCAGGGGACATTTGCAGGAATAGCAATCACATTTCTCTTTGTCTCAGTGTTGAATGCAGTACTTGCAAATGCCACAGTGTCTTTGGGAGAAAGAAACATGAGGAGGAGGGAGAGGAGAGGCAGCAGCTTAATTGGCCATGCAGCTACATGGGATTTGAGTCTGAGGAAATGTAATATGCATCAATAAGTCATGCTGCTGCAGCGGCCTGGCAGGAAAAGGCAGGGTGAAATCTGCCATAGAGAAATCGCTTTAGTTATGATGCGCTGGGTGTGCATCCAGATGGACGGCAGCATTGAGTCATCGCTTCCCTCCTCCCTCGTGCCTCCTCCTTTTCCAGCCCAGCATTCTACATCCACTCCCCTGCATGACACTTCAGCCCCCACCACCAAACCCCACCCCCTCACTCACTTCCAGCACAACACTCATCCACTCTCCTTCACCTCTATACTATTTCCATCCTGATGTATGCAAGCTCTTCTCCGTCAGCGCGTTCAGGTTGAGGCAGCGGATTTGTGTTGAACGTGTGAAGAAACAGCTGATCAGCTGTCTTTTCTTTCTCCTGCCACACAGAGGTCCTTCTGCAGTGCCATGGTGGAGGAGTTGCGAGTGTCCCTCAAGTGCCAGCGCCGCCTCAAACATAAGCCTCAACCACCTGTCATGGTCAAAACAGAGGAAGTCATCAACATGCACACCTTCAATGACCGGAGACTGCCAGGCAAAGAGACCATGGCTTAAAGTAGACACTTGCTCTCTCTTTCTTGAACCAGGGGTGGGGGGTGGATGGGTGGGGTTGGATGAGGAGAGAGCGGTAGGGCAGGGTGATAGCTACATTTGTACATGGGCAGGGGGTGGGGGGTGAGAGATTAGGAACGTGAGTTGCTCAGAGTGTTAAATGTCATCGTTGTTTCAAAAATAATTAGTTATTGCAGATAAAAAGAAACTGACAATATTTCCTGTGGAAATAACTTGATTCTGGGCAAATTTAAAGTAAGTTACCTCATCACTCCTGCCACCAGGGCAAGGACTGAGTGGTACTGGTGTTCAGGATGACTTCTGAAGGAAAATCCAGAAACAGAGGAGTAGGATCAACCGCGTGTGGCTGGAGTTGGACTGTCCCTTCATTATGTTCACATTAGTTTAGGTTTGTGAATCTGTAATCTCTTTGGGCAACTCGACCATTCTCTGTCTAGAGGCCACATAGAGAATAGTGGAGTCTGTTAAAGAGACCTAAAAGACTCATGTAGACAAATATACAAAAGGGGGGAACTCTATAAGATGACATGGATAAAACAGTATATTATTTTAAGATGTATATTTGTGCTGAAAATAGTCATAATCAATCCCAGTCAAGAGCAACCAAAACCTAACTGATTCAAAAGCTCTGAAATATGTTCAGAGCCACAGTAAAATGACTCCATAATAAAGGCATTTCTTACTCTGAATCCAAGCTGGTGAAAGAATAGTAGGAGATGCATCATGCATCAGGCAATAAATTACTTAATTTGCTTGCATCTCAAATCACTTCCACTTCCATGACATAAAATAGGAAGAAAAAAATCATTTGTGCAAATGTGTTGGCAAAGAGAAAGTACATCATGATTAGCTAGTTTTGTCTCAGATGCACACTGGTAGAGTAATACAGAATCACTAAAACAAGACGTGCCTATTATTGGCCCCTGAAGAATCTCGGGATGCTCTTCATCGCCGCTGCAAAGTATAAGTCAGCACTGGTAACTCAAAAAATCAAAACTCACAGCGTTCATGCTATATTTATTCAAGTATTTATTATTTTATTTATTTATTTTTATTTTTAAAGATTTTGATGGACTGATTCATCATAGCTATGAACACACATATTAATTACTCTCCTGTGCATATTTACCTTTTTTAACACGCAATCTGGTTCATTTATATGTCAAGGTTCTTGTTTGTACTTTTTTGTGAATTTAATTTCAGAAACAGGACTCCTCACAAACTTGTGCAAATGCAAAATTTATATAAAAAAGTGTTTTTGTATGGAGAAAAAAAAAAATCAAAATTTTGTAATAATTTTTATCAACACAAGATTGACCATGGGCATCTTTCTCTTCTTCTGGTGGATGGAATGCCCTTTGGAGTCGCCAATCCAGAGTGTAAAGTTGTGGGGGCCCTGGGACCACTGTGTGTCCACATGGACCAGCCTCATTAGACTACACAAACACACACACCCAGGACCATATCACCTGGCTTCTGTGAAGAAGACACAGAGCCAGTGTCCATGATACATGGCCTCCATGGACAGGGGACGCCTTTTAGGTCCACACAAAGGGAAGAGTGCTAAGCATGCCAGGCAGTGTTGAAGTGACACACACATTTTGGACAGATCCTATTTTTATCATGTAAATGAATCATATTTAAAGAAAGATATTTTTACTTGGGGTAAATGATGATAGTAAAACTAATACTGATGATAGAAAATATATACATACAAAGAGGTAAACAGTGAGGACAACCACTGTTGCTTCTCATTCTACACCCCTGATTTTCAATAGACTGCTAGTATTCCGTGCAGAGAACATGTGTGTAAATGGTCTAAGATGGATAAGATGTATTTAAAGAATTTAAAGATGCTAAACTAATTTTGACCATGTTGTGAAAACAAAATCAATTGTGCACACAATTTACTGTCTGAATTTGATGCACAAGTTTAAAGAAAACCATTAAAAAGTTCAACATACTTGCCTCTTAGCCTCTATCATTTCTTTAGATACTTACAGCCACAGTTGAAGCACATAGTAGGCCCATGCACAAACATTTTGGGAGTCAAACAGGAAAAAAAGGGCAACCAGGCACTCTCATACAGTAAGTTGATCATGTTTCAAAGGAAGCAAACTGTTAGCCCAAAGATGCTCTATTTTCAGAAACCTAAAATAACACCATTACATGTCCATATAAAAGTTTCCTGTAAAGGAAACAAATTGGAAAGCTCCTGTTTACAAGATGTAGAATGATCCAAGCGAGTTATAACTTTCTTGAAGAAAGTTCCTTAAAAACATGGTTTAACCTGTTGAGGTAACTCTTCCTATGAATGACAGTATAAGAAACTAAGAACATAGTTTCTAACAAATAACTATAAGAAACTAAGAACATATTCACAGCATGTATTCATATGGCATTTTAAACAAGCCTTATGAATGCATGTTATTAATATGTGTAGTATATATGGTAATGCGTTTTCCTAAGTATTTGCATGTATTATCATTCAAAGCCAGGTTTATTATGCATTTTAAATTAACAACAGTAGTGCATTTTAACAAACAAACCAGTGTAGTCAAAAACTTAAGCTGAGCCATGCCATGAATCCATATAACAACTTATCAATTATACAGGAATGGAATAATACCTTAGGCATTTTAATGTATTATAACATCTTTTTGCTTCCTATAACTATAGAATTTTTTAAATCAGAGCCACACCATTTCCAGCATTTTACTTCTAACGAAAACTGTACTAAAACTTTTTTAGTTATACATTACAGCAAGCTAACTATTTATAAGGGCCCCATCCGAGACCCCCTCTAAGATTTCACTTAGCACAACCTTACTCTTAAATGAAGGCAGTCAGAGTGAATAACAAGCGACTACCTATGATAATATTAATTTCCACTAGTGCCTCAGGGGGAATGTTACTAATCACTCCCTGTGCAAAAACGTGGTTTAATTTAACAACCAGCTTGGGAGAAAGCTAATAGGCTAACAATTTCCTGCAATAATATCATGACACTTTATGGTGTAGTAGTTACTGAAGGATTCATTAAAAAACTGAAACATACAATGAAAAGATTCAAATATCAGTATGTAAACTAGTGGTGAAACAGGTGGTATTAAACTTAATGTGGAGAAGGTAATATACAGAACTGTTAGCTTAGATTTAACATATTAATGCAAACTGAATGAAGGCACTAAGGTAAATCAGCATTATCATAGTGGTGATAATTGCATCATAGTTGTAACAAAGGGAGTTAACAGAGTTAATGATAATGGCTCTCTAATAGACTTTCACTTTCAACTGCCTGCACCGCACAATGGCTTCATGCTCAGTATGATGTCAGAGAGGGTCTTAAGGGAGGGGCCAGATGTACTTGAGTAGCTCCAATGTAATGCACTTTTTAAATTGAGAGTGATAGTTAAGGAAAGTGCACTGTTTTAATAAACCTGATCTAGACAAATAATTTGGGGTGGGTTATAGCCACAAAGGGCAACAACATCCATGATGAGAAATAAAATATTGGAAACTCCATGGGTTAAATAAACTTTCTTTTAGTCTAAAACATCTCATTGTATTTAGAGCTCATGAATACAACTTACAAGCTCTTATAAAGGGGTAGTAATAACATACAATAATCTATACTCATGGTGACAAGTATATAAGTCCTGTCACTTTACTTGAAGCTGTCAAAGACATGTTACAATTTGTTAAAAATGACTACAAGATTTAATTCAAATTCAGACTATAATATAGTATAACTGATCAGTTTTTAAAGCGGGTGACTAGTTATAGTTACACTATATATACACTATTCATATTGACATTGTGTTGTGAATATTACATGTCATGTATTTTTATAAATAAGTATATATATATATATATATAAATGGTTGAGAAGCGGAAGATAATGGATGGATGGATGGATGGACGGATGGATGGATGGGTTTATAGATGAGTCACACCATGTGTTGAATGTGTTCATAGACTCTTGTAGACAAGGAATTCACAGAAAATGTTACCCATGTTATTAACAACTCTAACAATTGACATGTTTGGCTCTTAAAGAGACATGATTGGTTTGTAATCACCTGCGGTGAGTCAGAGTTGACTAAGGTGAAACGTAGAGGAGGTGCCTAAGAGAAACAGGGCTTATGGAACCTAAACTGAGCCATGAGTTCTTTTCCTGGCTCTGAGCTTGGCTAAAACAGATGTAGGAACAATGGCAGGAGAAATGAGATACAATTATGATACACACTGAAAGGGCACTTATGCAGTTTAAGGGCAAAACAGCAGGGGGGTCTATGTGCCTGATACACAAGTATATATCAGTCACTGTTGCTGGCAATGGCATAATCACCAGACTTTTCAGCAGAAAATGTGCAAAAAATATAAAATTATAAGTAATGTTGAAGTTTTGCGGTTAGATTCTGTCTAAAATAGGCTATTTGTGCCACGGCAGCAAGTGATCAAGGCCATCTCCAATGACCTCTGACCAGTTAATGACTCAGCTGAAAATATGACAATTAGTATAAGGCCATGGCCTTGTCCTAACCCTGAATTATATCTCAACACCTCCACTGTTGTAGAGGATTAAGTCATTTTCAGATATGCATAGCATACATTATGTCCAGAGAGAATGAACTCGAAAGTAATTTATTTTAAATAATTGAATAACTACCCTAATTGCATAGAGAATAAGAATAAGATTTGACTAAACATTTCATTATAACTGTAAGAAACATGCATTTACAGAAAGTATGGGGGAGCGTGGCACAGCCATTTTGCTTTTGATTGGTAATTTTAAAAGTATGTCAGCCAAATTAGTGAATTTTTACAATAAAATTTTATCAATTTAATATATTTTATTTACAAACCAACTACGATAAATGTTGGTATCTGCTTGAAAGTGCATAAAAATGTTCAAAAATGTGTTGTGTTTACACAAACTTCTCTTATTTATTTTAGGAGCATTAGTTTTAACACTACACTACAATTAACCCATCATGTAGAAGGTATACTGTAGCCTGGTTAGCTCCAAGAGGAAGATTAAAATAATGCAGGCATGCATTCTGTGACTTTCATTCACAGATGACGTTGCATTGTGCCCTAAAAAGGTTTGTGTCCTGCCCTCCTCTTCTGAGCTGGGACCATTTCATTAGATTCAGAGTTAACATGCTTATTTCTCCAAACACGTCCAAAAAACATCTTGGTTTGGTTTGGAATTTTGTGTGCACACATTTTTCTGTCACAAGACAACCAGCTCATTATTTTATTTATTAAGTTTTTTTTTTTTTCTGTGGAGAAATTATTCTCATCAGGTCTGTGCTAGAATTGTGAAGATCATTAGAATCTAGCCCATGGTGTTTTTCTGAGACACTGTCTGTGTGTGTGCGCGTGCGTGCGTGTGTGTGTGTGTGTGCACATGTGTGGTCCTTCAGCCCATTCTCAGCAATTCCATTATCAGATTGACGTTTTCAAACGAGGTGCTCTGCTTAGTTGGCCCCTAATCTTCCCACCTGGGCGAGAGGGGATGGGGGTTAGATAACGAACCAATATGCCGGATATCATTAATTGGCTAATTATCATGGCTTGTGGGGAGTAGAAATGATCTAGAGATGGGAGGTAAGCTTTGTCCCTTATTATTACCTTCATCTTGCAGCCCATTCCTCTTTATCAATCAACACTTTTAATGAAGACCTAAAGGGACACTGCTGCGTCGACTGAGATAGGCCTGTCCTTGAGAATAATCGTTATACCGGCTCTTCTAAATGTGCCTCAATTGAGAATAAATATATATTTGTATCACAAAAGCAAATGTAAAAGCCCTATAGACCTAATTCCTCCTTATATTGCTCTACTGACTGAGACGGGAAGGGGAAGTGTGGGATTTTATGCTAAATCATCCACATCTGAAACTCTCTACATACTTTTCATACGCTGTGCTAAAAGTGAATGAAGACTCATGTACCAAAAGCAATACCATCACACAGTGTGTTACAGTGTGATGTGATGTGATGCTTTATCCTCACAGAAAAAAAGACAAAAAAGACAGGCAGGAAAAAAAGTGAAATCGTGTTGAGACTGTTCTGATGCTGCAGAACAGAAGCATAAAAATGCACTGGGTAAAAAGAAAGACACACATTTCATAGCTATAAAGAACATCAACAACCCAAAGCCACTTGAAGCTAGAGTTGTGAGAAGAACTCGCAAAAAAAAAAAAAAAAACGCTGATTCCCTGCTGAATCCTGAGACATGGGCGCTACAGATAATCCCAAATTACATTGAGGTAGGTCCACCCAAACCCTGTGGGGCGTAACAGATTAGGCTAAACCTGGTCCACACAAACCTAATGGGCCATGACCAGATTACGTACAGCTGAGTGCCACTTCTACTGCTCAAACAGAAAGGTGAGAAGAAAGGAGAGTGAAGAAGGGACAGAAAAGGAAGAAGGGGTGTGAGAAGGAACAAGCTGTGGAAGAAAGAGAGAAAGAGAACTGAAATGTCAAAGACATTGTAGGAGGTCTCAGATAAGTGATTATACAGATAGAAAAATATTACACCAGAGGGCCAGTGATCTCTTATCTTATCCAACTATAAAAGTAAACATTATTATTAGCAGAGGAATATCTGTTACATTGAATCAAGGCTATAAAATATTTGTGTCAAATTCTGCTACTTGGGGCACCAGGCAACTGGAACACATAACTTAATTAACCTATTTTATATACATATTCTGATAATATGTGTGTGGTGCGGGGGTGTGTGTGAGAGAGAGAAACATAATGTACATGTAAACATGTAAATATAGCTGCCCTTACAGAAAAACACATGAACTGTACATGTGAATAATAAATGAATTTTGCACAATTCACTTTGTTCTTGCATATTTTACATACATGTAAAAAGAAAAAGAAAAAAAAGAAAAAAAAAAGTCACATTACTTGGAAATACATCTGGTCCTTGCACATTTCACATGTGCAATGGATGTGACTTTTCTGTAAGGGTAGCCATCAATCACACTGACACTGGTCACAAATGTTACAATGCTACAATAAAATAGTAGCTGGCTAACATAACCGCCCATTTATATGTTACTGAATATGATCCCTTAAACTAATAAAGCTGTGCCACTTTAACTATAAACTCAAACAAACGAAAGTAAATTGTCTCAAAGTGTAAATGACAGTGATCGTATGTGATGGCTTGACCCTATCCTTCAAAAGGCAGTAAAGATGGAATCTTGGGGATGGGAGGTCGAAGAAAGAAAAAAGAATTACAGCATATACAATCATTTTAACGGTAGAAACTAAATTGTTTCACCAGCTATGTCAGGAAGGCAAATATAAGGCTTTTTCATTATTATTTTTATTATATACTGTCACAAACACTGTCTCAGGCTTGAACCTTTTTTTTATCCTCATGAATTAGCAAGATAGCTTAGTTTTGTAAAAGTACGTTATTTTTTTTTGTTTAGGTTCATTTTGTATTGATTAAAAATAGGATGCTGGCTACTGTGTAAATGTAAACATAAATGTGAATTTATTTAAATATATGAAAAATGTATATTTATTAGTGACTTTTGGTCATTTAAGTCCCAAAAATACAAACATAAAACTTGCAGAAGCTAAAGAGCTCAAACCTTATAAAAAATAAGAGTCCTGGATTATGATTAAATTCTCTTTTAGCCAATCACAAAGCCTCTTCACACTATCGCATTAGAATTGTTTATACAACATAACCTATGCGCCTAGATGAATGCTAAGCACACCACCATAAAGTACAACCAGTGCTTTTACAACTGTGATGCAACTCATCTCTGGCCATTAATCTTAAAGGTTTAAACAGTTTATGATTATCATGTGTTGCAACTTCTCTTGAACATCCTCATATATTAGAGAAGTGAGCACTGCATACACATGCACTTTTGAAAAAGCAAAAATAAATGTGGGTGGTATAGTGGCATGCTAAATTTAATAACTTTGATCGTGCATTATAGATTCTGCATAAAATATTCATCCATAGAGCACCAAAGCTGGATGATGTGGCCTTTTTCCTTTTTCCCTCATGCATCCTCTTTTGAGTGAGCTAATCCTTCTACCCTCCAGAGTGGCTCCTTCTTCTCCATGATAATCCCTTTTAGGAGAAGCTTCCACTTCCTTCTTTTTAACCTTGCTTATTTGGATGTGAGTTGAAAGGCCCACATTTATGAATTAATGCTAAAATAATGTTAAGTGCTAGAAGAATGTTAGTGTACAGTAGTTAACAAACTTCACCCTAGGTTTTTCCTCTGGCTTACAGATTATACTTCAGCTTTCAGTTCACTTATATAGTGGCTGTACTATAAATAGAATTCAAGCAAAATGGTGGGTGCAAACATTTTTTTATTAATTTTTTGTGTGGGTGGGTGAGGGCGGGGGGAGATGGTTATAAATTGTATCAATACAAACAGCAATAATCTATGATTCTAAGGTATTATAATAATATAATCCACTTCAAAACAACTTTAGACAAAGTTAAAATATGAAGAAGATGGATTGAAAAGGTGGATTGCAGTTTTGAAGGCGAAGTTTATTTTTAAAATGTGGGGATTCCATCTCCCCTCAAATCTATTACAGGAACACACATTAACACATCAGTATTGAACGCTATCAATGATGCAGTGAACACAGGCAGAGACTCCGTGTAAGTTAAGGATCGGTGAGGGTAGCTAATCTCTCATTAAGCTGAATGTGGTGCAGCTCAAGAGGATCTTATGATGGAGTATCTCATTTCATTTTCAATAATACCCATAATTTAGGGGTGCATTACAAGACATTGGACTCATTTGCTATTCCTTATAGTGGACCATGTGCTTGCTATCCATCTTGTAGAAAGATTAGTATGTCTATGATGCATTTCCCAAGACCACTCAATGAGGAACAGATTTATGCTTTAAACAGAAATCAAAGTGTAACTCTCCTCGCATAATACGATAAAATCTTCTGCTGAGTTCCTCCTATATCTCCGTCATGGACGACTCTTTAAACAGACTATTTTGGGCATGAAAAGAGATCATCAGGAACTGCATGATATTTAGGCACTGTGCCTAACTTTGTGTAAAACCTTTACCTTTAATCTTCGCAGATCTTAAAGGTAGATATGTTATTTTTGCTGAACCACTCCACAATAATGTTAAGTCTTGGAAGAATGTTAGTGTACAGTAGTTAACATAAGCTTCACCCTAGGTTTGTCCTCTGGTTTACAGATTATACTTCAGACTTCACTTCAGTTACAGTGCAACAGTTTATTTATTTGGTGTTTTTTTTGTTGTTTTTTCTTTTATTGGGGGGGGGGGGGGGTTATAAGTTGTATCGATACAAACAGCAAAGTTAAAATATAAAGAAGATGAAAAGGTGGATTGCAGTTTTGAAGGGGAAGTTTATTTTTGCCCTTTTTTAAATGTGGGGATGGCATCTCTCCTCAAATCAAGCCCAGCTGGTATATTAATTACAGGAACACGCATTAACAAATCAGTATCTAATACGATCAATGATGCCGTGAACACAGGCAGAGACTCAGTGTAAGTTAAGGAGTGGTGAGGGTAGCTAATCTCTCACTAAGCTGAATGTGGTGCAGCTCGAGAGGATCTTATGATCGAGTCTCTCATTTCATTGCACAGACTTTCCTTCATGCATTCCCTCCAGTCTTCTGTCTAAAACATATATACATGCACAGCCTAGGCAAGAACACTTGAATGCAGGTGCTAACTTAATTGCAACCTGTTAGCTAGTTAACATTAGCTAATACAGAAGCTCGCTAGCCATTTAATGCTAGTTAACCATTGTTGGAGTCCCAGAGAGCTGTGCTATGCAAAATAATGTCCTGCCTTGGAGAATACTGCATGTTCTCTTTGGTTTGGTCTTTCTTTGGACAATGTAAGCACCATTCTGGTGATTTCTTCCTATTCTTACAACTTATGTGCGTGCTACACCTAGTGATGTAATGTGAAGTTTAAGTTACAGCTAGAATAAGGCTAGTCTATGCACTGACACACAGGCAAGCAGAAATGCATTCTTGATTAATTGTTGGTGCTCAACATCATTTGTTTAGTCTTTCATTTACAGTACTTCGTATAGCCACAGAGCCTAGATTTTTTCCTCTCAGCATATATTTTATTGACAGCTGCCTGAATGAGGGGAAAATTTAGTCAAATATTGCAAAACGTGTTCTGGTTTAAAAGCACGTAGGCCTCAGCAGAAGAAAAAAAGGTTTATATGTGAAGTAGAAGGAGAACAGTATGTATGACCAAAGCTTTATGAACATAAGCAGTCAAGACCCAAGAAGACTCAGTCATTCTGAACTAGTCATTTGTCCATTCCTGTCTTCTCATAGATTTCCTTTCTTGAATCTTCTTATCAGAAGAGATGGTATATAATTGCAAAGTAAGGTAGAAGACAAGCGTGTCAGAAAGTGTGTGTGTGTGTGTGTGTGTGTGTGTGTGTGTGTGTGTGTGTGTGTGTGTGTGTGTGTGTGTGTGTGTGAGTGAGTGAAAGAGAAAGAGAGAGAGATAGAAAGAGAGAGAAAGAGAGAGAGAGAGAGAGAAAAAGAGAAAGAGAGAGAGAGAGAAAAAGAGAGAGAGAAAGAGATAGAGAAGGAGAGAGAGTGAGCAAGGGAGAGAGAGCAAAGGCAAAGCAGTTGATTGGATCCTATTGAAGTTTATCTCCCCTCTGTGTGGGGAGTTTGGAGATGGCCACAGAGCCACAATTAAAAACAGCTGTAGCCGCTTCATCAGCTTGATATTCAGTAACTGTCCCGTAAACACAGCCATTAAGCTGATGCATCCCCTCCTCTCTGATGGACATTTGCATTTCGCTCAAAGCCAGCGGTTCTCTGTCAAGACAGAGAACACAGTAAACACAATGCTCTAATAGCATCTCCTCTCTATCAAAAGCACAGACCCGCAGAGGTGAAAGCAACCTTGGCATGGAAAATGGGTCCCATCAAATAATTTCCTTATAATCGTGCCTTGCCTCCCTAGCTGTGTAGTCTGTGTATCATAACTGGCTCACAGTATTCTTGTTTTGGCTTGGTTGAGGTAAGTGAGGGTTGCATAAAAAAATCTTTAAATTTACACTTTTCAGTAAATGGCAAGATTTTGGGTAAGAATTAAATCTTTTGTAAGTAGAATATTGTAATAAGCATACCACAGTATATAGTGCAAACCTCCAACATTCTAAAAAAGTTGGAACAGTATGTGAAATGCTAATAAAAACAGAAAGCACTGATTAGTAAATTCTGTTTGACTTGTATTAAATTGAAAAAGGGTACAAAAACATGCAAAAATGGTACAAAAAGTGCTTTATGTTTTACCTTATAATCTTCATTGTTTTTGTATATATAAATTCATTTCAAGTTTGATCCCCATCACATGTTCTAAACACTTGGGACAGGAGTAAGTTTACCACTGTGTTGTCACCTTTTCTTTTAACAACACATCATAAACACAACATAAAGACACCAGCTGATCCAGTTATGAAATCAGAATTTTTTGCCATTTGCCTGTTATACAAGTCTTCAGCTGTGTAATTGCATTTTGCATATTTATAATGGGAGACCATCCTGGACTGCAGGAAGGCAAGTTCAGAACGTGCACTCTCAATATGCAGCCATGCAGTTGTAACATGCAGAATATGCCTTGGTGTGGTCATGTGGAAATCATCTAGAACTGAGCATATATAGTTCTTGTGTAGTGCTAATGGTGCCTTTACAAACGTGCAAGTTAGCCAGTAATAACCCCACACCATTACAGCCCCTGGCTTTGGATGTTTTATAGGTACCAAAGTAGATGGTCCTTTTCTTTACTTCATACCAAGACCTACAAGATCTTATAATGTTACATTTATGGTAAGAAACGGGGTATGATTAAGGATAAGAGTGACTTGGTGCGACATCAACTTTGTATACTGGGGTTATTCTTAAACTGAACTGTTTTCTTTTTTTAGCTACTGCATTTTTGTCAAAGTGGTGAGGCTTGAGCCATTCTTGCTCATAAAAGACTAGGCCTTACCTAGATGCTCCTTTTATACCCAAGCATGATCGCATTACTTGTTTGAGTTTGTTTACACTTGTTTTAGCATATATTTACAGAAAAAACAAGTAAGTTGATAAGGAAAACATTTAATATCTTGTCTCTATACTGTTTTGTTCAAATACAGGTAATATTTATAATTTATTTAAAAATCACTGCTTCTCTGTGGGCAGTATGGTGGCACAATGGGCAGCACTGTCACCTCAGAGCAAGCAGGTGCAGTTCACCAGCTGTGCAACCAGGGTCCTTTCTGTGTAGAGTTTGCATGTTCTCCTGCATGGGGTTCAAAGACATGCAGTCAGGCCAAATGGAGATACCAAATTGCCCCTAGGTATGACAGTGTGTGTGAATGTATATGCCTGTGTGGCTGCCCTGTGATGGACTGTTGACCAGTCCAGATTCCTTCAGACCCCCTACGATCCAGGAGGATAAGCGGCTTGGGGTGGGGGTGTGGTTGGTTGGTTTGGGGTTAGAGAGTGTGTGTTTCTCTATATGTACTTCACTGACTTTTTTTCACATAGCGTAGTATTTCGTAAAGGAATGGATGGCATGTAATCACTGAAAATTTCTGAGTCGTCTGTCTTTCATTTCTCATTGTATAATGGCCAGAGTAATATATAGGCCTAACACTGCACTGAAGAAAATCTAACCCCCAATTCCCCTTCTCCTTTTTATCTCCCACAAGAAAAAAAGGCTTTTAATATTCAGGCAATTTAAGTGTATCAGCTTCTACAGAGATGTTTTGGCAGGTCGATGCCCTTATCACTGCACGGAGGGAAATTACAGCTCTATCTTCTGCCCCAGAAGCCATGTCACCAGTCTGGTCACGGGATCTCTTGTGCACGTGCACACACACACACACACACACACACACACACACACACACACACACACACACCCCTCAATTTTTGCATTATTGCGTTACTATGGTATAGAACTGCCACCAAGACATAACCTCATGCATAGTAAGCTTCCTACCTACAAAATCCTGTGTCTTTATCAGTGAGCAAGTTAGACTGATGCCAATACGGGTGATGTTAAACAGCAAAACTGACATCCGCAATTCATGCACTTACATGATGAATTAATATGGATGGTATTTGAACAGGTTGATTTCTGAATTACTCTTCATAATTGCTGAATGCATTTCTATTATTAGAAATAAGCTCACCAAAGGAAAAAGAAGTCAATACCACTCACCTACCATCTACATTATACTTGTTATAGGCATACTGGAAAATTGTATTGATTGATAAAGCTTATTGGATGATTATTTGGTTACGTGTAATTATGTCATTAAAATAAATGCAAATAAACATACAGTAATTCTTTTGAAAAGCTGCTGTATCTTGTGTTCCAGTTTGAAGTCCAGATTTCTCTTTAAAGCCCTCAGCCATCGAATGGATTTCCACCAGCATAACCAGCACATTTGATTTAACATAATGAAACATTTATTATTAAAGATAGGTACTGGATGATAACCCCAAGTAATACTGAGCTGCTGCAAAGAGAGGTTTGGGAAAAAATAAACAGACATGCATAAAAATGCATAGACATGTGTAAACTGACTACTTACTGTATTAATATTATTCATATTTATTCTGATAGTGTGTTTCTAAGTAAATAAATGATAATTACCCAGATAAACAGCTTTTTAAATCAAAATTTCAGGTGCATGAAACTTTTGCACAGTACTCTGTATAAGCGCTTAAAAGCATTTTTTATTACCCCTGCAAACCTTCCTATGGCTACAAGCTCAGTGCTGGGTAGTGACTCTGTGACTCAACACAGAAAGACCCATTAAATTTGTGCATCTATTTTTAATGTGAGTTTAAATTTTGATATGGTTTCTGCTGGCCTTCACCATCTACCACTTTGGAAAATGCATATCAAAGGTGACTACAAACCATTAAAAAGTATGACCCCCTGCAGATAGTATAATAACATGGTATAGATAATAGCATTGTGCTAATAGGCATATTTTGTGCAGGCCTTACACAGAGGAATTAAGATTTTTCCCCCCCCCACTGTTTCTAAGCTGCCAGTTGCTAATGCAGAGCACAGAGGCGATGTTCATAGTTCTCATATTTGAACTGTTCTTGCTGCAGCAGCTGTTATTAAATGGCCATTTGCATGTGAAGGCTGGATTTTAATGCCATCAGACGAGATGGCAGCAGCTCACTGAGGTGAACAACAGAGACCCCATTAACACCAAAGCAGCTCCCACACAGCTTCTCTCTCACCTAAAACAAAGGCTCCATTCATCGCGGCCCGAATTCTTTCCCTCTCCTCCAATCTCCTTCGTCTCTCTCTTCATTAGACATTCATTTTGGTCCTCTTAAATCTTCCCCTCTCATCCTCCATCAGGGTAATGGGTGTTATTTTGGTATCATTTCGAGACACTTGACAGTATCCACAGGCACTTTACAATGTTAGCACATGTTTAGCTCAAATGCATCCACAAGTCTATAGCACACTATAATAATCCGATGAGAGCAGTTCTTCATTTTGGAATTGAATGTTTCTTGTAAAAGCAATAAAATTAAAGATGGAACTTGGAATTTCAAGTGTTACAACAATATATATATACAGTGGGTTGCAAAAGTATTCATACCCCTTGAACTTTTCCATATTTTGTCACATTACAACCACAAACATAAATATATTTCACTGGAATTTAATGTGAAAGACCAACACAAAGTGGTATACAATTGTGAAGTGGAAAGAAAATTATACATGAATCAAAACATTTTTTACAAATAAAAAACTAATAAGTGCGACGTGCAAAAGTATTCAGCCCCCCTGAGTCAATACTTTGTGGAGCCACCTTTTGCTGCAATTACAGCTGCAAGTCTTTTAGGGTATGTCTCCACCAGCTTTGCACATCTAGTGACTGAAATTCTTGCCCATTCCTCCTTGCAAAACAGCTCAAGCTCAGTCAGATTGGATGGAGAGCGTTTGTGAACAGCAGTTTTGAGATCTTGCCACAAATTCTCAATTGGGTTTAGGTCTGGACTCTGACTGGGCCATTCTAACACATGAATATTCTTTTTTTTAAACCACTCCATTGTAGCTCTGGCTTTATGTTTAGGGTCGTTGTCCTGCTGGAAGGTGAACCTCCGCCCCAGTCTCAAATCTTTTGCTGACTCCAACAGGTTTTCTTCCAAGATTGCCCTGTATTTGGCTCCATCCATCTTCCCATCAACTTTGACCAACTTCCCGGTCCCTGCTGAAGAGAAGCACCCCCAGAGCATGATGCTGCCACCACCATATTTGACAGTGGGGATGGTGTTTTCAGAGTGATGTGCAGTGTTATTTCTCCGCCACGCATAGCGTTTTGCATTGTGGCCAAAAAGTTCTATTTTGGTCTCGTCTGACCAAAGCACCTTCTTCCACATGTTTGCTGTGTCCTCAACATGGCTTCTGGCAAACTGCAAACGGGACTTCTTATGGTTTTCTTTTAACAATGGCTTTCTCCTTGCCACTCTTCCATAAAGACCACATTTGTGTAGTGCACGACTAATTGTTGTCCTGTGGACAGTTTCCCCCACCTGAGCTGTGGCTCTCTGCATTTCATCCAGAGTCACCATGGGCCTCTTGGCTGCCTCTCTGATCAGTGATCTCCTTGTTCGGCCTGTAAGTTTAGGTGGACGGCCTTGTCTTGGCAGGTTTACTGTGGTGCCATACTCTTTCCATTTCCGGATGATGGATTGAACAGTGCTCCGTGAGATGTTCAAAGCTTGGGAAATCTTTTTATAACCTAAGCCTGCTTTAAACTTCTCCAAAACCATATTCCTAACCTGTCTGGTGTGTTCTTTGGACTTCATGATGCTGTTTGCTCCCCAATATTCTCTTAACCAACATCTGAGGCCGTCACGGAGCAGCTGTATTTGTACTGAGATTAGATTACACACAGGTGGACCCTTTTGAGTCATTAGCAGTCATCAGGCAACTTCTGAATGCAATTGGTTGCACTCAGGGAAAAGGGGGCTGAATACTTTTGCACGTCGCACTTATTAGTTTTTTATTTGTAAAAAATGTTTTGATTCATGTATAATTTTCTTTCCACTTCACAATTGTATACCACTTTGTGTTGGTCTTTCACATTAAATTCCAGTGAAATATATTTATGTTTGTGGTTGTAATGTGACAAAATATGGAAAAGTTCAAGGGGTATGAATACTTTTGCAACCCACTGTATATATACATATACACACACATACATATATATATATATATAGATATATTTGAAAATGCCATTCACAATGAACATTAACGTTAAACACCTTTTTTCTTCTCCTTCATTTCAGAGATATAATAGTGTTTATACAACAGTTAGTTCCGGCCACACAAGCTGATTGGTTGAGAAGTGTTCTAACAGTACTGTTATTCCGCCATAACATCACAGGTTTTTCACAAACACCATCACTCCACTGAGACTCCGTTACTAAACAACGACTTTGACAGCTGTAGGAGATGCTCAAGGCATTTGAATATTTTTACTTCTTACTTTTTACACCAACAGAAAATGGACACTTATGATAATATTTGACCTATAGCCAATTCGGTCAGACTCTGAAGATGAGACTACACTAAATTCCCAACTTGTCAGATGCTCTGTGTAAGGAGCTAGAGAATGAACTGCCAGCTGTGCAGCGGATCTCGTTACTCTCATGTAGCAACACGCTACTTGTTAAGGAACTATAATTTGGCGGAAGGAACTGCTGATATTAAAACATTAAATGTTGTGTTGTGTTCACAGTCCAATTTAGTAATTTCTTACTTTATTTATTCAACTGTTGTATAAAAGCAATAGAACACTCAAGGTTGTGTGTTATCGCAAATAGATCCAGGAGTGGGGCCACAGGGGCACTGGCCTATGTAAAAATCTGACCACTCACTCATCACCTATAAACATATGTCAATCAATCACATGTTAATGTTGCCTTTTGGAAAATTAGCCCTTGTGAATGTTGAACATGCCAGTCATGTAACTCATATAGATAGGAAGAGTCTGTCATTTTGAGCCACGTTGTCAACAAGGAGAGTTCTAACAAAGAATCACCTCCCCAAGCAGCAGATCAAGGTCATCTATATACAGATACACTAGCTTTAGATACTTGAAACATGAACAACTTTACATAGCCATGAGGCTGGTTTCCTTTTTCACATGTATAATCTCTTTCTTCAATAGCTTTTAAATGGAGGTGCAAAAATAATGTGTAAATCATTGTTTGAAAACAAGACAAGCAACTACCACTTCAATTTTTTTTGGCAGAAACTGATGTAGAACACATGGATTTATGTGTACTGTTGGCTAATGGCTAAATGACTGTCTAGGAATTCCATAGCAAGGGGTAATCATCAGGATCCTTATGCATTCATAAGCAGAAATGATTGGTGCTTTTTAGAGTGAACTCTAATTAAAATAACTGTTGAGAAGGCAAAAACAGGTGTGCATCAAATGTTATGCACACTGAAATGGTTTGTGAACCAATAGGTTTTGAACAAATAAGTCTAAATAAATAAGACTCAGCCATTGGGGCAGTCGTGGGCTGGAGGTTAGTGAACCAGCCCTGTGACCGGAAGGTTGATGGTTTGATCCCCTGGCTGACAGTCCATGACTTAAGTGCCCTTGAGCAAGGCACCTAACCCCCAATTGCTCCTTGGGTGCCATGGATAGGGCTGTCCACTGCTCCGGGCAAGTGTGCTCACTGCCCCTAGTGTGTGTTCACTAGTGTGCATGTATGTGGGTGTTTCACTGCATGGATGGTTTAAATGCAGCGGTCTAATTTCACAGTGACAAATGGTTATAAATTATTATTATTATTATTATTATTATTATTATTATTATTACCATTTACCCTATTCATCATCCCACTGGACCACCAGCGAGTAGTTTGAGTGATGGATCTTTCTATGCAGAATATGCATAACTTGAATAACAGAAAATGAATTACTTGTTTTTAATGGCTTAACGAAATGTTTGCAAATAAATGTTTACACAACTTTACATAAACTGTAAAAATATTTTCTTCTAAATTGTTTAAAACTCAAGTACCCGCTTTAAAAATGTAAATTTCATTGAACTTTTTTCAAATTAACAGGACAATGAGCCTCATTCTCCAGTACCTTCCTAAGTTTTTTCTTAATTTTGATCCTCATAAGGTCATAAGAAAAGTCAGATCTGTGAATGTTTCTTAAAGCACAGAATTGTATGAACTTTGTGCTCTTGAGTGTTTGCAGATTCAGATTTTACCTAAGAACAAATCCCAAATAACAAAACATGTCAGAATCTTTGTGATAACTAAAGTAGGTTTTAAGAAGATTTTTTTTCTTAATAACAGACTGAGGCCAATTATACTTTTGCATTAAATTCTGTCAATTTATCATTTGACGTATTTTAAAATCAAAATTTTAATGAATGAATAAGCAGTTGGTTTTGAAGGTTGGCAGTAAAGGGGTACAGGCGGGGGAGCTGAGCTCAGTGCTGTGGGGCACAGCTGTCTGCCATTGCAACCTCACACATAATTAAGCAGAAGAGAGTTCAGCAGGGACAGTCTCCTCCTTCCTGATCGCCCCAATTAAATTCTGCACTTTTATACTCTAATAAGGGTGATTGATTAACAAGACACAGGCAGCCAGAAGGGGACTAAAGACATATACATACACCCACACTCACATAGAAGGCAAATCACACACTAACACACAGTTCCAGAAAGCAGTTTGCAACTTCCCCTGGTGCTAGCCAACTGATAGGATATGTTGCTATAAACCATTTTTCCTGAACGGGGAGATAGGATGGAGTAAAAGAGCTGGAGCAAAACAGAGCATTAAAAGGTTTGTCAGGTGGGAGTGATAGTAGCAGAGGGGAAATAACGACAGGTAAATGGCATTTAGAATCTGCTGTATGCACAGGGAGATAGTCACACTTGAAGTGTGACAGACCTACACATGAGGCAGAATGACATAATTTAAAAAAACAAACCCGAAAAAGAAAAGCAGCTTGCTCCACACAATGACTTTTGTCTTGGCCATATAAATAGAGGGGCAGAGAGAGAAAACGAAAGAGGGAAAGAAAAAGCTGGAATGACTCATTTCAATTTGTCTTGCAAATCATACGTTTTAAATTATAGTTTCAATACTTGTGTTCTTAATTGCCTGCTATACGCTCAATGCCTAGGTCTGAAAATAGATGCAGTGCACTGTGTAGTGTCATTTAATTGTGCACGCTGCCATGTCAGCCCGTGCTGCCTTGAAGGATCTACAAAGACTGATGCTTTGCTGCCACTGCCCTTCTCCATCACATTAATGGAGTGGCTATAGCAGTAATAGGCCTTTAGCTGACGAGTGCATATAAGAACATGCGATCAGCTTCTCTCTCTCTCTTTTTACTTTTATTATTCTATGATAATGCACTCTGAACCCCCTCCCCCTTGAAATCAACATCATATTTGTGGTGTCCTTGGGGAACAGGGCTGGCAGTGACACACAGCCAGTCTCCCACCTGATCTGCATAAACAGCACCACCGCTTCAATATGTTTATTTACCCTTTATTTAACTGGATGCTAAATCAATCATCTGCCCACAGCCACCACCACTCTGTGCCAATATATCCATTTTAGTTTCTTGCAGGCCGACAGAGGAGCGAGCAGCTGCACACATGTTTGCCATTGAATGTGACTGTGGCAGACTGTTCTGTTTGTCTCACCGTCTCTCACTCACCTACAGAAATATCAACATGTTTTTGTACTCGTGGCAAGCAATATGGAAAAAAAATACATAATACTACATGAATACGTTTTCACAATAAACAATAGAAATACACTATTTTGATACTGCCATTTTTAATCCAACAGCGAAACATCAGGGTTGGGAGGGTTACTTCAAAAATGTATTGTTATATTTTATTGATTACCTGTTAAAAAATGTAATAGTAGCCAAATCAAAATAATTACTACATTAAAGTAATATAATCTGATCACTTTTCACTACCTGTTTTTAAAGTCGTATAATTAAATACTTGAGGAAAAATAACAATATAATTTCAGTAAAACCTTTTCAAAAAGATTTGAACTAAACACAAGGCAAACAGGAAAACTGCGCCGTTTCACAAAACTGATGGACTGTAGGTGACAAATATTATGGCTTAAACAAAAGGGCACAGATATTTCATTCATCAGAACAGGCAAATCTAAGTGGAGCAATATATAAAAATAATTCAAACATTGAGCTGACAAGTTTCTACAGTATGTGTTTGAGTTTTGACCTGTATAGCAGTGAGTAGTTTTAAAAAAGTGAAAAGGTGAAGAAGTAAAAATAAATAAATAAATAAAATAAACTTCAGAAATGTTCACAGCTCCCGGGTGAAAAATGAAAGTTTGTACACTGAGACTAAAATCACTGTACTTTATTGAATCATTTGAGTGAGTTCAACATGCAAATGCATTATATTTAAGTGATGTAAAAGCATGTGTGACTTTCTCATCTTGTCTTGCATTAATTCAAGATTCAGGAAATGTCAAATCATTTGTAAAACAATTGATAAATGTTTAAAAAATGCAGTGTATAGAATTAATGCACAAGAAAGAAAGCAAAAAAGTGCATCTAACTATTTCACATTTTCATTTTCTTGTTTATTTGTGTCATGAATAAACAACACAAAAAACAACAAGCATAGATCAAACATGTTCTATGGTGTGTAGCTTTTAGCTGCCACTGAGCCACAATCATGCTTAGTTTTCTGAGGTTTTTCCTGGCTCTGATTTTGACTCCCCCCCTTTCTATCAGCGCCACCAGTCAGAGAGCCCCTCTAAAATATAAACTGAATGGAATGTGGAATGTGTTTATTTAACCATTCAGGAATTTGAGGCATCATAATTTTAAAATCCCATCACAATTTTAAAAACCTGCATTATTTTTAAATACCACAATATACTTTATTACCGTCATAACCAAACCTAACACTCAGAAAATCCAATCATGAATCATAAATCACATCATCCACCTCTACTCTGAACATCCCCCTTATCACCTTCAAACTCAAGGACACACCTACATGTGTTTGTGTATTCGACCGCAGGCGACTTCTCATCCACTACTGTACTGTATGAGTGTGGAAAAGTCCTTTGGCGAGGCAGCATGAGTGTCTCATTGTGTTCCAGCGTGATGCCACTGTCTGCAGAGGTAATTGATGTGAACAGTGTGAATGTAAATAGCAAGGCAGAGGAAGCTGTTTGTAAGCAGTGTGCCCACCTAGATTGCTGCATTTTTGGCCTTCATATTGCGCCATAGGACAGCGACGCTAGTGCTGGGTAGAACTGGTAAAATTGAAAAATTATTATGATATCCAAATATACCATGATATCATAGCATCAGGTGCTGTCTGAGTTTGCATTAATGCAGTTAATTTTTTGAATGCTAAAAGAAAGACCTGCAATCTTGTTCTGATTGGATTGTTTTGCTCAGTTTTCTTCTTTTGAAAGGATCCTAAAGGAAGCCTTACACAGTATTGTAAATATTAACAGGGCAGAAAGATTATTTCTAGAAAGAAAATATTTTTCTCACCATTATATAATTTGAAATGTTCTTTCAAAAACAATCTGAAGCATCCAGCAATTGTCATGCACTGCATTTAACTGTCATGTCTTGGAAACAAGTAGGTGTATGTGTGAACAGTGAACAATCATGTCTGTTTTATGGAATAGAATGTCATTATTATTGTCTATCAATACCTTTAACACTGACAATCAATATCACACTATATTAGTGTGGGCAGTGTAACGTCCAGCATTAAATGAAACATTCATTTATTAAGTACAAACTTTTATGGCAAACTAAACCACAGTGCTTAGCCTCCATTTAGTTGACCTCTGGCATATTTACCCTATCACTTTACTCTCATAAATGCACTGCATCTAAACATTAGTATTGGCACATCAAAATCTCATTTTACTCTTTTTGTTTTACATTGTTATTTATTCATTTTTCACTTAACATCATTTGAAAAGGTAGCTGCCCTTTACACTGTATGAGCATTGTATGACAAACAGATGTGGTCCACAATGACTTATTAAATAAATTCTTGTCATACTAACAACCATTAAAAAAAAAATCCCATTCCCCCTCATAAAGTTACTATTTCGGACGTTTTGTTAAAGTGAAAACCTTCATTCTGATAATTAATATGTCTTAATATAAGCCTCAATGAGTCGACAGACTTACGTTTACAGCATTTAGCACACGCTCTTATCCAGAGCAACTTACAAGAAGTGCTTTGTCTATCTAGAGAAAGTATCTTTGTTAGTTACCAGTAGGTTAGAGAGAGACTGTCCTGAGCTGAAATACTGCCAGAAACAAAAAGTCACTGTTGATACCCAGAGAAAATGAACAGAGTTGAACACACAACTCCATGCATTACAATACAATACACTGCAATACACAGTGCAATACAATAAAATACAATATAAGTGCAGAACGATACATTGCAATAATACGTAACTGAATGCTCATTTAAGTGCTGTGTAAAGAGATGATGTTACTTGATGGTACTTCTGTAAAGAATCAATTTTATTCACTTCTGTAAATAAAAACTATGTTGATACATGATCAACAAATCGAAAAGGAACAGAAAGAGAAGTAAGACTGGAAATGTTCATAAATGCCACCCACACACACAGACAGACTCATACATGCATGCACGCATACACACACACACGCACACGCGCACACACACACACACACACACACACGCACACACACACACACCTTCACACCTTTCTTGGTCTATGACAGATGTGATGTTTTTGTAAGATATCTGTTTGTGGGATGATGAAGTGGTCTGTCCACTGGCG
The DNA here is from genome assembly GCF_015220715.1 of Pygocentrus nattereri. Lineage (NCBI taxonomy): Eukaryota > Metazoa > Chordata > Actinopteri > Characiformes > Serrasalmidae > Pygocentrus > Pygocentrus nattereri. Next base: position 21,828,397 of record NC_051213.1, read on the forward strand.
CTGTATTCCACCATGTCTGAAAAGTGCAGGATCTGTCAGAGGCTGGCAGTGCATACAGATGACTCAGAGCGTTGATGGAGATCAACGACATAGAGTGAACTAGAGCAAATAAAGCTTTAGTTCACCATTTAAATGCACATTTGTGAACATAACTGCAATACTTGTCTACATGTACGTATTTCTCCATACATCAAAATGTTAAGCTTACCAGTCACCTTAACTGTCTTCACTGGTAAAGGAACAGCAACCAGTGAAGCTGATCACATATACTATATGACTATATGATTTTAATGTCTACTGTACTCTATGTAATTATATTTTATACTGTCTTAATGGAAAGCTTGTCATTAACCTTTAGATGTTTTTAAATGGTGCTCTTCATTTATGTTTTAGAAAATAGCTATACTTCTATGTTAGTATATTAACTAGTTCAGCTACAATTTCTTACATGTTCCCTTATAAAGACTGCCCTTAATAATCTCTCATCATCTTTCCTCCTCTAAGAAAAATAAATGGATTTAAGGACTGAGGTTTAAACTTCAAATTCACACAAGGTTTGTGTTCTTTGAGCTTCAGCAAAAAAAAAAAAAAAAAAATCCTAAAAAGGTACAGCAGTTCAATCCACTCCCCCCCCCCCCCCACCAAAAAAGAACGTCTCTCTTAGTACAACCTGGCCATTTGTGCCACTGGGTATAGCATAGTCAGTAACACTGTTAAAGCATTTGTAAAATCATCTACATTGGTGCTAGAAAGTTACAGAACACTTGAGGATTTGGTGACTCTATATTCATATTATACACACACACACACACACACACACACACACACACACACACACACACACACACATATATATACATATATATATATATATATATAAATACTAGAATGAATGCAGTGGTTTTCACTACGCATAAGGTGTCTCATTTAAACCAACAACTTCAATTTTTAACTGATCCATCCAGGACATTTTATATATACACGCACACACACACACACACGCACACACACACACACACACACACACACACATACGTATATATTATGGATGGATCAGTTAAAAGTTTTTGGCTTAAATGAGAAACCTTATGTGTAGCGAAAACCACTGCATTCTAGTATAATAGCTCATTATAATTGTGAGACACAATGATGGCAGTATTATAGTTTGAGGATGTTTTGTTAACACAGGATGACTTGAGATAATTTATAGAACTGCATCAGCAAATTCTACAGAAGAAGTGAATCTCAATAGAAAACAGGTCCTACAGCAACACAACAACCTCAAACATACCAGTGATTCTAATACAAAATGGTTGAAGCAAAGGAGTTTTCAAATGGCCAAGGCAAAGTCCAGACCCTAATCTAATAGAGTGCTATGCAGAACCTGAAGCATGGAGTGCATGTAAGAACACTCAGCAACAGAAAGAATGGAGCAACAGAAAGAATGGACCAAAATACTCCCATGCCAATATGCAGGACTGATCAAAATTTGCAGGAAAAGTTATTGCTGTTCAAGGAAATACACCATTATTGAAAGCAAAGGTTAGCATATTTTTAACAAACGGGCTTAATATTAGATCACTTTACTGAATAAAATGATTAAAATGTATATAATTGTTATTAGTTTTTTGGGATATTTTAAAGGGTTCAAATTTTTCAGTATCACTGTATTAAGGACTCTTCAAATAAAATGAAACTAAAATCAAACAATTTATTGATCAATATTGATACACACATACACGATTTCCAAAATAGTTGGAATGCAGTGCAAATTGTAAATAAAAACAGGATGTAATGATATGCAAATCATGTAAACCATATTTTTTAAAGTATTCTGAATTTGCTGCCAACAACATATTCCAAAAAACCTGGAACAGGGGCATGTTTACCACTGTGTTTCATCACCTCTTCTTTTAACAACTCTCTGCAAGAGTTATGGAACCAATTGCTATAGTTTTGAAAGTGAGATTTTTTCCTATTCTTGTTTGATATAGGATTTCAGCTGCTCAACAGTTTAAAGTATGCTTTGTCGTATTTTTCATTTCATAATGCACCAAATGTTATCAGTGATGACAGGTCTGGACTGCAGGCAGGCCAGTTTAGCACCCAGACTTTTTTAATACGGAGCCATTCTGTTATAAATGCAAAATGTGGTTTGACATTGTCGTACTGAAATAAGCAAAGCCTTCCCTGAAAAATACATTGTCTGGATGGCAGCATATGTTGCCTATCATGTATATATCATTCAGAATTAATGGTGCCTATACAGATGTGTACATCACCCATGCCATGTGCACTAATGCACCCCTATAACATCATGAATACTGGCTATTAACTTGTGCACTGATAACAAGCTGAGTGGACTCTAGCCTGGAAGACACAGTGTCCAAGAATTGAAAATTTTGATTTGTTGGACCATTTTTCCACTTCCCTTCAGTCCATTTTAAATGAGCTCAGGCCCAGAGAAGGTGGCAGCATTTTGGGATCCTGTTAATATATGTTTCCTTCTTTGCATTTAAGAGTTTTAATTAGATTTTGTGGATGTAGCGATGAACTGTGTTCACAGACAGTTCACAGGTTTTTAGAAGTGTTCCTGAGTCAATGCAGTGATTTCCAGTGTAGAATCATGTCTGTTTTTAATGCAGTGCTGTCTAAGATGATGGCCAGCAAATCCTGTTTTTTGGCCTTGTCGCTTGCATACAGAGATTTCTCCAGATTCTCCAAATCTTTTAATGATATGTACCACAGATGATGAAAAGCAAAATTTTGTTATTTTATGTTGAGAAATGTTATTCTTGAATTGTTGCACTATTTGATTGTGCAGTCTTTCACAGAGTGACAAACTCCTCTATACCTTTACTTCTGAAGTAAGGTCTCTCTGGGATGCTTCTTTATACCCAATCATGTTACTGACCTGTTGCCAATGAAACACCAGTTTTTTTTTTGTTTTTTGTTTTTTTTTAACACAACTTTACCAGCCTTTTGTTGCCCCTCTCCCCACATTTTTTGGAATGTGTTACTGGAAATTCAAAATGGGCAAATATTTTTCAAAAAACAAAAAAAGATATATATATATATATATATATATATATATATATATATATATATATATATATATATATATATATATGTGCGCTCTCTTCTTCCTTGTGGGCCAAGGCAAACAGCAACAAACAGCCTAATATGAAGCTACAAACCCTTCTCCATCACAGTGAGGTTCTCTGTTGAAGTAAGTAGATTGCAAATTTGTCTAGTTTTATGTCAAAGTAAATCACATTTAAAATGCTAATTTATGAGATGTGTTCTCCCAAAACAGATGTGCTAGTTAAATGCCCCATCTGAGTCCAGTGTGATAAACACACAGCGGGGGAGTTCTTAGTGGCGCCTGCCCTGAATAACAGAGATGTTCAATAGACACCTTTTTTTAAACAGACAACTGGTTAAATTTACATATGGACAAAAAGAAAAATAATGTAGAACATCTGGATTGGTTCATAGGTACAAAACCGTTTTCCATCAGTAAGATATTGTAAGATTTAAATGAGAGAGAGAGAGAGAGAGACAGAGAGAGAGAGAGAGAGAGAGAGAGAGAAAAAATATGTTCTTACTCATATTAAATCCTACAGCATGACATGAGGCGTTCTGCAAATTTATCTAGGTTCTCATACCAGAAAAGAATTCCTTTCCCACTAAACACATTTCACTATGCAGATCATAGTTTTTATCCTAATGGAAAAACCATTAGAGTAAATATAATGCAAATGAAGTGACCCATTCCTTTCAACTTTTTTGAGGCCTTAGGGTTTGATAATGAGCCTCCATGTTCTCAAGGAATGACAATTAGCCAACAAAATCTGAAAGATGGATGCAAGGCATGAGCAAAGTTTCAACAGAACTGCAAGGCCTGCAAATGTCACTTCATTCTGTATGTGAAACCAGTATGATTGTAATTAATTTTGTTCTTGCTTCAGCAGTTTGGATTTTAGGTTATGAGGCAGACAGACTGACATACTACAAAGGTCTAACTGGAAATAGAGCAGACCATTTTATATTACACTCTCAGCTAACAACCCTCCTGAACTAAGCAATCACAAACTAAATACCTGGTTCAGGTGTGTAAGGAGCTGAGACAGAGCACACTTGTCCGTCTGAGAGACTCTGAGGACTGGGATTAACTAAAGTATATTATTAGGGCTGTCAATAATTGCATATCGTGCACAGAACATGGAGATTTAAAAAGATAACCCTTAACTTTTTACTTTCATTAATCTGTATTATTTCTAGATTTCCTTTTTTTATGATGGCATTTTGCATTATTAGAATGTAAACATGTAGGAGCATCACTATATAACTTTGGGAGGAAATACACATTGCGTTTCTTTAGATGACTACACTGATTTCATAAAACAAGTTAATGTATAAAAAATAAATGTTACATACTTATATAAACGATCAATCAATTTCAGCGGCAACACTATTCAAACACTAACAAAACTATTCAGACACTTTAATCATGTAGCCAAATGAACTTGTTTAGGTTACACTGTAAAATGTTTTGAGCTATATATTATGCAATATTTAAGGATTTGGAGACTTCTGTCTGGCAGAAATGTGAAAATGCATGCAATGTGTGGAAGTGCATTTTTTAATGTCAGTTGTGCTTTGCACCCCTTCCCTGAATGAATGATTCAGTAAATGGAAAGAGCACTCAGAGAACTCATATATTTGTAAAGGACATCCCTTCTGAAGATGTGTGTAAATTATCTTCTATCATCATCATAACTTCATCAATCTAAAACTGACACTTAAACATCAAGCTGGACCTTCTTTTTGAGCTTGTGCATGCAGACCTAGGATGAGGTCCTCAAAAAAAAAAAAAAAAAAAAAAAAAAAAGCCCGACAGCATATCTTAGCATGATTTTTCCTCTGAACTCCGAGCTTCTTCGTTCAAAACAGCTTTAATCAGCTTTAATATCCATCCATCCATCCATCATCATCCGCTTATCTGGATCCGCTTATCGGGTCGCAGGGGCAGCAGCCTAAGCAAAGAGACCCAGGCCTCCCTCTCCCCTGCCACCTCCTCCAGCTCTTCCAGAGGGATACCAAGGCGTTCCCAAGACAGTCGAGAGATCTAATCCCTCCAACGTGTCCTGGGTCTTCCCTGGGGTCTTTTTCCTGTCAGACATGTCTGGAACACCTCCCTAGGGTCCTTGTATCCACAATCTTGTTCTTTCGGTCACTACCCAAAGCTCGTGACCATAGGTGAGAGTCGGAACGTAGATTGACCTGTAAATTGACAGCTTCGCCTTTTTTGCTCAGCTCTCTCTTCACCATGATAGACTGGTAAGGCTCCGCATTACTGCAAATGCCATCAACCTCCTGTCAACCTCTCACTCCATCCTTCCTTCACTCGTGAATAAAAACCCAAGATATTTAAACTCCTCCACTTGGGTCACGAATTCACTCTCGACCTGGACAGAGCATTCCACCCTTTTCCGACTGAGGACCATGGTCTCAGATGTAGAGGTGCTGATTTTCTTCCCAGCCACTTCACACTCGGCTGCAAACTCTTCCAGAGAAAGCTGGAGGTTCCGGCCTGATGATGCTAACAGGACCACATCATCTGCAAAAAGCAGACATGAAATCCTGAGGCCACCATACCGGACACCCTCCGCCACTTGGCTGTTCCGACAAATTAGGTCCATAGAAGTTATGAACAGAATCAGTGAAAACGGATAGCCCTGGCGGAGCCCAACCCTAACTGGAAACCAATCTGACTTACTGCCGGCTATATGAACCAAGCTCCTGCTCTGTTTGTACAGGGACTGAATGGCCCATAACAACGAGCCCCTCACCCCGTACTCCCGGAGCACTCCCCACAGGATACCCCAAGGGACGCGGTTGAATGCCTTCTCCAAATCCACAAAACACATGGGGACTGGTTGGGTGAACTCCCACGCACCCTCCAGGTCCCTGGTGAGGATAAAAAGCTGGTCCAGTGTTCTATGACCAGGGCAAAACCTGCATTGTTCCTCTTGTAGCTGAGATTCGACTATCGGTCAGACTCTCTTCTCCAGTACACCTGCATAAACCTTACCGGGTAGGCCCCCGATAGTTGGAACACACCCTCCGGTCCCCTTTCTTAAAAAGAGGGATGACCACCCTGGTCTGCCATTCCAGGGGGACTGCCCCAGATGTCCACGCAATGTTGCAGAGGCACATCAGCCAAGACAGCCCTACAACATTCAGAGCCCTCAGGAATTCCGGGCAGATCTCATCCACCCCCAGTGCTCTGCCACCAAGGAGTTTTCCAACCACCTTGGTGATGGATGGACCCTCGCTCAGATCTCCAAGATCTGCCTCCTCTAGGGAAGGATCGTTGGTGGGATTGAGAAGATCCTTGAAGTATTCCTTCCACCATCCAACAACGTCCCCTGTCGAAGTCAGCAGCCTCCCAGCCCCACTGTATACAGTGATGGTCGGGAACTGCTTTCCTCTCCTGAGGTGACTGACAGTTTGCCAGAACCTTTTCGGTGCCTGTCGATAGTCTTTCTCCATGGCCTTACCAAACTCCTCCCACACCCGAGTTTTTTCCTCAGCAACTGGCAAAGCTGCGACCCGCTTGGCCCTTCGGTACCCATCTTTTGCCTCCAGAGTACCACAAGCCAACCAGGCCATATAGGACTCTTTCTTCATTTTGACAGCTTCCTTTACCTGAGGTGTCTACCAGTGGGTTCGGGGATTACCGCCACGACACTCACCTACAACCTTGCGGCCACAGCTGCATCGGCAATGGATGCACGGAACAGGGCCCACTCAGACTCAATGTCACCGGCCTCCCTCGGTATGCAGTCGAAGCTTTGTCGGACGTGGAAAGATCTTTCTGGTTCCCAACAAACATTCACAACACGTTTGGGTCTGCCAGGTCTGTCCGGCATTTTCACCCACTGGTATTTTCACCATCATCTGATCCAACTCACCACTGGTGGTGGTGATTGGTTGACAGCTCCGCTCCTCTTTTCACCTGGATGTTCAAAACACATGGTCGCAAATCTGATGACACAACTACGAAGTCGATCAACGAACTGTGGCCTAAGGTGTCCTGATGCCATGTACACTTATGCACACATTTGTGTTCGAACATGGTGTTTGTTATGGACAGACTGTGGTCAGCACAGAACTCCAATAACAAAACACCACTCGGGTTCAGATTGGAATGGCCGTTCCTCCCAATAATGCCCTTCCAGGTCTCACTGTCATTGCCCACGTGAGCGTTGAAGTCACCCAGCAAGACAATGGAGTCCCCACAGGGGGGCACTTTCCAGTACCCCCTCCATGGTCTCCACCGCTGGGTACTCCAAACTGCTGTTCAGTACATAAGCACAGACAACAGTCAGAGCCTGTTCCCTGACCCGAAGGCGCAGGGAAACAACCCTCACGTCCACCAGAGAAAACCCCAACGTACAGGCGCTGAGACGGGGTGCTATGAGTAAGCCCACTCGTGCCCGACGCCTCTCACCCTGGACAACTCCAGAAAGGAATAAAGCCCATCCCCTCTTGAGAGTCTGTTCCAGAGCCCCCGCCATGTGTTGAGATGAACTATATCTAGTTGGTATATATCAGCCTCATACACTAGCTCGGGCAATTTCCCTGCCAGAGAGGTCACGTTCCATGTTCTGAGAGCCAGTTTCAGTAGCCAAGGATTGGAATGCCAAGGCCCCTGCCTTCGGCCGCCAGCCAATCCACATTGCACCGAACCCCCATAAGTGCCTCTTCTACAGGTGGTGGGTCCATGGGAGAGTGGTCCCACATAGCTCATTCGGGCTGAGCCCGGCCAGGACCCATGGGTAAAGGCCTGGCCACCAGGCGCTCGCTAAGGAGCCCCTCCCCCAGGCCTGGCTCCAGGGTGAGGCCCCAGTAACCCTAATCCGGGCGAGGGAAACTGGGTCCTGATGTCTTCCGTCATATGGGGTTTGTGGATCACCCTGGCCCATCACCTAGGACCTGTTTGCCTTGGGAGGCCCTACCAGGAGCTTTCGCCCCTGACAACATAGCTCCTAGGATCATGTAGGCATGCAAACCTCTCCACCATGGTCAGGTGGTGATCCAAGGAGAGGATCAGTTTTAATTTTATTTATTTATTTTTATTTTATTAATCAGCTTTAATAAAATGACATAAAATGACAAAAAAGCTTTAAATGAGCACAACAACAAACTGATAGTTAGACTCTTTGTGGGAAATAATTCCATCCAGACTGCACTACTGCACTAAGAGTACTGTAAAGCACAGAGGTGGAAAAGTGAAAGTCTTACACTAATGTTGGTGAGCTTGTGTTCACTGTACACTTTTTTCGATTCGTGATGCCATCAAAGGCATTTTGGAAGCAAACCTGCAAAGATCTGAAAAGAAATTGCTGAAACAACAGAACTGGACGTTTCAGCAGAATAACAATCTAAAACACACCAGCTATATTTTGAAAGAATACTTTGCCAAAAAAGAAAATAAGTCTTGTAATGGTCTGTGGAAAATAAATAGCACTTGGTTTGACATTTTATTTCCTAACAAAATGAAAATTTTTAAACATGGCAGAAGTGTCTGAATACTTTTAGAAAGAACTATATTTCATATCGCTGTTATCGGATCAAAACCTCGTATCTCCCAAATGTTAACTTTACAAGGGGAAGGTAAAAACAACTGAGTTGTTTAGCCTGTTAGCTAGCTGACTAGCCTCGTCCTAGCTAACAACACAAGGATTTTTCATGGCAGTTACACAAAATTCAGATGTGAGCTTCCCAGGTGCGTGTATATTGTGTATTTCACAATGGCTTTGAATGCAGCTCAGCTAATTAGATTTTAGTACTGGAACTATCAGTTTTATAATTCATAGTGTCCAATTGCCTTGGCATTACAAAAAGAAAGATTTTGTCTCAGTTTGAGTTCATTCAGTGACACAGAAAACCATTGTTACCCATTGCAGTGGGTAAAAAAAACGTTCCACAAGTTCTCTAAAATATCTCATCAACAACTGCTCATTCTACAGATTCATTAGCTGTGATTACTATTATCACTGGTAACTGAACTCCATAACTCATGTTCAGCTAAAAATGTGTGCAAAGAGTCTTATAGTTTACCAATAAAAGCAGTTGATGATTTTTTCCTCTTCATCGTGCTTGGCTTGGATTGTAATCGCTGACCTAGAAAAGTGATGCTCACTCCTCTCAATCGAGTGCACACTTGTAAGCCCATTATAGACCATGGCAATACACACATTAATCTTGCTGGATGCTAATTTATCTTTGAAAAACCATATTGACAACAAGCCACAAAATGTTTTAGAGGTGGAATTGGATTCAGTCCTGAACTTGCTATACATAGACTCTCTTCAGATGTTCCTTTGAGGATCTAAGATTATGGGGATGCAATTTTCCATCATACGATCAAAACTGTTCAGAGTTTCAATGAAACAGAAAGGCTTTGTGCACAAAGAAATTGATGTGAACCCCAAACACAATACCTAGAGGAAGCTCAAGTTAAAGAAAAAAAGCCTAGAGCATTATCAGATTAGTAGTTTAGTTCAGTAAAAGCCAAATTGCACTTGCAATGGCTCATTTGCAAATGGCAAGATATGTTGCTTTAACAATGACTATTCCTTCACATTATCATCCTAACGCCTTCTCAAAATTAAACTTGATCTTACATGAATTATTTTAAGCTGCTTATTTATTTATTTAAATATAACATGGAAAGCACATTAGTGCCTGCACATTAATGGGAACCTGAACTGATGTGCCATGTGCCTCACCTTAGGAAAGTGCCACAACGGCCTATTTGATAAGAGAAAACAGCTGTCTGTTAGCGTATCCACTGCCTTTGATCTAAGATACACATAGCTTCAGGAGACAGAAAATATCTTAAAAGAAAATACTTTATGAACAACTGCGACATCACATGTATCTCTGAGGCAATGAGCTCCAAGTTATAACTTGGCTTGTCTTTTTTCCCCAGCATCTGAAATATCACGCTTTTGCTGCTGGTTTAGTCAGATGAATAGCCACTGGCATGTGGGTGCTGTAGTAGTCTGCGCTGTGAAAGCCTGACACATATAATTCAATCAAAGCAATGACAGCATTCAAATTACATATACATGGAGATACAAAATATACTATTTTGTAGTTACATTATTTACTGTTTGTTTTTTTTTGTATTTATTTTATTGAACTTGATATGATGTATTATTACTACTACTATCACTACTAATAATCAATAAATAATAATAACAATAATAATAATACTCAAGTTGATGCTAATAATTACTCTTTCAAGCATTATTAAAGGAAATTTAAGCATTTTCCAGAGTACTTTTATTTGTGCATTATGTATCAATAGCAATCCTTACTTCAGTACTGAGTTTATAATGTGCTAATTTACTTTAGTTACTTAATAATAAATCACTGATTAGCTTGTACTAAGACAGTATTAATTCTAGTGTATAGGACTTGAGCAAGGTATCCATGAACCATGCCTATTGACATAGTTCCTATTTAATACCTAACTGACTGCTCATTACTACTTTATTAAGCATAACTAGAGGGAATTATTTGTGCATTATACATCATAACTTCATATGAAGACATCCAACTACTACTAAGACAATCTAGCACAGTACACCTTTATTAAACAATAAAAAGGGCAAACTAAACATTTTCCACAGAATGGTTTTCATAAAATCAATTAAGATGTATAAGGTTTTATAAAACACTGTAAAATGAGTAAGTCAGTCGCATTAACCCACTTAGTGGTGCACCAACCATGTGCATGGCTAATTCAATGTACAGCAATTCAGTGTATACACATAAGGAATGAGCAGGATATGTATAAGTCAGATGTAACAGCAGAATTTGACCATGCTATCTGTAACTAAAAATTTGAATTTTAAGTATGCACTTCCCAAGTGTCCCTGACAACAGAGCAGGTCAAAAAGCTTGTTCATCAAAAATGTGAGTGTCTCAAATCATACCACCTTAACTTCAAACATAGAGTGATGATCAAGCTTTTAGCAGAGGTTCTCATGAGCCTCTCCAACAAAGAAATCTTCAGTGGCTTAGTCAGTGTTATACGGTATGAACAAAGAAGCCTCACTCTACCTTCTCTTGCTTGCTTGCATATTCTCAAACTACAGTGTATAGTCATAACTGACCAAGAACAATCATGTTCCCAGGGACAGCAGTAATCAACTATATAAATCCCTTGAGTATTATATTATATACACACTCTGTACATGTGCTGAGTTCTACATTTTATACAGAAGTTCCTTCTGTTCTTTTTTTTTCTGAACTTTCAGACTGCAGAATCAGCCATCATAGGAGTAAACACTAGTGTAGACAAAGCCTCAAAGCCCCAATTAAGAAGTGCTACACCTGACAGGACAGCTTCTACAAAAACAGGGGATTACAACCAACCACATTATGAAACAGCACCTTTTGTTTGAGTGCTTAGGCAGATTTGCTTGCTAAATGCCTGGTATGGCACACCAACATAGGCAGCCTCAGAAGACAAGGTTATGCTAATTAGGTCAAAAGTCATGGAATACCCCCTAAGAATGAGAGAACTAGCCCCAGAGGAGCTATATACAAAACCTTTCCATATGTAAAAGTAAGGTTGTTGAAACTAAACTATCCAAATGAAATATATCACTCAAATCCTTTGAGCCATTCATTTTGAGCATTTTTGAGGCAGAGTAAACACTCCAGTCTCCCTGTCCCTTTGTCCTGGTATAGTCAAATCGTCTCTGGCTTCATCACACTTTGCTTGAAGTTTGATCGTGGTTAATTAATCCAGGCATGTCAGTTGCTAGTCCCAGCCTAAAGGCTGAACAGTTTGAAATAATTGAGGTGAGTCACACTGAAGTCTTATTCAGCCTGGCCAACAGAACCTCTTGTGGCTCTACTCGAATCAAGGCCAGCCTCTAATCATGTTGTTGTGCTCTGTGCATGTGGAAACGATTGACTTCATATCTCAATGAGGGTGTTTAATGTAGGAAATCCTCTGCTGACAGCAATGAAAGATATTATGTTCAAGCCCAACTATATTATTACATTTAAAAATCAATAGGGTAACCAGTGGACTAAGTGGGAAACAGGGCCACACATTTTTTATGCTTTTTTAGTGAAGGCTGTTTATTGTTTTTCCCTCAGCACAGCATAGGCTGCTGGTGCAGCCTTGATCAAGCAATTTGTCAGTTACCTTGGTTACCATTTTTTTTCTCAACACTTCTCGTCAGCAGTTTGAGAAGGCTCTGCTTCCTCCAAATGAAATCCAAGGACTACATTATTTTCCAGCTAAAATAGGATTTAAAGCACAATGCTCCATACAAATGATTCCCATGAAAGATGCATATGCTTTTAGAAGAATATGATTCTGATGCAAAGGCAGCAGTCTTGGGTGCAGCTGTTCTGGCATTTATATGCCTGAATAAAACCAGGATATTCTACCAAAAAAAGGACAATAAAACGTTAGACTAAAGGAAGGAAAGACTAAAGGAACTCTGCAGGTACCATTTAAAAGTAAAAAAAAAGTACTTTTGTTTCACAATCATAACTTTGGGAAGAGGAAGTCCAGTATTACCTATATAAAAATGACACTCTGCCCAGATAGTTATAAACTCATTGTGAAAGAACTAGCAAATTTGTTTCAATTGATTTTTGTGTGTTGCAACATCTCACAGTATCTTTTACAGTCTGCTATCAAAAGAGAATACAAGTTATATATACAGAATATCAGAGCTGCTAACCAATTTCAAGATCCATAGCTTATAACAGGATCTCAAACCAGTTGCAAGGTTGTCCCACACTGTCTATATTTTGCCTCTGTCCCAGGTACATACACTGAATAACTGGTACAAGACTGTTAGGAGCTAGTTTAGAGCAAATATTTTGGCTATCCAGGGGGGCACAAAACATTGTTGAAACTAATTAAACTGTACTTTTACTCAATTACATTTCCAACAGAAAAACACACTTTTACTCCTCACATTTTCATTTTGACCATTTAAAGAACTCAATAAAAAATTGCACTAAATGCTAATTAATCAAGCCCTGTGCTTTGAATTAATTTTTTATCAAAACACCCCCGCGACCCTGATGGAAGATGGATGGATGGATGAAAACACCCAACAAAACTCAAAACATTGTAAATCATACTGCTCATAACTAGGCTAATTTTGCTTTGAGAACCAGTACGACTAATCACTCACTGCACCACTCACCACTGTATACCACACCACCAAATAAAAAAAACAATTTCTTTGTTAAAAAATGTACTATTTATGTTTACTGAATATGTATATACTTTTTATACTTTCACTCAAGCATATTCTTGGCTCTATACTACCACTTTACATTAAATAAGTCCTCATACTCATGACATGAGATTTCATTTCTGCACTTTTTCACCTTTATTTCCAAATGGTCAAATATTGGAAATATGTATGCTTTGTCTGGTCATTGGTTCAACCTATTGATGTGTTTTATGAGCTTGGCCAATTACATCCTCCTTTTTTCAAATGCAGGAAATACAAGACTGTATTCCAGTTTTTATTTTTATGCTTTTAAGATTGACATTCAGATTTGGCTGGATCTGAGCAGATTTCCTCTTCATTACTCATGACACTTTGTGTATATGTGGGGGAAAAAGCTATTCCCTATTCATTTAGTAGTGCTATCTTTGTGCTTGAAAGTGTTGAGATGAGGCTTCAGGTGTATTCCCCAGCCTCATAGCAGAGTGCTGAGTTAGGCCATGTAGGGAGGGCCCGCATTATATGACTGCATCTGGAGAGCAGCTCACAAGGGGATGACAGTGTGCAGCCATCAGTAGTCCCAACACATTCTTGTGTTCCAACTGCAATTTCCACTCGCGCTGTGACTGAGAGAGCAGAGAGAGAGGGAGAGAGAGAGGGAAAGAGAAATAGAAGACGGAGAAAGACGGAGAATTACAGTAGTCACCCCAGTGGAGGAGGGTACTAATGGAAGAGTAGGAGCCTGTGCACTGCTCTGAAGAAGAGGAATAAGGGAACCCAGTGCAGGTGGTAATACAATAAGGCCTAGGTAATTGCTCCCAACCCAAGCCTGAATGACAATCGCCCCAGCCAAAAAATGAGATTCATTCTTTCATGCTCTCATACCTGTAAAACAATTCTCTCAATTCTGTTCAGGCTGAGCCAAATGGCAAGAAGAGGAATTCAATACAATCTCCTGGCCTTCTGAAACTTCGGCATGTCATAAGACGCAAATTGGGAAAGATCAAGCTTGTTTTGTTCACTGATGACACATTTACCATATTCATTATTCTAATCCCACTAGTCTCTCCTCTAGTGATATGAATACATACCAGCACACAAAAAAAAACATAAAAAAATCTGGCTACTACACTTATTAATGAAAACTTCACAGATGACACAGATAAAGCACAAGTCAACAAAAATTCTATACACACTCATTTTAATCTATATATACTATGTAGGAAGAAAGGACAGATGCCTGGTTCAAATAATGGAGAAAAATAAAAAATGGACAAAATGGAGATACATCTCTGGCAACCCTGCATGACAAAGAACACATGAACGAAATACAACTTAGGGAAAACAAGCATTTTTTTTCTGGTTCCCGTAGCATCCCTGCATGCTTCCAATTCCTCTTGTTAAATGCAGTTTTCAAACTATTCTACGCATTTCACTACAGTGTTTTCGCTCAGGTTTTTACGTTACGGTTGGGAAGGCGTTGGCCCCCTGCCTTTCTTTAATTTTTTCATTTCAATGCTTTCCTCCCCCGTAGTTGTCCACCGCCCAAATAAAACCTGCTCTGTGGGGATCCTGACCCTTGAGAAACATGGTAAAAAGGAAATAAAGTATGCAGACATGTATACACACACATACACACACACCATACCCTAAGGGATAGTATACTTTACAAGCAAAGCGCTTTTAGCTCTAGTTGGTAGTCTGTCTAACAATATCTAAACTTAGCACTGGCCATAACTGATTAGTTTGTGGTAGCAAAGACAACAAACTGAGCACATATGGTCACCCTAAGCCCCTTTTAAGTCAGAAAAAAGCATGATGCATGATAACAGAAAAAGAGTCTTTTAGAAAAGGTTGAAAGCCAACTAGAGAAATGGAGATGAAAAGATTATTGAGAAAATGAATGGTTCTACTCTCTTTGAAGTATGTGCTAGACACTCTCCAATGTGACTATTTTCTCTTATTACAGCTGTCTTTGTGGCTGAGTAACAACATTGATCGCTAGTTTAACTCTGTAAGGCTGAAATGTCTTCGTCTGAAATGTAATTCACAACACAGTGAGGCTGTTAGAGGTAAAGCACAACAATACATTTTTGCGCACTACATTCTTGCTAGAAGGCTAGAAGATGCTTTCCCTGCGTATTTCAGAACTGAGAAAATTAGGAAAATTAAACATGTTTAACACTAAAGTGTGCTCAAAAAACCTCAAATGGAAAATGCTCTGTAAGGTTCTGTAACATGAAATTTGCATGGAGGTACTAAATGAAAACCTTGACATATTGTTAAATAAAGGGGAACCTTCAGTTTCAAGGCAGATTACAATACAGGGACCAATTCGATGAGGGATGTTGAAAGATAGGTAAAAAAATCCAATTTCCCCTTTGCCATCCTTTTTGGATTAGTGTGATATCTATATATATATATATATATATATACATATATATATATAAATCACACACACACACTGATATAATCATTATATAATCTTTATGTGAGAGATGACATACCCGGAGATGTCTATTACAGATAATCTATCTGTTCAATGTAAGTAGCATATCTGCTTAATGTAAGCAGCACAACAACAACAACATATAGTGTAGTGCAAAGCTCAGAGATCATCTACGGGGGGGTACTAGCTACCTCAGAGCCCAGACTTCAACATCACTGAATTTCTTTGGGATTGCTTGAATCACAAGAAGCAGAAAATGCAACCAACTCAAGGATTGAACTTTTAGAATTTTGGAGCCACAGTCTCCAAACCATACATTATAGCAGGACGCACTACTGTCTTGTAAACCTTTCCTTTCACTCTTGCTGCTATCCTTCTGTCACACATCAGCCCTGACACCTGTCTCCACCCACTCCATCCTGTCTGCACCCTCTTCTTCACCTCTTTTCTACACTGTCCATTGCTCTGGATGGTTGACCCAAGATATTTGAAGTCATCCACCTTTACGACCTCTACTCCTTGCATCTTCACCTTTCCACCTGCCTCTCTCTCATTCACACACATGTATTCCGTCTTGTCTCTACTGACCTTCATTCCTCTCCTCTCCAGTGCAAACCTCCACCTCTCCAGATTCTCTTCCACCTGCTCTCTACTCTCACCACAGATTACAATGTCATCTGCAAACATCATGGTCCATGGAGCCTCCTGCCGGACCTCATCTGTCAACCTTTCCATCACCATTGCAAACAAGAATGGGCTCAAAGCTGATCCCTGATGTAACCCTACCTTCACCTTGAAACCATTTGTCACTCCAACTGCACACCTCACCACTGTCTCACTATCCTCGTACATGTCCTGCACCACCCTAACATACTTTTCAGCTACACCTGACTTCCTCATACAGTACCACAGTTCCTCTCTTGGCACCCTATCATATACCTTCTCTAGATCCACAAAGACACAATGTAGCTCATTCTGACCTTCTCTGTACTTCTCTACTAACACTCTCAATGCAAAAATTGCATCTGTGGTACTCTTTCTGGGCATGAAATCAAACTGCTGCTCACTGATCTGAACCTCTCGCCTTAGCCTTGCTTCACCAACTCTTTCCCATACCTTCATGGTGTGGCTCATCAACTTTATACCTCTGTAGTTACTGCAGCTCTGCACATCACCCTTGTTCTTAAAAATGGGGACCAGTACACTGCTTCTCCACTCATCAGGCATCCTCTCACTCTCCACGATTTTGTTAAACAACCTGGTTAAAAAGTCCACTGCATTCTCTCCTAAACATCTCCATACCTCCACAGGTATGTCATCTGGACCAACTGCCTTTCCATTCTTCATCCTTTTTGAAGCTGCCCTCACTTCCACCTTACTTTGCACTTCCTGATCCACTATCTCTCCCCCCGTTGTCCTCCTCTCTCTCATTTTCCTCATTCATTAGTTCTTCAAAGTACTCCTTCCATCGACTCAACACACTCTGTTCACTCACTAGTACATTTCCCTCTCTATCCTTTATCAGCCTAACCTGCTGTACATCCTTTCCAGCTCTATTTCTCAGTTTAGTCAAACGATACAAGTCCTTTACTCCTTCTTTACTGTCCAGCCTCTCATACAGCTCATCATAGGCCTGAGCCTTTGCCTTTGCCACCATTCTTTTCGCTATGCGACTAGCCTCACAGTACTCCTGCCTACTTCCTTCATCTCTCTTCTGATTATCCCACTTTTTCTTAGCTGCCTTCTTCTTCTGAATACTCACCTGGACTTCTTCATTCCACCACCAACTTTCCTTGTCTTCTTTCCTCTGACCAAACGAAACACCCAACACATTCTTGCCAGTTTCTCTCACCACCTTAGCTGTAGTTTCCCAGTCCTCAGGTAGCTCCTCACTGCCCCCAAGGGCCTGTTGCAATTTTTCCCTGAACTGCCTGCAACCATCCTCCTCCTTCAGCTTCCACCATCTAATCTTTGATTCTGTCTTCACTCTCTTCCTCTTCTTTGTTTCTAATCTCATTCTACAGACAACCACCCTATGCTGCCTTGCTACACTTTCCCCTGGTAGCACTTTACATTTCCAATCTCCTTTAGGTGGCATCTCCTGCTAAAGATATAATCCACCTGTGTGCACCTCCCTCCACTCTTGTATGTCACCCTGTGTTCTTCCCTCTTCTGAAAATACGTGTTCACCACAGCCATTTCCATTCTCTTTGCAAAATCTACAACCATCTGACCTTCTGCATTTCTGTCTTTCACACCATACATACCCAGCACCTCTTCATCCCCTCTGTTCCCTTCACCAACATGTCCATTGAAGTCTGCACCAATTACTAATCTCTCCTCTCTAGGGACACCATCTACCACTTCATCCATCTTACTCCAAAATTCCTCTTTCTCCTCTAACTGACAACCAACCTGTGGTGCATATGAACTGACCACATTCAAAATCACACCATCAACCTCCAACTTCAGGCTCATGATCCTGTCTGACACTCTTTTTTCATCCAGAACACTTTTCACAAGCTGTTCCTTTAGGATCCTGCCTTCCTTCTCTCTCGCTGCCTTCTAACCCGCCTTCCACCTCTCCTCTTTGATGGTCTTCGACCTACAGTAGTCCAATTTCCACCGGCACCCTGCTGGTCAACAGCACCGGAGACGGCCGTTGTTAACCCGGGCCTCGACCGATCCGGTATGGCAATCATATTTGTGATCCACATGATAGTTTTGGCACAAGTTTTATGCCGGATGCCCTTCCTGACGCAACCCTCACCATTTATCCGGGCTTGGGACCAGCACCAGAAGTACACAAAGTACACCCTTAATGGCTGGTTTAGACACAATCTTGATATATGGACACAAAACAAAGTGAAAGAGATGACCACGGCAGAGTTCTACTTCCTCAAACTTCACATCATTACAAGCTTGTTTTGAGCTCTAATCTTTATCTCATAACACACCATCTTAACAGAAGCTCACTTCAAATATTTCAATAGTGCCGCATCACCCAACTCAACATTTACATGCTTTTTGATGTTGCACAGAGCACATATCAATAAGATGCTCCACAGCTTTGATCTCACTCTCTCAGACTTGTTCAAATACCTTTCATAGCAGTGCATCTCCTCTATAGTCATTGTCTTACTCCAGTGTAATTATTTCTCCCAGTCATCACAAGAATGAAGCTCAACACCAAATTACAACGTGCATTGATCTTTGTGTCATGCTGTGAGCTTGATTCTAATTATGAGTCTATGGAGAATGACACGACCCTCCCACCAACAGCCTCCCTCACTAGAAGCTTCTGTGTTTTCATTCCTTTTCTCACCATTCCAACCACTTCTGAAACGAGCTACACATACGGAAGACCACATAGAAGCAAAAAGAATAGCTCTGAGTCGATGCTTGAAAGTATTAGAATTTGTACAAGAAAATTTCTCCGTTAAGGTTTTCCCTACAAGAAACAATTAAGGTGAACGATGGGTGCTTCATTTTGAAGGTGCAGTAATTACTATGTAGAAATGCCAAGCACTGGCCTCCAGCATGGAGCTCAGGATCCATTTTGCTCTCACAACTTTGTTTGCTTTCAGCCTCCATGTTGTCAGATATGTTACCATAGCAACAGATGTCTTGTGTGTCCCCTTCTTAACAGGCCTTTTAAAAAAGCTTTTTTGTCTCTTCACAATTGCACCAGACTGATATACAAGGTTTCCCTTCCATCACCAACATCATTAAGCCATAATGATGTATACATGAAGCTAACTCTCTTTAATTCATTCTAAACCCCTATGTATTGCCACTCCATTCTGAAACACATTTAGACTGTAAAACAAAGCTGAGAGATGATTTGGACAATCCTTTACTGAGGAGTGAAACACTGCGCAGGGACGTTTACACCTGGTGTTCTGAGTGAAGACTATGAGTTTCATTCACCAGTATTGCTATGAGGGATTGGTTGGGGGTCAGCAGTGGGATTAGTAATATTTATTAAATAATAATTATGATTACAATAGTTGGTAATAGCATCTGTCCCTCTAGGTTATTTCTAGAATATAGATTTGTAGTGATGGTGAATATTATAGCACTGGATTCTATCTTTATATACTTTGTAAACAATAATGTCTTTTGGCCTTATCTTGAAATTCTTTTTAAGGTGTGGGTTTTGTCATTATTGTTACACTAGTATGCTGCAAACAATTACAATAAGACAACATACACACAGTGAAAAACATGTTAATTCCCTCACAATGTAGTGAGTTGCAGTTTGAGATTAGTAAGGTTTTTTTGAAGGGGCAGACTTCAGAACATAACGAGATGATTTATTTATGAGGGGGGAAAAAAGAGAAGAAGGAAAGCTGGTTCTTTGGTTTCAGTAGGTAGTCAAATGCCTAGCACGGAGACTAGCCAGCTGTCCATGTGCACCACCCTACAGCATCACCCTTCGTTCGGCCAACTGCTTCAGGCAAAGCTCTGGGCTCGGGCCTGGCCCTGGATACAAGCCGCGAGGCTCCACAGCTTCTCAGCTAATACTGATAGCGTGAATGGCGCATAATATTTAAATTAATTCAAGCAGCGTCTGACAGATGAAAGCTTGAGCGCAAAAGACACACATGAGACAAATGACCTGAAAAACCCAGACTTAACATGTCATTCAGCATTTTTTTTTTTGACGAGCTTGGAGAAGCTGCTGTGTGCTTACAAACACGCACATTCATCTCATTAAGGTAAGAAAGCAATACTGACATTTATATATATATATATATATATATATATATATATATATATATATATATATTGCAAAATGACGTCCAGCAGGCCACAAATGTGCATGTGTCTGCACAAATGGTTAGAAACCGACTCCATGAGGATGGTATGAGGGCCCGACATCCACAGATGGGGGTTGTGCTCACAGCCCAACACCGTGCAAGACGCTTGGCATTTGCCAGAGAACACCAGGATTGGCAAATTCACCACTGGCGCCCTGTGCTCTTCACAGATGAAAGCAGGTTCACACTGAGCACATGTGACAGACGTGACAGAGTCTGGAGACGCTGTGGAGAGCGATCTGCTGCCTGCAACATCCTTCAGCATGACCGGTTTGGCAGTGGGTCAGTAATGGTGTGGGGTGGCATTTCTTTGGAGGGCCACACAGCCCTCCATGTGCCCGCCAGAGGTAGCCTGACTGCCATTAGGTACCGAGATGAGATCCTCAGACCCCTTGTGAGACCATATGCTGGTTCGGTTGGCCCTGGGTTCCTCCTAATGCAGGACAATGCTAGACCTCATGTGGATGGAGTGTGTCAGCAGTTCCTGCAAGATGAAGGCATTGAAGCTATGGACTGGCCCGCCCGTTCCCCAGACATGAATCTGATTGAGCACATCTGGGACATCATGTCTCGCTCCATCCACCAACGCCACATTGCACCACAGACTGTCCAGGAGTTGGCGGATGCTTTAGTCCAGGTCTGGGAGGAGATCCCTCAGGAGACCATCCGCCACCTCATCAGGAGCATACCCAGGCATTGTAGGGAGGTCATACAGGCACGTGGAGGCCACACACAATACTGAGCCTCATTTTGACTTATTTTAAGGACATTACATCAAAGTTGGATCAGCCTGTAGTGTGTTTTTCCACTTTAATTTTGTGTGTGACTCCAGATCCAGGCCTCCATTGGTTAATAAGTTTGATTTCCATTGATGTTTTTGTGTGATTTTGTTGTCAGCACATTCAACTTTGTAAAGAACAAAGTATTCAATGAGAATATTTCATTTATTTAGATCTAGGATGTGTTATTTGAGTGTTCCCTTTATATATATATATATATATATATATATATATATATATATATATATATATATATATACACACACACACACACACACACACACACACACACACACACACACACACACACACACACACACACACACACACAACAATGGCAAAAGTATTCGCTCATCTGACTTCAGTTGCATTTGAATTTAAGAAGCATCCCACTCTTAATCCATATGGTTTAATAAGTCAGCCACCCTAGAACAGCTTCAACTCTTCTGGGAATGCTTTCCTCAAGGTTTAGGAGAATGTTCATGGGAATTTTTGACCAGTTTTCCAGAAGAGCGTTTGTCAGACACCGATGTTGGAGAAGGCGGCCTGGCTCACAATCTCCACTCTAATTCATCCCAAAGGTATTCTGTTGGGTTGAGGTCAGGACTCTGTGCAGGCCAATCAAGTTCTTCCACACCAAACTCACTCATCCATGTCTTTATGGACATTGCTGTGTGCATTGGTGCACAGTCATGTTGGAATAGGAAGAGGCCATCCCCAAACTGTTCCCACAAAGTTGGGAGCATGAAATTGGTCAAAATGTCTTGGTCTGCTGAAGCATTAAGAGTTCCTTTCATTGGAACTAAGGGGCTGAGCCCAACTCCTGAAAAACAACCCCACACCATAATCCCCCCCCTCCACCAAACTTCACACTTGGCACAATGCAGTCAGACAAGTACTATTCTGGCCACTGCCAAACCCAGACTCTTCCATCAGATTGCCAGAGAGAGAAGCGTGATGTGGCACTCCAGAGAACACATCTCCACTGCTCTAGAGACTCTGCAGAAAGTTGAAGACCTCTGCGTACTATGCGCCTCACTGATCCTGCTGTGTCATTTTACATGGTCTACCATTTCATGGCTGAGTTGCTGTCGTTCCCAATCGCTTCCACTTTGTTATAATACCACTGACAGTTGACTGTGGATTATTTAGTAGTGAGGAAATTTCATGACTGGACTTATTGCACAGGTGGCATCCCATCATGGTACCATACTGGAATTCACCGCTCCTGAGAGTGACCCATTCTTTCATAAATGGTTGTAGAACCAGTCTTGGTTTTATACACCTGTAGCCATGGAAGTGACTGGAACACCTGAATTCAATGATTTGGGTGGGTAAGTGAATACGTTTGAGAGTATAGCGTGTGTGTGTGTGTGTGTGTATATAATAATACACACACACACACACACACACACATATATTTTTGCCTTTTCCTCCTGAACAGATTTATGAGGTCAGACACTGATGTTAGACAAGAGGGCCAAATCATGCAGAGTGCAGATTGGAAGTTTGCTTGAAGTTGACCCACCAGAGACCATTTTGATCTACAGAGACAGTATTTTACTCTTTGTAAACCAGCAGTAGGTCTGCTTTTTTGATCACATTTGAACATTGGATTGAATCATGTATTGGCTATATACTGGATATACCACCATGTAATAATACTGACTATGTATGACTGTTCATCTATCTCTCTTGCATTCACTTGCTGTGTTTTGATGCTGTGTTAATAATAGAGCCTGATACAAAATATGAAAAGAAATTAAAACCTCTATCAGAATAATGTGTTCAATTATGCATGATGTACGCAACATCATGCAAAAGTCTTATATACATGTATGATATTGTTTTGATGATACTTTAAAACACAAGAATATTTAGTCCACTGGTTTCTGAACCAACTCTTCATACAGACAGAGCAGGATATATTAAACTGAATTGAATGTCATTTGAGCTATCTGCTGCATTATACAGTACAAAGCCCATTCCCTTGAGTCTCAGCAGATTAATTTAGGTTCAATAATAATTTCAAACCACTGCGGAGAAGACTCTCAATATGAGTCGAGACCTTTATTGACAAGGGGATATTTAATTATGATAAGCAAGTAAAATCAAATTTGTCATTCAGAAATTTTAATTGATTAAATCTTTTTCCATCTCAACTGAATAAATCCAAAAGGCGAAGAGAATGCCAAGAGGGTGGGAATTCCTTGCATTTTAAATAAGACCATTTACAAGAAGCTTCATATGAGATTAAACAAGTAGTAGTGCTTTTTCATTCTAATGGAGTCTGAAGACTTCTTATCCGCTTACCAAAGAAAATGATCATTTTACTTACAAACAGAAATTATTTTTGTTATAAACCAAATCAATTGCCAACCTGAGCAGCACTGTGTTGATAATACTGCATGGAATAATTGAAAGACTGCATCTTAGGTTTACTGTGATCAGACCTTGGTCTCATTATGACGCATTTATTGTCTACATCATTATTTGTTTGTCAAACAGAACATGTGCTAAAAAGCAAAACCAAAGCTTTAAACACCAAGGAGACCTTGTAAAAATGCCAGAGCTTTCTCTCCAGATCCGATCAGACAAATTAAATTACACTCTCTCCACAATTCCACTGACACCTTTTTCTGTCACCACCATGACCCCACAAATTAAATATTCAAACCATGTCACCCAGTCATATTTCTCCTCGTCTATGGAAAGAAAAGAAAATGTTTTAAAGACTGCAAATTCAAGGGTCTTTCAGTATTTTTACTTACCAGGCGGTCTGCCAGGTTCCAATTGCATAATTTCAAACACTTCTTGAACAGCTCACATTCTCTCTCTCTCTCTCTCTCTCTCTCTCTCTCTCTGTATTTCTCTCTCAGACTGGGGGACGCCATCTGTCAGAATTGGCCCTGCATGTTCTTGCAGCATCTTGCTATTAAGACCTTGGCACACAACTCAGTTTGTTGAAGATATAATGCTGCTCTGTGGTTTTAAGTGTCTGATTTGAACAGATTTTTATGGAGTGAGGGTTCTGTCAGCAATGCCTGCTGCTTTTAAACTGGATTTACCCCTTCAGAATTTATGGGGAAAGGTTCAACACAGGTAAGTATATCTTTAGCCATCAGAGGAGGCCACTTAGAATATTTTACTTCTATCAGCAGTCACTGCATTTCTTAAACTGCTTATTCAACTTTTGCCCAATAATAAAGATGTTAAGGCATGCAATTAATATCTAATATACTCCTCTGCATCAGGATATGCTGTATTTGGTGCAAATCCTCCACCAAGTGACCTAAAGGTACTCATGTCTAAGGCAGTGCAGTGGTGCTACTCCTTCAGCCTTAGCAAGTAAGCTAAGCAGTAGGTTGCTCCATTTTGACCTTCTCATTCTTCTTGGAGTCTCTCAAACATTCTGTATGCTTATGAACTCCAGACACTGTGAAAAATGGTAAATTTTAACTTGTGGACGAAGACATTTCTTTGACGGCACCCAACATCATAGGAAAGTCTGACCTGCACACTAACCACCAAAGAAAGTGAAATGGAAATTGGATTATGTACATGCTAAAATAAGAATTAATAATGGAAGCTATTTTCAAATATAGAATGATTACATGCAAAGGCAAAAGTTCTACATAAAATTTGTGACAATCAATTAGACAAAACTTTATCATTAAGAGAGCCATGTAAAGCAATGCTTTGGCTCAACCACCTTCGAGATTTATGTAAAAATAGTCAACTGCATCAAACTCCTGCGCTAGAAACCAAGCTAACTAGAAAAGGCATAAGTCAGTTTCCTATTCAAACGCTTCATTCCATCTTAAATACTGCCTCAAATGATTCAAGAAAAAGGACTATTTTCAAGCAGCATATCATCATGAACCGAATGCCAAGTGTTAATAGGCTTTTAACTTTGCAGTCACCTTGGACAAAAGAGACAAGGGAGTTTGATGTTCACTCTGGCCAAACTCTGTTACTACACCAAGTATTTGAAGAGTACTTGGATAGCATGATTAGATAGAAAGTCTCTCTGATTTCTTGAAATGCAATGGTATTTCATCATAATCTGTCAAGCAGAATGAATCAATACTTTGCCAGAAGTGTTGATTCTTTGCCAGAAGGATTGACTCTTGATGCTTACATCTTTCAGCTAGGTCCCCGTAAGCAAACAAACCACCCCGTGATAAATTAGCAGATAGCCATGGTATTAAGTGTTAACATCTTGTTTCAATTATTTGTTTTCGCTATGAAGAGGACCATACTCAGTGTGCTAACATAAGCTATATTAAGTATTTATATAAAAATTAACATAGCATACCTTTATCATTTATGCTGAAACAACAAAGAAAGGCAATATTCTTAATAAACACCCTCTCACTGATAGAAAGTGAAGCTATGACAATGCATGGTAATACTGGTAAATTCCAAATGAATTTGACAGTTGGAACCATCAATTCTATGGGTGGGCATAAACAGGAGGTGGATCCAAAAAGTAAAATCAAACTGTTCCAGTGTTGTTGTAATTGACCTATTTACCTGCTAGAGGTGTGTGCATCTTCAACTTTGACTCATGCAACTTTACTAGTAGGTTGAGTGATTAGCTTTTTTTTGGCAAGGAAGAAACAAATTATATTTACTGTTGTTCAGCTGTCATTCCCATAGAAATCCTTGTCAGTGCCACTTTCTACTTAATTTTAACCACTGCCTATGTGCATGTACACAGAGGTTACATGTACCTTTTATCTAGCAGAAGAATTAAAAGCTATATCCACTAGAAGGCAGGTCAGAGCAAACATCCCCTGCCAGTAAGAGAATGCCTTCCTTAATCATGTCTTAGGATTTAGCGCAACATGATCAACAATGCGTGTGATAACTGCAGAGGAGACCATATTATTTATTGAGAGAAAACAGCAGAAGTGGTTGTTGTCATGGTTTGTTCGCTCTGCTGCTGACATCACAGCACAGCGCGGCATACTACCCGCATGGTTTACTTTGGTATTGCAGCGCGCCACGTTAATTTTTGAGTACATGCATGTGCAGTAGTAATAGAAGAGAAATGAGGGACAATTCAGTATTAAAGTATGCCCAAATGAGCAGCAGAATAAAGAAATGGCCATCAGAACATGAAAATATACATAGTACAGAGGCACTTCTGTAAACCTGAATGCAAAGGGAATGCAAATAGCCAAAGAATACGTGGGACAGCCATCTTGCATGTATGTACACATAGTTAAAATGAAGTATTCTTTGGACCTTAGCTTAACCAAAGAACTGTAAACGAGAAAAAAAAAATGATGATGCTTTTGCTCATACATAATATAGCTCAGCTTCCCCAACATGTCATCATCTGCAGCAAACCTGACTCTCATAATCATCAGTGTTGAATTAAATATTTTATCTATGTCCTTGATGCCTGGAATTGTATCAAACTTTCCTTGGCCTCTGTCTTTTGGACTTTGTCTTTAGTTAGTTAGTGTTCATGTTTTGCTTGTAAAGGCAGACCATGACACAGCCAAACATCAAACATGTGACCGAAAACCAAAAATCATAATGTATTTGTGACATATTTCAGAGTGATACACAGTATCAGGGAGGTTTCTCTAAGCTAGCAGAGCATTTTGCCTGTTGCTAGGCTTAGCTGGAAGAACGTGTAGGTGAAACATGATATAATTGGCTAATGTTTTTTTCCTCCCACTGGTGCACAGTGTCATAGTCAAACCTCATAACATGTTTTCGGGACATTTCAAAACATTTTCTCTTTTAAATGATATGATGAATTGTGCTTAATATGACTAGGACACGAACTACTGTGCTAAAAATGCTCAGCTGATTTCATAATGACTTTAAATAAAGAATAAAAAATGTGTGCAGCAATAACCTAGCTAATATGAAAGATTATATAAAAAACTAAAGGAAGAACAATCTGGAAGTAGCTTCATGGTGAACTACACAACAAGGTTTATGGAAACAGTAATGTGGGCAAAGTCCAAATTTAGCACTCGCACAGTGTAAAAAGGCAATGCAGGAAACATTTACTGCTTCATATGAATAGATTACAAAAGGAAAATAAGTAAAATGTAACTTGTCATTGTTATTACATTAACTGGCCATTTTGTATTATGATTACCACTGGACAATTTTAATTCAGTTGAACGCATACGATTGATTTCTTTTTACAAATATTCCTTTTAAACTCACTGTAAATTGAGCTAATCAGCAGCAAGCACAAAAAGTCAAGGGGAACAAATGCTATGGCAACAGTGGATAGTTAGAAAAGTTGGGAAACGAGAGTGGAGGCAGCTCCTCTCCTGAGCCACTGGACTGTAACAGAAACACATTAATTGGAAGTAAATCTGACAGCTCCATGGGGAAATGGTGGTAGGAAAAGAAGGGGGGTGGGGTGTAAAAACCATCAGCAGACATATTGTTCCATGAATGAAAAAAGGTAACTTACTCTGAGCTCCAAAGCAGGGCTTCAGATATGTTCCCCTCATTACTGGCTTATTATTTGTATGACAGAGTACTGTGTACTTTGTATGTATCTCAGGGAGAAATAAGAGGAAGATGTTGTGAAATTGCATGCATTTGCCATTTTTGATGGCAATGTAAGAAACCTTTTTTAATAATAAAAAAATCATTACAAACATTTTGCTGGCCTTATTGCCAACTTCACAGGAAACAGGTGATTTTAATCAAGTACAAAGGGAATGGAGGAGTGAAGCCTTTTCCCTGACAGGCTGAGGAGGAAGGAAAGTGCTGCTTTGGAGTTCGCAGGTTGGACTGAGCTTTTTGAAGCTGACAGCTTCCCCTGCCACCTAAAAAGAGCACTCCAGGAAGTTGGAGGGAAAATATTGGGTATGAAAGAGAAAGAGGCCTGCGCTGAAACCCACTGCCAGAAAAGTGTGAGATAAAAGCAGAAGGAGCCATTGTGCAGACGGTGGGGGGAGAGCAAGCACAGCCAGCAGATAGCAACCGCTGGGAAAAATAATAGAGCTTCATGTAAAGGAAAAACAGAATTCACTTAATAAAATAGGACTAAATACTTCGTTTATTGTTTCTAAATGAACAGTGCCCAAGAGGCACTGCAAGAGAGAGATACATTATGAATCCAGAAGTAACAGCTCAATTAACTACAGACTTTGATGAACAAGCCTGGCTAGTGAAAAATGCAAAGATAAATGTACCTGTGTGGCTGCTTTTACCAGACTGATATGTTTTTATATGTCATTATAGGTTTTTTTTTAAACTGTGTGCAAATACTCTCTTTATCTTTTTTTTTTTAAACAGAGTACACAGAGTGATCATGGTTCCATGCATAAATTCAAACTAAAATGATAAATTGAAAAATTAACTGTAAACTGGGTTTAAAAATTCATTTTATTTTTATTTGGAATTTGAAAATTGTTGTGGAAAGTTATTCCACAGGGGAAATACAATAAAAACAAATCTCATTTACATGCTTTCTGAGAAAATTCATATGAAAAATTACACACAGAGTGAAGATGAAATTATTAACTAGGAGAAGATAATAGCATAAATAAATATTGTTCAGACTTGTGAACAGAATCGTGCATCTGCAGCTCTCCATCAAAACAGCACAATAAAGCTTTGTGTTCTGCTCATGGTCTTGTTCAGGTAGGCATCCAGAACAATCTTAGAGGTGGGAAGCAGCTGTTCATATAGACGATTTTCAGGAAGGCATCATAATGGGAGCAGTGATTATAGGGGGGAACAAGAAGATGAAATGTCAGCCCTTTGGCAAAAAACATCTCTGGAGTGTCTGGCAGGTTCTGATGAGGCAGCCAAAGGCCATTTATTGATAAAATTAAAATTAGCCCCACAAGTGTACATCTCTGATATCATATCCATTTTGATTACCCTTATGATTAATTAAAGCTGCTGGATGGTGCAGTTGTCTAAGCAGCTTTCTGGGCTCCAAGCTAGTTTTGGTTTCATCCATGTTAATCCCTGTTCTGTATCCTATGTTGTCTAAAACTTACACACAGGGCACCTGCCTGCTAATATATAGAATGGCAATGATGCAGTGGGGACGGGAGAGACATAGTAGACAAGTCAGTATTTAAGTAAATATCCAGGTAGGCAAGAGAATAAAGAAATGTCCATCAGAACATGAAAACATACATAGTGTAGAGGCATTTCTCTAAACCTGAATGCAAAGGGGAATTTCAATCCCTCTTTGACAACTGTCTAAGTCATTACCCTGTGAGATAGGGTGAGACAGAGGAAAGTAAGAGGAAAAGACACATTGAGAACATGATGTCCTTCCCTTCTGTTGCTAAGCAGCAGTCAACCGACCATGGCTGAGCTGACAGGCCTAGCACTTCCTGAATATCATCATGGGGCTCAAAACTGAACTGGTGTGGATACATGACTTTTGGGCTCCACAAATGTTTTGGATTTGTAAAATAAAGGTGGATTTCAACTGTACATTGCACTCATCAGCTGAAACCAAAAAAAGATGCTTTGTTAAAATGAAGTTTCACAAAGGTGCAGCTGTAGCCAGGAATATGGTATAAATGTATGTATGAGTCACAGTGAGTCATCATAGAACCACATCATGAATACGAGCAAGTCTCAGGAAACAGAAAAAAAAAAAATGTGTATGATACTTAAAATTGAGTGTTATATTAAACAACAAATAACACTGGTCAGACTTATCAGAGAACGGTCTGGATGTGGCCTACTATTCTAATGAACATGCTTGATTGACATCCCTCAGCATTTCCAATATGCTAAGCTAATGGAGCTGAACTAAACAACAGCAGGAGCAAAGCAGTGAGGAATAAATAAAACAAGCTCCACAGGTGGTGTTGCACAGAATGACATCTTAAAGAAGGTAAAGTTTGTATTCACTTTATTGCTGCATGCATGAAACACATAGACTGAATGCTCTCATGGTCAGCATGGCCAAAGGGATGAACAAGTGGATGGATTACACACAAACGGACAGATTCAGCAGCTTAATAGTTCAGCTTTCGCTTGGTTGTTAGTTTCTCTCTGTATGTTTCTCTGAGTAGAGAGAGACTGTGGGCAAATGTAGTATTGTTAAGGCTGTGTAGGCAGAAGGAACCACAGAAGTCTTGTGACTGGTGAGGGTAATGCTTATGTAAGCCATAGCCAAAATTGGGACCAACTGATTTACACTGAAACGGAGAGAAATCCATTGGCATTTAGGAGACGACAGTGAGTTATTCAGAGGATTTTGTATGTACATATTGTGTGCCCACAAGAGAAAGATTGCCCTAAACCCCTGATTTAGGTTCCCTGGGTCTTTAATGTTTTGGTTAATGGGCAATGCTCTAGTGTTTATTCTCTAAACACTGGCTATTCTATGATCACATTCTATCACTCCACTCCATCATCTAGTCTAAACTTATGTTCATCAGTATGTAAATGTGAACATTACTGCAGCAATGAAATGATGAAACAACACTCAAGCCTAACCCCAGTAATACACATCACTGTAAAAAATAAATACATTGTAAAAATGTATGAAATCATGCTGGATCCCTTTTGCTCTTGTTCACATATCTATAGCACATATCTAATAGTGATTTCAGCTTTGGACAAAAATGCAACCAAGATGTTGCAAGTTTTACATTTTTCCCCATATCAACAGAAGTATTTTTCTTCGCTAAACAGCAAAAAATAATTTACAGCTGGCTATAAATCATTAAAAAAATTCCACTTAATAATAATAATAATCCACTTTAATTTATGAGCTTCATTTGGCACAATCTTCAGCAAAAAATGAAGGAGATTTTTGCAGTGGAGTGCGAAGACATCAGTGGATGCTGTCCTGAAATTTGGTTTAAACTGAGTCTTGAGAGTATTACATCAAGATATATTTGTAACTATTACAGAGATTTCCCTGAATTTGTTCTCTAAAATGTTCTCAGCTGGTACACTTCAGAGCATCTCCTGCAGCAGCTACAGAGGAGCCATTTCAAACAAATAGCTGCAGAGTCCCTATGGATGCAGCAATTCAAACACAGTCGCAGAGCATTAAAAATAAAGCCATATGACACAAAACACCCTCCCAGCAGCTTACATTTGCTTCAAATAACCCTTTCCCCATCTGTGTTGGGTATCAGAGACAATCCATCAAAAGGCAGATCTGTGTTTCTATCAGTAAAGAGGCTCATGCATTTTTCAGCATTCAAATACATTCAAGCTCCAGGGATGGATGCAGCCTGTCTATCAGCTCCATGACAACAAAAGTATGATTCATAAATATTAGAGAGAGATGGAGTCAAGTGTTTCTTCCTTCACCACTCCTGCTGAAACCACCTTGTTAGTGCACTTCTTCTGCAGAGCTTTAGTCAGAATGAGTCAATACATAGTTTGCTCTTCCTCCCCTGAGATTTCAGCTCTGTTTATTTTGTGCTCTATACACAGTGGCAATATGAAAAATAAAAGGCTGAGTGATTTGGATGCAGAAGCTTATCAGTGCCAGCGAAATCGGAGAGCACTTTGTCATATGTTTAGGGCTCAAAGGCAAATAAACATGTCTAAAATGCACAGTCACTAGAATATGCACAGACATGAAGCCTGGCATCTAAAGTGGAAAGAGAGACAGACAGACAGACGGAGACAGACACAGACAGACATTCTTGAAGATGATTCACAGCACACCTATTTACTGAGTGTGAAGTTTAACCCCTGAAGTCCACTCTGCTATGTACCCAAAATTCATCAGCTGTAGCTATAGACAAACTTCACTTTGAACTTTGAAAGTTTCATGGTCAAGCTGGCAGTATGTTCTTTATAAGCACCTGTTACAAACCAACACTGAGACAATGTAGATGTTCCTATTTCAAGTAGAATAACTGAATGTGCAGGATTTTCTCTCAACGATATTGCAGTTCTTTGATTAATGCCTGTTTGCTTTGTGATTTTTAATGCTAAGGCAGCAGACACAACAAAACAAGCCCAGTCTCAGCTGTGAGGCAGCATTTTTATTTGTTTTCTCTACTCTGCAGATGCCACCAAATTAACGGGAATTTCCTGTATACTCTGAGAGATCATGATAAACGAATGCCATTCCTTGCCTTTCCAAAAGCTACCTAGACATTTTCATCTTTATTGGCTGTGGTGATAAATAGGCAGTGTCACGTTACTTCCATGCAGTGAAAGAGGGGGCAGAGGACTGATACATTACTCCTAGCCTATGTAAAATGTCAAGGCTAATGGACATGTTTAGGCTGGAGCTGCTCTTATGTTCTCACCAACAGAAAATATATGTTACACAGTACAATACTGTAGTGTGTGCGCACATGTACACACACACACACACACACACACACACACACACACACACACACACACACACACTTTAAAAAGAAGTCTATTATCAAAATAATATTCATCAGAATGTATTTATTACCTTAAGTAATTAACTTAGATTCTTTTCATCATGCAAAAGCAAAGTTGACATGAACTAAGCATGAAAATCACATGACTTCCTTAGGGTGAATTCAGTTTCCAGTTTTTATCACTGACATCCAGTGATTGCAGCACTGGCTACATGGTCCAACCAATGAGTGTTTAATTGGAAAGTGGAAATTGCTTTAGTTTTATCAAAATACTCCTTCAATGAAACTTTAAAATCTGTATTTGAATAAGCGCATAAGCAACTGGGCTTCTGGCTGGAACTACGGATTGCAAAAAGGGTCAAACTATGAAAATGTGAAAATGTGTTAACAGTGCAAAAAACAGGAGCATATTTCAGAAAGGGTAACTTCAGAGGTACCCCTTTTAATATCCACTTTAGTTAAAGGCAATGCCCGTTGCTGTGGAGCTTGCTTGAGAGATGGTCAAAATGACTGAATGGAGTGGATCTGATTGGGAGACTCTTATGACTTCCATTACTTCCAATAAGATTTCACTCTGAAGAAATTCTATAAGAATGTTAAATTTTCATTCACCAGGCATTCTTGAACAACAAGGCACCTGGCAGTGAGACTACCAACAGACCATACTTTACATGCGAGGTTTTATTCACTTTATTCCATTCACATTTGGTTGAGTTAATGAATGAGTTTGAGGTATTGGGCTGTACTCCACATCCTACATGTCTCTACCTATGTATGTATGTATGTATATATATATATATATATATATATATATATATATATATATATATATATATATATAAACACACGTGTGTGTGTGTATTATACAGTCATGTGAAAAAAATAGGACACCCTAAGAAATCCTGTATATTTTTAACATATTTGAACATGTGGTTATTTAATATCAATTTAACAATATTATGTGATCCAAGTAAATAAAGATTTTTTTAAAAAGAATGCAATTTCTGGTGAGGCACAAATTAGGACACCCCTACATATTGTCCCACTTAAAATAGTTAAATAAGATCACTCACAGGTGTATCACATCAGGTGCACATGATCAGAACATCGTTACCCAGCATTTTGAATGAGGCTTGCTCTATTTAAACCTCAGAATATTTGTTTGGTGTGTCCCTGACTGTGGAAGTGAGAGTGAGCACCATGGTGAGATCCAAAGAGCTGTCTGAGGCCCTCAGAAGGTAGATTGTGGCTGCTTATGAGTCTGGTAAGGGATTTAAAAAGATCAAATGCTTTTGAGATATCAGCCATTCCACCAACCGGAAAATTGTTTACAAGTAGAGGACATTCAAAACAACTGCGACCATGCCCAGGTCTGGCCGTCCAAGTTCACCCCCAGAGCAGACCATAAGATGCTAAAAGAAGTCAAGAAAAATCCTAAAATTTCATCACAAGACCTACAGCAGGCTCTTGCTACTGTCGATGTGAAAGTGCATGACTCAACTATCAGAAAGAGACTACACAAGTTTAATTTTCAAGGGAGGTGTGCAAGGAGGAAACCTTTGCTCTCTAAGAAAAACATTAAGGCCAGACTGAAGTTTGCCAGAGAAAACGCAGACAAAGACCATGACTTCTGGAATAATGTTCTTTGGACAGATGAGTCTAAAATTGAATTATTTGAACAGAAGACATGTTTGGCGTAAACCAAATACAGCATTCCAAGAAAAGAACCTCATACCAACTGTGAAGCATGGAGGTGGAAGTGTCATGGTTTGGGGATGCTTTGCTGCAGCAGGACCTGGCCAGCTTACCATCATAGAATCCATCATGAATTCTACTGTGTATCAGAGGGTGCTTTAGGAACATGTAAAACCATCTGTAAAAAAAATGAAAGCTGAACCAGAACTGGACCCTGCAACATGACAATGACCCAAAACATACCAGTAAATCCAGCAAGGACTGGCTGAAAACTAAGAAGTGGAGAGTCCTAGAATGGCCAAGTCAAAATCCGGATCTTAATCCCATTGAGATGCTGTGGAGTGACTTAAAATGGGCTGTACATGCAAGAAACCCCTCAAACATTTCACAGCTGAAAGAATTCTGCGTTGAGGAGTGGGGTAAACCTTCTTCAGATCGATGTCAGAGATTAGTAGATGGCTACAAGAAGGATCTCACTGAAGTTATTTCAGCCAAAGGGGGCAACACTAGTTAATCGAGGGTAGGGTGTCCTAACTTTTTCCTCCATTATAATATGCATTTTTGTTCATATCTTTTGTTTCATGAGTAAAACAATGTTCATTTGTGTTGTTTAATTGCAGTTAAATCACTTTCTTTCCCAGAAATAAACAAAAAACAAGATTGGACATTGATGTGTAAACATTTCTTAATAAAGAGCTGACTATTTAATGGGGTGTCCTAAAAATAATCACATGAGTGTGTGTGTGTGTGTGTGTGTGTGTGTGTGTGTGTGTGTGTGTGTATATATATATATATATATATATATATATATATATATATATATACACACACACACACACATACACACACACACACACACACACAAGGGCTGTCAAATGATTAAATAATTAATTGCTAAGTTAATCTTGATTAAACACATTTTTAAATTTTAAATCTGTTATAGAAAATAAGGATTATTAAGTGAAATGTTACAATTAAAATGGTGAACACATTTTATGCTAAATGTACTTATATTAAAAACTGCTGGGACAAGAGAAAACTGTAAGGGAGTTTTATTCACTCACATACTAGGCAGTAATACTGAACCTACAAAACACAACATTGGATTTGTAGTAGATTAGGGAGCTGCAGTCCCAAATATAAAACATGTAGTCACATACTACTGTGTCTCAGTTCAGATGTGTAACAAAGGAAAATAAAAACTAAATAAAACTTCAATTGTGCTGAAGTTGTGTTCAGTCACAGCCTATAGAACTTCACAGTCCTGCACAAACATAAATAAATTACACAAAGTTGGACTTCATTAAAAACATGTAGTGTCATACCACAGTGCTACAGCACTGTAAACAGCATGTAAACCCGGCTACTCACTAGCCACATTTACATGCAGCCTAATAATCCAACTAATAGCTTAATCGGAATATTCTAGTCCGAATGACGCCATTCAGAATACAATGTCTATCTGATTGAATGAGGTGGGTAATCCTCTAAATAATCTGTTAAATAGAAGAGTAATATCCGTGTAAACGCCTGAATCCAATTACACTCCAATTGGAAGGCGCAAGTCCATTCTGCGCATGGGCGGCGCGTCATAGTGAAAGGTTTATACCGTTCAGCAGAAGCTGGTCTGCAGAGGAGACTAAGTTTATGCTCTGAGCTTTAAAAGACGGCGGTGGGACGGACGTCCAGCTTATGTGTCTCAGAACACGACGTCTTCCTCTCGCTGTTTCCTTTATAAGGACATGTGTAGGACGTTTTTTCTGAGTCAGACATCAGTTTAAAGCAATTAAAAACAAAAGTGCCAACAAACTCATCTCATGCCGACTGGACCTTACATGATGCTCGCTGTCATGGTAATGTTTACTCTAAGCGCTACTCCATGCATGCGCGTCCATATTGCATCGGATTACTTGCAGCTAGCATGTAAACGAAGATTTTCATCAGGCTGTTGAATAGAGTGAGCATATAAACACCTGGAAAAGTTGAGGAATGCTCAAAAAAACACATGTTTAGAATATTCCACAGGTGAACAGGTTAACTGGAAACAGGTGAGTGTCATGATTGGGTATAAAGGGAGCATCCCTGAAAGGCTCAGTCGTTCACAAGCAAGGATGGGGCGAGGTTCACCACTTTGTGAACAACTGCATGAGAAAACAGTCCAACAGTTTAAGAACGTTTCTCAATGTGCAATTGCAAGGAATTTAGGGATTTCATCATCTACAGTCCATAATATAATCAAAAGATTCAGAGAATCTGGAGAAATGTCTGCAAGTAAGTGGCAAGTCAGAAAACCAACACTGAATGCCCGTGACCTTCGATCCCTCAGGCGGCACTGCATTAAAAACTGACATCATTCTGTAATGGACATTTCCACATGGGCTCAGGAACACATCAGAAAACCACTGTCAGTGAACACAGTTCGTCGCTCCATCTACAAGTGCAAGTTAAAACTCTGCCATGCAAAGCGAAAGCCATATATCAACAACACCCAGAAACGCCGCCGGCTTCTCTGGGCCCGAGCTCATCTAAGTTGGACTAACGCAAAGTGGAAAAGTGTCCTGTGGTCTGACGAGCCCACATTTCAAATTGTTTTTGGAAATCATGGACGTCGTGTCTTCCAGGCCAAAGAGGAAAAGGACTGTCCGGATTGTTATCAGCGCAAAGTTCAAAAGCCAGCATCTCTGATGGTGTGGGGGTGTGTTAATGCCCATGGCATGGGTAACTTGCACATCTGTGAAGGCACCATTAATGCTGAAAGGTACATACAGGTTTTGGAGCAACATATGCTGCCATCCAAGCAACGTCTTCTGCCACATTCTGCACGTGTTACAACAGCGTGGCTTCGTAGTAAAAGAATGCGGGTACTAGACTGGCCTGCCTGCAATCCAGACCTGTCTTATTGAGCATTGTTAAAAGGAAAGGTGATATAACACAGTGGTAAACATGCCCCTGCTGTCCCAACTTCATTGGAATGTGTGTGTGTGTGTGTGTGTGTGTGTGTGTGTGTGTGTGTGTGTGTGTGTGTATATATATATATATATACATACACATACACACATTCAGGGTGGGTCATTTATATGGATACACCAAAATAAAATGGGAATGGTTGGTGATATTAACTTCCTGTTTGTGGCACATTAATATATGGGAGGGGGAAAACTTGGTTTTAACATAACTTTATTCTTTCATGAGTTATTTACAAGTTTCCGACCACTTATAAAATGTGTTCAAAGTGCTGCCCATTGTGTTGGATTGTCAATGCAACCCTCTTCTCCCACTCTTCACACACTGATAGCAACACCGCAGAAGAAGCACCAGCACAGGCTTCCAGTATCCGTAGTTTCAGGTGCTGCACATCTCGTATCTTCACAGCATAGACAATTGCCTTCAGATGACCCCAAAGATAAAAGTCTAAGGGGGTCAGATCGGTAGACCTTGGGGGCCATTCACCTGGCCCACGATGATCAATCCACTTTGGAAGCTGGCACATTCCCTGAGTTTTTTCCAGCAAGATGGTGCACCACCACATTATGGGTGTCAGGTCTGAGCATTCCTAGATGAACAGTTTCCTGAAAAGTGGATTGGTCATCATGGGCCAGTTGAATGGCCCCAAAGGTCTCCCGAACTGACCCCCTTAAATCCAAGCACACCATTGTTTTTCTTGTGAAATTCTCAATAGGTTTGATGTGTCACACGACCCTCTTCCCATTGAAAAAACTCAAGTTGGATCCAAAATGGGTGACTTAAAAACGGCTGCCATGGTCACCACCCATCTTAAAAAGTTTTCCCCCTCCCATATACCAATGTGCCACAAACAGGAAGTTAATATCACCAACCATTCCCATTTTTTTTGGGTGTATCCAATTAAATGGCCCACCCTGTATACACACACACACACACACACACACACACACACACATACATATATATATATATATATATATATATATATATATATATATATATATATAACCACATGTGAATACAAGAAGAAAATCAAAAAGCCAGGGCTAGCTCAAGTGCCTGCCTATGTTTAGTCTGAGAATACATGATAGATAGATCTCTAAGGGATCTCTTACTGAGGAATTTGAAACAGAACACAACTCTCACCAGTACTGCTCAGTCTGAAAAGTCTTCTATATTCTGACTAAATAAGCTCCCCTCTGCATCTCTGCACTCTGCAACTAGACATTTCTTTGATGAATGTCCCCCCCACTGGGAGAACTTCAGGTTCCTGAGTTCCTGATGTCCTTTGCAACCTATCCATTAGATACAGTTCAACATCATACCTTATAACGGCAAGGTATGAACGGTGAAAGTTTAAAGGAGCCTTTTGATGTATACTCACAGTTTCTGCCAGGCAGATGAGTCCAGTTGGCAATAAAGTTGCACTGAGATTTAATTCTAGCTGTGGAGACTCATTCTCAGTGCAGTACATGACTTGAATTCTCTGTCTCTGACTGTACCTTCTTTCTTCTGACGTTAATTAAGATGGCAGATGTCTTGAAGCATCGCTAAAAAATGTTAGACATTTAAATTATTTGCTAACACTTTACTTGAAGTGCCTACATAACACATAACATTTTGCATAAACACTGCATAAAATATTAACGAATGTTTAAAGAAACGTTTCTACAGTATGCATGTTTTATATGATATTAACATGGACTACTATGCCAATTTATTATTTTAGTGAAACATCTCATTTCTGGACACCCAAAATAAAAATGAACTCAACTTCGTTTGAGTCATTTCCTTCTTCTTAAGCATTTGTATTAGGCACTTTGTTTTTCTCTATCCTTTTTACTTTATGTCTTTAAAATTTTATTGTGTACATTGCTGAGAAAAATTTTATTTATCCTCAGTTTAACTCTCTTGGGGTTAAATACTAGCACTGTTATCCCAAGGATTACTTTAGATGTTTTATTTTATTTTTGGATCTTTAAATTGCGATGCAAAATAATAAACTTACTTTCATGTGGTGGTCCAGCATCTACAGAGATTGGATGAGTATTACGACCTTGTAAATATCCTTCAAGTAACACCACCAAAGTAAGATTCACGCAAATGTCTGTTCATAGCATATTTATGGGCAATTTACTGTCCATATACTAAAATGATGTGCAACAAATGCTTAAGAAAAACAAATAACTGAAAAGGATTCAAAAGTATAGGTGAGTTAATAAAGAGTGAGGACATTTTTATTTTGGTAGTATAGAAATGAGGTGTTTCAAGGAAAATCTACTTAAAAAAAAAAATCAGGACTTAGCAAAAAAAAATGGCATATTAGTCATTATTAATATCATGTAAAATCATGTAAAATTTATACTTTATAAATGTTAATTTAAACATCCATAAATGTTATAAAGTGTTTATAAATGTTATGAATATGTTATGCAGACACCCTTCAAGTAAACTTACCAATTATTTCAGTGTTCAAGAATTTCTTTGGCACAAAACCAAAAGTTAAGTTAAAGAAACTTTCTACTTTTTAACTAACGACTAATTAGTTAGTTCATGTAAGTTTAGTAATTTACTATTTCGTACATGCAGCTAACTAATCTTAGCTTACAGTTAGTAACATCTTATATTTAGTCATTGAAGTGGAAGCCACTGGAAGTATCTAGAGATACTAGATACTGTAGGAATCTATAGGTGCTCTCATTTTTTTTTAATGAGTTAACCTCATTATATAGTGAGCAACTTTGGAGTGTCACAAAAACCTGTGTACCTTATCCATTCATTCATTGCTGTGTTTGCAATGAATTCCAAAATATAAGGCAGGACAAAGCTTAATTCAGCCTTTTGCCAATATGTGTCCAAATCTGTCCAGCAGAGTCTCTGATTGAAAAGACACTAGGAGATGGTACTTTCTCTGGCATTCAGTCTTAAGTTCTTTTATCCCTACTGTCATTGTAGAGCCTTATGCATAAAGGCTTTTAGAGGGAGGAGACAGACGGTTTATTGTCAGCAGCCAATGTGTTTAAAATTCAAATGGCCTGTTACAGCAACTGTTCCATCCACAGACCATTGCCCAAATGATCTGGCTCTATTTACTAATTATCTGCATGGCACAAATATTGAATTGACGGAATATCACTTGTTTTGACAGCTCTGCAACAAAAAAGGAAGAAAAGAAACGATGAAAACACTGAATACCTGAAGACCTACTTCTTTGACACAGAAGGAAGCAAAAGCTCGATGTAACCTTTGCTAATGTCTTCATTACGATCAATCACTTTCAAAGCTAAAGAGCGTCTAACGATTAGCATAATCACTTGTAGCATGAGCACTCAATCTTCTGCAGTCACACTTCACAATGACAAAGGCTTTGCTGAGCTGTAATTGGCTGTAAATATTGTATGTACTATATTTTCCACAGCAGACTATGAGTAAGAAACATATTTTAGAGTATGTTTTAATCAAGCTTTGCAAGAAAGAGGAAGGGGAAGATTTAGAGAGCTGCTTAATCTTACAGGGAAGATGCGAAATGCAGGAAGACTCATGAGAGCAGGTGTTTTAGTAGATAGCTAATCCCAAACTGTAGATACTTGCATACATGCTTCTGAGACTTTACAGCATTTAGATTACATGACCACAGAAGAAACATATGTTCTGTGGTTTGTGTGTGC
Organism: Pygocentrus nattereri; assembly: GCF_015220715.1. Taxonomy (NCBI): domain Eukaryota; kingdom Metazoa; phylum Chordata; class Actinopteri; order Characiformes; family Serrasalmidae; genus Pygocentrus; species Pygocentrus nattereri. The sequence goes on from NC_051213.1 coordinate 21,869,406, forward strand.
GTGCGTGCGTGCGTGCGAGAGAGAGAGAGAGAGCGAGAGAGGGAGAGAGGGAGAGAGCGAGAGAGAGAGAGAGCGAGAGAGGGAGAGCGAGAGAGAGAGAGAGAGAAAGGGAGAGCGAGAGAGGGAGAGCGAGAGAGAGAGAGAGAGAAAGGGAGAGCGAGAGAGAGCGAGAGAGAGGGAGAGAGAGAGCGGGAGAGAGAGAGGGAGAGAGAGAGAGAGAGAGAGAGAGAGAGAGGGAGAGAGAGAGCGAGAGAGAGAGAGAGAGAAAGGGAGAGCGAAAGAGAGCGAGAGCAAGAGAGAGAGCGAGAGAGAGAGCGCGCGAGAGAGCGGGAGCGAGAGAGAGAGAGAGGGAGGGAGAGAGAGAGCGAGAGAGAGAGAGAGGGAGAGAGAGAGAGAGGGGGGGGGGAGAGAGAGCAAGAGAGTGAGAGAGAGAGAGAGAGAGAGAGAGAGAGAGAGAGGGAGAGAGGGAGAGAGAGAGAGCGAGAGAGAGCGGGAGAGAGAGAGCGAGAGCGGGAGAGAGAGAGAGAGAGAAAGGGAGAGAGAGAGAGAGAGAGAAAGGGAGAGAGAGAGAGAGAGAGAGAGAGAGAAAGGGAGAGAGAGAGAGAGAGAGAGAGAGAGAGAGAAAGGGAGAGAGAGAGAGAGAGAGAGAGAGAGAAAGGGAGAGAGAGAGAGAGAGAGAGAAAGGGAGAGAGAGAGAAAGGGAGAGAGAGAGAGAGAGAGAGAGAGAGAGAGAGAGAGAGAGAGAGAGAGAGAGAGAGAGAGAGAGAGAGAGAGAGAAAGGGAGAGAGAGTGAGAGAGAGAGAGAGAGTGAGAGAGAGAGAGAGAGAGAGAGAGAGAGAGAAAGGGAGAGCGAGGGAGAGCGAGAGAGAGAGAGAGAAAGGGAGAGAGAGAGAGAGAGAGAGAGGGTTATTATTGTTTAGATTTGACATTCAGTTTTACATTTTGGATTTTGATTTCAGTTTTGATTTAGTTTCAGATAGTTTCAAGGATGTATTAATAGTTTATCATTTTTTGTCAAAACACAGAGGGAACATATTTCTAAATTCACAATTCTCCATTGAAGAAAAAAAAATTTAGATTTTATTCTCATTACATTAATTATTACTTTGTCCACTGCTAGTTGTTTCAGTAACGGTTTTAGTTAACTATAATAACCCGTAGTGTGGTTGGGTGTGTGTGTGTGTGGGTGTGGATGTGTAAAAGTGTGGTTGGGTGTGTGTGTGTTTTTCAGGAAGGTGGGTAAAAAATAAATAAATAAAAAAATCAAGGTATTTAGAAACAGTCAGCATGTTTTACATTTCTAAAAATAAATTGCCATGTGAGGTTTCCACATTTGCCCCACACAAAACAGAGCCTGCACTGTCACTTTGTTTCACATCTGTTTGATACTTTAAACTCTCTATTTCATGCTTTCTCCTGGCATTACAGTATGCTTTGAAAAATATAAATAAGAAGTCAGAAAGATCTTCTGCTCTTTTCCTTTAAAATTGCAGTTGTGGCATGCTTGTGCCATTTCATAGACATCTATGAGAAACTAACTGTGTGAAACACCCTGGCCTAGCACCCTGGCACTTATAACAGTAAAGATCGGCTTGCAATGGTTAATCTACATACATGACATGCTCTAAAAACATATAGAACATTTTTTTTTACAAAGTTTCAATATAGCACCAAAAGGATTCTTCTATTGTTATGATATCAAGCTTTGAACAATAGAAGCACCTGATGAGCTTTTTAGACCTGAACACCTCCCTATGTAAATAGAGTCCTCCCTTTAGACCTCCACTTGAGTAAAAGTACAAGAGTATTTGCCTTCAATTGCCACTTAAGTATAAAAAGTAAAAGTACTAAAAAAATTAACTATGACTAATGTCCTATTACCATTTTTGTAACAAGACTCTTGCTTCACTAACTAGTGTTACTCTTGTAAACCAGTCTATTAATATGTCTTCTAAGATTATCATTAATTAGTCTGATGCTGATGTCTATTAAAACAGTGCAAATCACTGAAGGCAAACAATTTCCATTAGGTAGAACCAGCAGATTTATTTTCAACTTAGTTTAAATAAAATTTTGTTTACATTTAAATTTGTTTCAGTTTAATGAAAACTTGCTTTAATCACAGGTTCACAAATGAGTTGTCCTCTACTATATTGCATCTGTAAGTCTCTGTTCATAAACATAAACTAGCCAAAACAAATTTACTATAAAATGAAAGTGTTTGCATAAATTCAGAAAAAAGACATGCCAGTCACAACTGCATGTGTGTAGATATTTCTATATTGTGGTGTATTTACACAAAGTTAGGTTAGTTCCATAATTTATTCTCTCTCCCAAAATTTTACGCTGCTGCACTGACATTGAACTGTGTGCTTGCATAGGTTTACATTTTGACGTCATGTTTTTAAGTACATATAACCAAAAGGAATGACAGATTTTTCAAAATGTACTTTGAAATGCAGTGCAGTGAAAGTAAAAAGTCCCCAAAATGGAAATACTTCAGTAAAGTACAGATACACAAAATAAACTACTTAAGTAACTATACGTTACATTTAATTAGTTACTGTCCACCACTGTGCTACAGCGGTGGGCTGTAGCAGCAACAATGACAAGACAGCATACTGGGAGGAGGTGGAGCAGACTGGTGTAGATGCAACAATCTACCTGCTAATGTTGATAAGACGAAAGAGATGATTGTTGACGTCAGGACGAATCATGGTGCTCACTGTAAATCAATGGTTTAACTGTGAAGAGTCAAAAGCTTCAAGTTCCTCAGGGTGCTCATCACTGATGACTTCTCTTAGACCCTCTACACTACCTGCCTAGCCAAGAAAGCTCAGCAACGACTTCACTTCCATATCCTCTCTACATTCTGCAGGGGGACAATACAGAGCATCATGACAAGCTGTCTCACTGGCCGGTATTGTAACTGCACCGTCTTTGACAGCTGGGAAGCTCATCGGGGTGTCTTTACCTACCATTGACACCTCACACTACTGTACCTGCAAGGCCACCAACATTGTGGGTGATTTCTCCCACCCCTCTTCGGACTCTGCACCCTCCTGCCGTCTGGCAGAAAGTACCGGAGCATTCGTTATACCACCACCAGATTCTGCAACAGCTTATGCCCTGAGGCAGTCATAATACCGAATGCTGCTTTGACACCTGTGTGTGTATATATTTATATAGGTATGTGTTTGTATACACACACCAACCGGACACTTGATTAAGTACAACTCCTTGTTTCTTCACTCACTGTCCATTTTTATCAGCTCCATCTACCATACAGGTGCATTTTGGACTTGTACAATTACAAATGTAGTACATCTCTTTCTTTTCAGAATTTGTAAGCCCCCTTTTACCCTGTTCTTCAATGGTCAGGACCCTACACACGACTGCCACAGTGCAGTTATTATTAGGAAGGTGGATCAATCTCAGCACTGCAGTGACACTGCATGGTGGTGGCGTGTTGGTATGATATATGACTTGAGTGGATCAGACGCAGCAGTGCTGCTGGAGTTTTTAAACGCTGTCATTGCAGAGTGTGTAGGTAGTGAGAGTATAAATACAAGGTGTACTTAATGAAGAGGCCAGTTAGTGTGTATATAAGGCCCATTCATATATATTGTTTTGTCATTGTGTCTAATACTTATTGGAAATTTTGCACTCGTTTCATGCTGTTGTGTAACTGCACTCTATGTAGTCATGTGCAATGCGCTGCTGTTGTATGTTGCACCATAGTGCCTGAAAAAGGACAATTGGCTCCAGTGTATACATGTTTTATGGAGGAGTTACAATGAAGACTACTTGACATCTGTGATGAGAAGAAACAACAATAAGGCTGACTTTGACACTCCTTTACTTACACAACACTCTAAACTTGACCACTGCATGTAATGTAAGAAAAAAAAAAAAAAAAAAAACATTGGTAGTTTTTCTGAACATTGGTCAAAAATCTGTATTCCAGTCAAAAGTCACAGGATAGGCTAATCTTGTTTAAGTATTGTGGTGGAAAAAGAATAGTTGTTTAGTGTGACAGTAACATTTCTGGCTTTCAGAATCTCATCTTATGGCATTTACAGTGATAAAACAAGTTCTTTAATCTGAAAATGCTTGTGCAAGTTACATGCCTGAAGACAGAGCACATCCTGTTTCCTGACTAAAATAAGTAAAGTGAGTTTTAATCCCTCTTGAGGGATCTATTTATATTCCTGCATAATTCACTCCTTTCCCAAAGGGAGAATGTGGCCTGTCAGAGACTAGAACTGGTTCCCTCTGGGAGATCTTGCTCAGACCACAGCTCAGCCCTGCTAGCCTTGCAGTGCACCTAGCATGATGTAGCACGAAGGTACTGGAGACCATTGCCATATTATCACTGGCATTGTTACTGAGAGGTAATAGACTCAAGATCAACTAACAAAGTTACATAAGTTCAGGTGCAGAGATGCTTGTCAGTAACTGTAAAGAGAGTCAAGTGATATATATGTAACTTATATGTAAGTAGAGCTTTTAGTGCAGAGCTTTTAATGACAGCTTGCCACAAAATGTAAAACTGCAATGCTTGGGTAACAATGTAGCATTTTGGAAAGGCCTAGTTCCTTTGAGCAAAAATAATGCCAATTTGCCAAGAAAATGCATCAGCAAATAAACTTTAAGCAGTTCAAGAATAATATTCTGCAATGAGTGATTGCAAGGATCTTTGCAATTACGCACTTTAGGGTGAACAATATCATATCATATTATGTATAGAACCAGATGCAAAAACCTCAAAACACTATAGTCGGTTACATTTTGTATGGGCAGTCAGTGTAAATAATGAAACGTCTTTTTCACCTCAACTAATGCTACTAGCCAAATCACTGTTCACCTTGAACCTTTTATTTGGAAAACATGAGTTTGTAAAGAGCTGGTTAGCTGATACCAAGCCATGGTGACTTCACTAAATGTTTTTATTCCTTTAAAACTATAAGAGTGTAGTTAGAATTTAAAAGATAAACTTATCCTAAACTCAAGATGAGTTTGAACTTAAGCTTATGTCACTATTTGTGTGCTATAGCACAGCTCTACTCTAAGGTATAAGCTATTGTTTAATGATCCATTGCCCTGATTGAAACAATGCAGAAATGTTCCAGAGGAGCAATAACAGCAGCTTACCGTCTTCTTTCTTCTTCTTTACTTGGCTGAAAAGTCTTTACCAATGCCCCATTCCCTAAAATGTCACTCTCTTCATTCAAAACATTTGCTGAAGAAGACAGCAGTCAGTCTAGTCCTAATTAAATCATTGCATATTGGTGGGCTAGCTGATGGTGACACCTTAGACAGTGAACTAAAAAAGGCCATCATTTTGGGAATCATTTTCATCAAAGTCTGTTCTTGTAAGTCCCTTTTCTTTCGTTTTGAGAATTTTATTTTTCAGCTCCACTCATACATTCAAGTCCCTGCTTCCAAGTAAAATGCCCTGATACATGGGCAAGAATGGCATATGTGAAAAGTCTATATTTGGTATATGTGCAGGGATAGAAAAACTAAATAAAAGACAGCCCATTAGAGGCCCTGAATTACTTTGGGGACCAGTGCCTATGTCTGCAGTCCCGTCTCCCTTAGAAAACTTGTGGAGCACTATGAAGCACAAAATTGGACAAAGAAGGTTACATATAGTTGTGCAGCTTTAGACTAATAACAGAAGAAAGGCAAAAAAAGCCTTTTTTCAAAACTGTATAACTTGGTGTTTTTATTCTCCAAATGATAATCAAGTGTAGATTTATAAGGTAAAACATTAAATATCTTGTCTTTTGTTTAAATTCAGATTGAAGAGGATTTGCACTCCATCACTCTTTTCTGTTTTCTTTACATTTCACATACTGTCCCACCATTTTTGGACATTTGCATTAAAAAAAAGTAATCTGAAGAAACTATGATTAAATGTGTGAGAATAATCTAAATGAATAAGGTTTACACAAATGAGAGTCAGAGGCAGTGAAACGCTAATAAAAAGAGAAAGCAGTGCTTAGTAAATTCTGTTTGTCTTGTACTAAATTAAAAAAATGACACAAAATTGCATTGTGCTTTGTAAATATACACTCTGTCCAAATTTGTTGCCTGTAACTTATTGAAAAAAAGTTGGGCCAGGAGCATATCTACCACTGTGTTACATTACCTTTCATGCAAAGAAAAAAAAATTGTGCATGAAAGTGGGTGGAGCTGCTGACCAGAGAACTCCATCCATGTACTGAATTAAATTGCCAAACTTCACATACAGGTGAAGGTGGATGCATTTCTACCAGTAAAAAAGAAATATGATATGAAAAAATATATCTGTTGTGTGATATTTCTTGGCAATAACAACATATACAGCACTGCCTTACACTACATAAAGATGCCAAAACTACATGAGCCTGATCTCATCTTTCAAATAGTTGGGTTCCTCATAAAATGAAGACTGAAAAGGATACACCTTTTAACTTCTTCAAACAACGAATGTTACAATGAAGGAAACACACTGCTCTTCGCAAATGAGTATAATAATTTAGTATTGCGGCAGATTTAAGTATTATTGTCAATATGAGTCATTTATTCTGCCAAATTACTAATAGATGCAGGGCTTTTTAATGAACTTTAATGAAAAACTCACAAATAAAGTATTACCATAAAATGAAGTTTGTGAGGGTTGTTTATGCTCGATAAGTATTATACACAGAACTTTAGAGGCAGATGGTTTTAATTAGCTTTGATTCAGCAGCTGCATTATAAATGTTTGCACACTAATGTCCCTTAAGTTTCTAGTTCTTTTTTCCTTCAGCCACAGAAAGAGCCCTGTCAATATCTCCTCGTCTGGATCTTTGCAAACGAGCTGTAGGTGATGTGCCTTTGAAGTGTTTCTCACACTGTTTTAACACCTGAATGATGCTTTGAAGAATAGTACCATAACACAATAGTAGCAACAATCTGTTAATCCGAAGCTGTAGTTAGGGTAATTTCTGGGGAAAAAAACTCAATCTTATTAAGATAAATGTAACATCAAAGAATTAATACTTCATTCATTTTGCTCAGGAAAAGGAAATGGGTAAAGAGTGAAGGATAACGTTGCTGCTACAACATACAACGACATTTTAGACAATTATATGATTCCACCTTTGCGGCACGTTTAGGAAGGTCCATATCTGGTTCCAGGATGACTGTTCCCCTGTGTTCCTATAGACTCATAAAAGTGAGACCCATAAAGACATGGTTTGACAAGTTTGGTATGGAGGAACTCCAGTGGCCTCCACAAAGCCCTGACCTCGACCCCACTCTACACATTTGGAATAAATTGGAACATTTGATTACAAGAGAGAGCTCTTCTCATCTAACATCCTTGCCTGAACTCACAAATGTTCTTTTGACTAAATGGGCACAAGTTCCCACTGACACTCCAAAATCTTGTGTAAACCTTTTACAGAAGAGTGGCAGCTGTAATATCTGCAAAAATGTGGCCAACTTTATATTAATGCCCATAGGTTTGGAATGGGATGACCCACAAATCCCCAAAAATCCATCATATAGGTGAGATGGTCAGGCATCCATATGCGGCATCCATTTGGTCATATAATGTATGCAGTGTATGAACAAAATAAATACTACTTGCTTGTTGTGACCCTCTGGTGGCTTCAGGGAACCTAAGTGACTGCTTATAGCTAGAAATGGCCCTAGATGTTATCTTTAAAAAAACCTTGTGAATCTGGATTTACACTGAATGTCCCTTGTAGCAAATCTATAGTAGTCATGTACAGATCACAGACACATGGACTTTTACAAGGATGTCATGAGAAATGCCCTGACAGCTGTAGCAACATAGGAAGTGTCTTCATCCTCCTAATAAGAAACGACTCCTTACACCAATACCTGTCGTCAATTATAGAGCAGGACGAGGCATGGAGAGTTTGACTTCACAGTGCAGCAGACAGCTTTGACAACAGGATATATGAAATGGCCTGACTCATAGCTGCACACACAACGTTTATACTCTTTATCCAACCTGCCACTGAAATGCCATCAGTTTTTCAGAATGCATCACAGATCAGCTGGAATGGTCTTCCTCTGCACTGTGCATCGCTAGTGTGCATGTGCATATGTGTGTGTATGTGTTCTCAGGTTTCTGGCTCTGCCAGCCTGTGCTGAGCTTTTAATGAGCAGCTTGTACAAGTCATTCACCCTCTCTGAAAGGCTGCAGCGGGCAGCTTTTAGGAGACAATAGCCCATCATTAAAACTTTAAACATGGCAGTCATTTAATCCATGAGGTCCTCTTTTGACATCTTCATCCAGCTCCAGGCTTCCCAAAAAAATCAAGTGTTCCTGAAATAGATTTTCTGCATGATTTACTGATACAATCAAAGGTGGATGAGCTTAGAGTTCCCCAGATTTTTAAAAAATCTCTACATAATTATATTGTCAAGATGTAAACAGTAGCATTTTTAATGTGGTAATCAAGAGAAACCAGATAGAGAAAAAATTCTTCAGTGGTGCTGACGGGAAACAAAAAAGCAAAAGCAAAAAAAAAGGTTCACTGCAGGTTCACTGGGTATTTTGATAAGGAAATAAAATAGCCTTTTATACTGGCATCACAACCCTTGGTTCTTACAACCACCACTGCGAAAAAAATCTGAGTTGGTAAATCTCTTTACAATGCACCACTTCAAATTAAACCGCTCCCGATAACTGTTTACATAATTATGCATAAAAACAAATAGTGGAATTATGCTTTAAAGGCCACTACTAAAGAAGTAAAATATATGATGCATTTTGAGGGCATTAGGTTTTATACATTTACACAATTCAGCTTGATTCTTTATTTTGCAGTTGCAAGGTTAATATAACAGAAGTCTGTCAAGCAAAAAGAACATGATCATAGACTTCAATAACTTGTTGGCTGTTCTGGACCAATTTGCAGCTCTAGTTGGAACAAACTTGCGCCACCCAGAGTGGTTTTACAACATCAAAACAAACAGCAACAACAGGCAAAAGCCAATGCTCCCTCTGTATAGCCAATGATCCACCTGTATAGACAGATATGGAATAACTTTGTCACACATTTGTTAAATAGACTAGGATCTGTCCATCAAAGGTACATACAGTAGCCAGCTTCAGTCTCGCAAGATCTGCTATAAATCGTTCAGTACCCATAGTTCAGTACTCCAAAGAGTCTCTGCATAATCACTGCAATAACCTGGTTGCAAATACAGTAATTTATACCAAAGCTGTTAGTTAGATAAGACCTGCAAGGTTTCTCTGAGTGTTTATCTGAGCAGATTATGGAGCTATACACACATATAATGTGAAGTTAAATAGAAAATCACAGGCTTCCATCATTCTTCATTTCATCCTAAAGCTGAGTTTTATTTTGTACTCACATTGTAGATGTAATCCACCTAGAGCTGGGCGATATGGCCAAAAATGTTATCACGATAAACAACATTCATATCATTTATCATTCAAATGTCAAATCATTATTTCTTTCAAGTTTGAAGGCTGATTTTTGTTACCGAGTGATTCATCGCTGTTTAACTATCCTTTATGGTCAGAACACGACAAACACTGACAAACAGTGGAACATTTCGCAAATCTGTCATGGGAGAGTGCGAGAAAGTGTCCAGTTAGCTGTTTTTACCAGCTGGAAAAGCATGGCCGCAATTTTTGTAGTAGTCATAATTTAAGAAAGAAAATATTATTTTTTTCCTTTCTGGTGACGAGTGCTCGGCTATCCCATTACAAATATTAAACAAGTGGCCAACAACAGCGCTAAACACTGTCTGGATTTATCTATTCTATGGTAGTAGTATATGAGGTGAACCGCAATATATCTGACGTCTGCTGTTTAAAGTATTAAAATTATCTCTCACACTACGTTTAAGCTACGTTTAAACTGACAGCAGTGCTTCTGCGTGGTGTCTGATCTTCTGTATCAATTCGCTGTGTTGTGTGAGTGACGAAGTGCTGCTTCAAGTTAGCCAGCTGCTAAAAACAGCTAGCTTGGAAAGATAGTGTCTCGTCACTCTCTAAATGCCTCACAGCTTCCTCAGTTTACTGGAACTTCCACGGACCCACTTCATTCTTTCACTTTTGTTGCTCAGGACTGTACTAATACTAAAATATGACTGAGCACTGTAACACTGCATTGGAGTTCTGTGGTGCGGACGTGATTTAACGCTGCTAAAGCTTGTTAGGATGTACGGAAAGAGGTGAGTTCACTGTAGGACAGTACAGTTATGCCCCTTATCTCGTCACTCACACTTGGTCACAGGAGAACTCCACGTTTCAGACATTGCTAAAATATATTTTGCGACCCATTTTTTACTTGTCGCGCCTCCCTCTCTAATCATATTGTTAGTAAGAGGTTGGACCCCCTTTTGCCTTCAGAACAGCCTTAGTTCTTCATGGCATACTTTCAACAAGGTGTTGGAAACGTTCCTCAGAGATTTTGGTTGGTTATTTGAGTTACTGTTGCCTTTCTATCATCTGGAACCAGTCTTCCCATTCTCCTCTGACCTCTCACATCAACAAGGCATTTTCGTCCACACAACTGCCACTCACTGGATATTTTCTCTTTTTCAGGCCATTCTCTGTAAACCCTAGAGACGGTTGTGTGTAGAAAATCCCAGCAGATCAGCAGTTTCTGAAATACTCAGACCAACCCGTCTGGCACCAACAACCATGCCACATTCAAAGTCACTTAAATCACCTTTCTTCCCCATTCTGATGTTCGAATGATAAGGAATGATAAGGGCAGAGACTAGACTTATTGAGGAGTTCCTGTCTGTTCATATAAATGCTGGAGTGTATGGAAAGCACCTTTTTAATCTATGGCTTATTTTGCGTTTATTTAATGGCATAACTTTTAACAACATACGACAGTAAATCTAACAAGTTAACAATAGGTTTAAATGGAAATACAGTGTTCTGCACAGTTTAATCCTCATCCTACATATCTCTTCTGGTGTCTTCAATTTAAGAAATGGGTACCACATATCTGACTTACAAGAGGGCACAGTTAGGGGCAAACTGAACAATGACTGATTCCTTAGTCACTCTTAGAGAGCATTGTGTAATTTGCAATCAATTCCAGAATAAACTGGTATATTTTGCCATGCTTACTGAAGAACTGCACTAGGTGACTGCCTAGTTTGCATAAATGAGTGTGCCTGTAAACATCAGACACCAAACATGGCTCTACATTTGGGGTAAGGTGGAAGAGTGTGTGTGTGTTTATATATATATATATATATATATATATATATATATATATATATATATATATATATATATACACATATAAATTTTTCAAAAAAAAAAATAAACACCATCCTTTAAAAACAGGCTGACAGTTATGAGTTATTCTTAACACAACACATTCTGAATCCTAAATATATTCTGTCACAAAAGCAGTTATTCTCCATTGTCATGGCACTACATGTTCATGTTTTACAGCAAATGCCAGCACTGTTCTCAAGAAGCATCTGATAAATCTGTTTAATGAATCATTGTGCATTTTTCAGGTCAGGTGACGCAACACTGCAAATGATCTTATAGATGTTTAATACTCCAAATTAATGGACTGTTTTTGATGCAATTTTCAGCACTTTATCTACTTCTTTTATTTTAAATCTTGCACGTAAAAAGTGTATGAATCACATGGCTTCATTTAACTCAAACATAAAAAGACCACTGGAGTCATCTTCTTTAGCAAAGTTTAATTTTGTAAATTACCTGTATTTTTTTGTTATTTATACACCACAGCTGCAGTTTGTTGCAGTTTGACTGATATTACCTGGAAGGAAAAATATAAACACATGATTTATGAAAATTAATTAAAATTTTGTATATGAAGTCTTCATACACACATTTTAATCCTTTCCTTTAAAATAAACATCCGTCTGTGAAATTCACATAATTTACAAATAAGTGCATAAGAGGCAGAAGGTAGCATTATTTACAAAAGTTATTTAGAAAAAAAAAAACAAATCCTACAATAACACCTAATCAAAGCAGAACCATGTACAAATGCTTACATACATGCGTGCACACCACACACACACACACACACACACACACATAATCCACACTCGCACACATTCACCTTCTTGCTAATCTTCCAGCAGCCTCTAGCACCCTCACAGTAAGATGAAGTTAACCATTAGAGACTCGCTGTGCAGGTACTTCTTCATGCGTCATTTGATTAATAGATTAATTTCCGAGTAACATGTTCTTATTCATTGTTTTCTCTGGTGGGACTCAACAGGGAAGCCTTGATTAATGGGACTGAGCATGGAAATGGTAATCTGCACTTTTGAAATTCATGACCTACTTTTTTGCACTAGTTTAAAATTCGAGCACTTTCTGTGGCCCAGGCCGCTCATCTCATATCCTTGGTAATAGACTATGCACTGGGGGATAGCCATATAATTCCCCCAAGCCAGTATGTTTATATATGAAATAAAAGATAATGTCTTATTAGAAGCCTCAGAGCAGTTATTTAGGAAAGAGAAGTTATTAGAAGAGCAGTTATTGAGGAAAGATGCAGGGTCACAATTAAACAAATAACTGCACTTCTCTCATTCTTTTTCTTCTACATGCTGTATCGTAGTCAGATATGTAGAACGAGTGTGTATTTTTGTTGTTTCTTATATGTCAATCTATGGAAAGTAATCAAAATCCACGACTCTGAAAAGGACTTGGTTTCTCACCTAGGACAGGTTTTTGATTTAAAGCTATTGTTCTTGTTTAATATCCTCTACTTTCTGGTCCTTATATCTGAAATGTTATTTTGCTATTTCAAAATAGATTTTGACATTATAAAGGACATTTCTATTCCCCTTCCAAATATCAGTGAATTGCTCATGGACATGTGGTTTCTCTAAAGCATCTCAGTACAGACACTTCCACCCTTCAATATCAGAATTTTTTTTCCCCTTCAGTGCAGAAATCTTCAAACAATGTTTTTGTGCGTGAGAGCAAGGACAGACAGCGACTAATTCCTCCACTCATTACCACATCAATTATGCAAGCAGCCTGAGATGCTATGGAGTTTAAAGAACACGTATTTGCTGCAATCACTGAATATTCCTTGAAGGCTGATGAGATTAAGAGGACAGAGATGTGGGTCTCTACTGACCTTGGAGCTTGTGCCCACTGACCCCTCATGAATACATGCCTCTAGAGCTTTCAAGCACAGTTTAACTCATTTTAGAGGTGTCTTTAAGCAGAGCTGATGAATTACTCAGAAGGCATACAGAATGTGAGCCTAAAGATGCAGGATCGGTTCGTAATTATCAGTTTAAACTGTGTACCAGGATATTGCATTCCTATTCATTCTTAAATAACAGATTTCCCTCTGCATATACTAGTATACTATTTCTCTGACAAATCGGAATGATTAGCTTATGTTTTGTGATCGCAATTGCTGTTGTGTAGTGTTTTCTTGTACTATAGTCCCATTGTGTCAATACTTCACTCATGAGCATTTTTCTCTGCCATTCATTTTTTATTTATTTATTTATTTTTAGAAACGCGTCTGATGTATTCTGCCTTTGTTCTCTTCACAGTGTCTGGGCTGCCAACCATGAAACCTTCCCCACAGCGGATGCACACTCCTTTGACTAAAAGAGGAACAAAGCTGTCTGTCTGCCTAGCATCCCTGATTGTCCATCATTCAGAACATGGCTGTATTGATGAGCATAGAGTTCATACACAAGGTTCCCTTTCTTTTTTTTTCACAAAACTGTTCTTTTTATAGAGCTATAGGAAGTACAATACATTCAAAACTTTGTTTCATATATGCCACGCTCGCCATAGATTGTCTAGACAGAGATCGATACTTCCTCTCCGAGGCTCCCAAGCGTTTCAGGACTTGGAGCTAATTAAAATTCCCCTGAAACTGCCTTCTGACACCTGCAATATTATTTTAGATCAGCGTAACCTGCTTTCTGCGACCTTTTTTTTGCAGGAGAATATAGTCTGAAATTGATTCTGTTTCTCTGCATTTGAAGCTGAAGTAAACTGTAGGGAATTGCATCAACTGGGGATGATAACTTTCAGTGCTAGCGAGGACACTTTGTGGGCTGAATATGTTTGCAAAGTAGTTTATGAAGCATGCCGCATGGAAATTGCTGAATTGTGCACCATCTATTCTCGCATTTTCCCAAAAGTGTGACTTCATTCTGTTTTTAAGTAGTGGGAATGTGAAAACGATACTGTCCCATGCTTTGAGATATATGTTGAAAATGCAGTCTATGCCTTAAAATATATGAAAAGTCATATTTTATTCTCCTGAAGACTACACGTCAGTGATTTGTGGCCATGCTACAAGCTTAACATTGTAATAGTATGCAACAATTTGTGGAGAGTCAGCACTACAGAGTAGCCTTTATTCAACATGCTGACTGCAAGTGACGTTTATATCATATTACTTCATGCTGATATTTTGATTTTAAATCAGGGGTGGCTCGTCCATTTAAGCAATTTAACTGCTTAGTTTTTTTTTTTTTTAAATAGCTAACTCATTCATAAGCATCGTGCTTAATTAGAGATTTGCTTCAACTTGCACATTTGAAGACTTTGATCGAATAGTTGACACTCTTCTTTTTAAGCACTGCTCAACACTGATTGCAAAATAATGATTAACATCTCTCAATCAGTGCACAGCAGTTGTGTTAAGTACTACTTTCTTCATTAAGCAAAGAAAAAACTCCTCACAGCAAATCTGCAGTGAGAATGGCAGAGATGATAAAAATGTGTTACTGAGGAAATTTTTGTTTGCATTATATGTTAAGATAACCATCGAAAGGATTTTATTTCATTCCAAAGGTGGAAAAGTTTTGGATTAAATTATGTGGAAGATAATATTTGCAGTTCAATGTCAAATTTATTAACAGGCACATGTAAGGTAAGCTACCTTTATCTGGGTTACTATGTTGGCTTCATTTTAATTTTAAAATGATGTCTAATGATAATTATCATTACAGAACATCCATCCATGCATCCATCCATCCACTAAGCCGCTTCACCGTCAGGGTCGCAGGGGGATGCTGGAGCCTATCCCATATGCCAGCAGTCTTCGGGCGGAAGGCAGGATACACCCTGGACAGGTCGCCAGTCCATCGCAGGGCAGACAGACAGACACAGTCACTCACACCTAGGGGCAATTTAGCATGTCCAATTGGCCTGACTACATGTCTTTGGACTGTGGGAGGAAACCGGAGAACCCGGAGGAAACCCACACAGACACAGGGAGAACATCCAAACTCCACACATAGAGGACCCTGGTCACCCGGCAGGGGAATCGAAACCAGGCCCTCCTCGCTGTGAGGCGACAGCGCTACCCACCACGCCACCGTGTCGCCCCTATTACAGAACATATTAAAGATAAATTTTATGTAATTACCTCATTTCTTTTTAAATAAGCTTCTGACCGTTAGCTACAAATTTGATTAAATATGGCTGTTCATTCCTTGCATTTGCTATTAAAAAACATTATATGAAATTAATATTTTTGCACTCTATCACTGAAGTTTGGTAAAAGTCCTTGCATACAAAACGCAAAAAATAGTGTTAGCTTTAATTATAGCTTATCTGAAGGAGCAGTCTCCCTTCACTCAAAGCCTCTTCATCTGACATGTCATGTTAAAGTCTAGTGGCTAGATTTCCCTGGTTTAATTAATGTTAAATTGGGTTCCAGAATTCTTTTTGGTTTATGTCCAATATTCAAATGATCAATTGTAAAGATATTGTCTTGTTTCTCTTTGCTCTCTGACAGGGCTAATGTTTTCACCTCAGTAGCCACTAGGCTAGTAGCTCGCTTACCTTGCTTTCCTCGCTGCCCTGGCGCTCGTGAACTGCCCTTTCCTGAGAGAGTGTGGGGGAACAGCATGGATATGAAGTTCACATGACAAAGTGGGAATCGTTTAAATTCTTTAGTGAACACTTTGCTCATGAAGCATACAACAGTCAAGCCCCAGCACCCGAACTATGCTATATTACAAACTTGTGCACTGTGTGTATAAACATAAGAACAGGGTGCTGGATTCTGATTTGCTAATATAATACATACAGCTTTTGAGTTCTCCCAACTACAATACATATGTCAGCCTTGAAGATTTTTTTTTAAATGCAGTTTATTTTTGAATAATAATGTTTTCATTTTTTGTCTGTTAGCACAACTGCTACAGACTCCATGTCCTCCTATCCACTTTGAATAATCTGTCCCTGTTAGAATGTTTAATACCCACACTTTAGCTTTACTTACACCAACATAAATGTTATTCAAGATTTCACTTATGAAGTGGAATGAGACTTCCACCTCCAAAAATGAGACCTTATGTTTATAGCTGTACACAAAACAGATCAACAATCCATCAAATTACACATATTCAATCTGAATAGTCTGCTATAACAGGTGCAGTTTTTTTTTTGCTACAAAGATCATTCTGAATATTAGAAATCATTATTATTACTACATATTATTATTACATACTATTAAAATATGTACTGCACAGCATTTCCTATAGGGTTGTTTGGTCATTCACTATGTAACTCCACAAGCTCAGTTTGCCCCTAAGCCCATTAAGGTCATGACGAGACGACCGTTTTCAAATGTTCAGTGTAGTTAGTATGAGGTATGACAGATGGGCCTTCAATCTTCATCAGTTCAATAAACAAATGATATATTTATGATTAAAAAAAAGTCTGATGAGACATCATAGTAAAGCATCTCATTATATTAACAAAATAAAATGTTCGTGATGCATCTGTTTCAGGCATTCATTAGTCACTGCTTTCATAACAAAGCATCTTAGCGTGTCATCTGTGACTTGTTTTTAATAGTATGACAAACCTTGACACGCTACGTTTAAATTTCTCCCAGATGGACGCCCAAATGCTTCCAGAGTTTTGTATTTATTATAACAGCACAAAGCTGCCAAACATGTCTGCCATGCAAAAGGCGTGAAATAGGAATGGTGATGGTATCTTGTCTTAACACTATGGCTACATTAGCAGCAGAAGAACAAATGGTGCCAATTCCAAAACAACTTACAGTTTTACATGACTGAAGTGAGAGCTCTGTGAGAGTAAGTTTGCCCATAAAGCTCTCACACACATTTAGACTTCAATCTAGTCTAGTGCAGAGTGCCTCTCATGGAAGTCAAACTGCTCTGATCCCCTAGACATGACAGTAATGGGCTACTGGAGATGAGTGGGTTTTTCCAGATGCTAGATCACCTCAGGCATCTCTCCACACACATCACATGCACTTCAACACCTGCATCTCTAAAACATGCTGCTCTGACAAACCACATGTTCAGTCAGGGACACAGGACAGTGTTTAAAATTGGGTAAATGTGGCCCTTACAGTAATGTCATACTAAATGCCACATACCAGGGGTCGGCAATATTTACTCTTTTACTGCCCCGTTGCAGCACTACAGCAGATTTAGACTTTAGACAAAAACAAAATAACCCTCCTTTGGCGTAATACAAAGCTCTGCTGATTGTTCTATCACAATTTTAACATTAAAGGTTCTTAAACGCTGGAGTTAATGAATAACTGCTACTTCAACCTTTTAACCCTAAAGTTTGGCCCACAGCATGCTGGTCACAAAACAACACAGACAACAATCTCACTTAGCTGGTAGTTAATGAAATCACAAAGATTTTAAATGAACATTGATCATTTGGAGATGAATAGACATTTGCATTTATAAGCACTCCAACTGGTTTCCTGATACGCTTGATCTGAAACAAGAAATGGTCAAATGTACAGAGGCAACATACTGATATAATGGAGAAAATGATGCATGTTGTGCCTTTTTGTGCAAAACTTCAAGGTAAAAGAAAACAATCAATAGTTAGGATTATCAACAGCAAATGTGAACCAATTGTCACAATTGTGGCCATTCAGGTCATGTGACTATCCATATACTTTTTTTATGTGAAATAAAGACAACCTATAGTTTAATATATTGTTAATTGTTCGGTAGAAAACACTAACAACTTTTGGAGCTTTACAAACTCAAAACAAAATTTCTTAGTTATGCTTGGTAGAAATAAATGGGTAGAAATAAATTAACATCTTGACACATTCTTTTTTGTATCTTCCAACATTATTTCACACAACACAAAACAGCCACCAGCAGAATAAAATTAGATCACTAAGTAACATAAGCAGCATATGCTCAGCAATATGATTGAATAATCATAAAATTCTTGCAACAACCTCATAACAATAAATATTAGACATATTTACCACATTTACAATGATTTCACTTGCCAACGTATCATTTTTTGCAGTGTAATTTTTATGTTTATTATTTCCACATTTTGTTTGGGAGCTGAGGGTGAAGCTGATGCATGAAAAATGTTCAAATTAAGCTGCTCAAAGACTTCAGTTCTTCACACAGGGATGGTTTCCTTAAGCAGCTACTTGTGCTTTGAACACAGTCTATGGCATCTAACTATGCCAAGAGCCTCCTGCGGGTAGAGCGCATGGCATCACCAGCAGTTTCTCAGCTGAGTCTGCTCAGAGCCTCCAAAACAAACTCATCTACTGCCAAATCCACCACAGACTGTCACACACACCCCTCAAACAGCTCCACTCAACACCATTATTAAATCCTTAGTTAGCAGAGAACTACTCCTGCTCACCAGTGAAGCAGGAACAAAGAGATGAGCAGAGAGAGAGAGAGAGAGATGTTTCTACTCAGAACAAACTCACGGCTGTGCTGAGCAGATAACAGACAGATTGACCAATCAATCGCAGAGATGCTGTTAAGCACACACACACACACACGCTGGAGTCGGTCAATAAGGAGATTAGGCCACATGCAAGAGCTGATTGTGGAATTAGTTCTTCAAGTTTGTCACCAACAAATGAGCAGCAATATGAACTGCAGTTGTTCTTTAGTATTATTATTATTATTTCTGTAACAAACACAAAAATATTGGAAAGACTGCAGCGAAGCAGAATGCATGGGTCAACAATGTAGAAATTAATGGGCCTGAATGTGCTTTAAATATCTATTTTCAGGGGTAATATAGAAATATAGCTGTTTATATATAGAATTATATTACATCTGTAAATATATAGAAGGGTGACAAATTAAAGGATAAACCTGAATGACCAAGTTGAGAAACATATCGAGTGCAGATGCTTCCAAACAGGTGTACTGCAAGCAATTAACATATTTCGATTCTCTTGGGCATATAAAAAATGCTGAGCAGTCCCTGCTGATGTCAATTTTGGATCAAGATGATAAGATAAAAAGATCTAAGTGAGTTTGAAAGAGGGTTTATATTGTGGCACGGACTGTGTGCACAATTATTAGGCAAGTGAGTATTTTGACCATAATATCATTTTTAGGCATATTTTCTAACTCCAAGCTGAATAAACTTGAATGCTTAATGGATTTAAGCATATCAGGTGATGTGTATCTGTATAATGAGGGAGGGTGTGGCCTAAGGTGGTCAACACCCTATATCAAGGTGTGCATAATTATTAGGCAGCTTTTTTCTTTAGGCAAAATGGGCCAAAAAAGAGATTTAACTGACTCTTAAAGTCAAAATTACCAAAAGTCTCTCAGAGGGATGCAGCACTCATGAAATTGCTAAGATATTGGGGAGTGATCACAGAACCATCAAATGTTTTGCTGCATATAGTCAACAGGGTCGCAAGAAACGTACTGAGAAAAAAAGATGCAAATTAACTGCCAAGGATTTGAGAAGAATCAAGCGTGAAGCTACCAGGAACCCATTATCTTCCAGTTCTGTCATATTTAAAACCCTAATGCTTGCCTACAAAGCCAAAAATGGACCAGCCCCTACCTACTTGATGGCAATGGTGAAATCTCAAACTGTACCACAAGCCCTTCGACCTTCGAGTACAGCTCAGCTTGACCCGTCATCCTTCAAGGTGCACGGAACACGAGCGTCGAGAATGTTCTCTGTACTGGCACCCAGGTGGTGGAATGAACTCCGACTGGCTGTCCGAACAGCAGAGTCTCTTGCTGTCTTCAAACGCAGACTGAAGACTCATCTCTTTACACAGCACTTAAATGAGCATTGAACTATAAGCTGCACTTATTTATTGTACTGCACTCTGTATTGTAGTTTATTGTATTGTATCTTATTGTTATTGAATTGCTTTGAATGGCACAGAGTTCAGTGTTCAACTCTGGTTCTTTTTCTCTTGGTGTCTGCAGTGACATTTGTTTCTAGCAGTATCTGAGCTCAGGACTGTCTTTTTCTCTAAGCTATTGGTAACTAGCAAAGATACTTTCTCTAGATTGACAAAGCACTTCTTGTAAGTCGCTCTGGATAAGAGCGTCTGCTAAATGCTGTAAATGTAAATGTAGATGTAAATATTACAGAACTGCAACCTAGCTGGAGCACCAAGAAGTACAAGATGTTCAGCGCTCAGAGACATGGCCAAGGTAAGGAAGGCTGAAACCCGACCACCACTGAACAAGACACATAAGCTGAAGCGTCTAGACTGGTCCAAGAAATATCTGAAGACCATTTTTCAAAGGTTTTATGGACTGATGAAATGAGAGTGACTCTTGACGGACCAGAAGGATGGGGCCGTGGCTGGATCAGTAACGGGCACAGAGCTCCACTTCGAGTCAGACGCCAGCAAGGTGGAGGTGGGGTACTGGTATGGGCTGGTATTATTAAAGATGAGCTGGTTGGACCTTTTAGGGTTGAAGATGGGCTCAAAATCAACTCCCGAGCCTACAGCCAGTTTTTAGAAGACACTTTCTTTAAGCAGTGGTACAGGAAGAATCTGCATCTCTCAAAAGGACAATGATTTTTATGCAGGACTTTGCTCCATCACATGCATCCAAGTACTCCTCTGCATGGCTTGCCATTAAAGGCGTTAAAGATGAAAAATGTATGACATGGCCCCCTTCCTCACCTGACCTGAACCCAATTGAGAACTTTTGGGCAATTCTTAAACGGGAGATTTACAGTGAAGGAAAACAGTACACCTCTCTGAACAGGGTCTGGGAGGCTGTGGTTGCTGCTGCACAAAAAGTTGATTGTCAACAGATCAAGAAACTGACAGACTCCATAAATGGAAGGCTTATCACTGTAATTGAAATGGAGGGTGGCTATATTGGTCACTATTTTTTTTTTTTTATTTCTCAGAAATGTTCACTGGAAAGCTTTGAGTTGTTTGTTTATAATTCTCACTTGAACAGATGAAAATAAAAAAGTGAGATGGGAATAAGTGTGTTTGTCATTTAGTTGAGTAATAATTCTGCACCATTATAGTTGCCCAATAAATGTGCACTTATAGATATTCTCCTAAGAAAGCCAAAACTTCACTTTATTTTTCTTAAACATTCATGTTTGAGGTTTATTAACATTTTGGATTAACCGAGAGCATTGTAGTTGGTCATTAATAAAAATATTCCTCAAAAATAAGACTTGCCTAATAATTGTGCACACAGTGTATTATAGCAGAGTTGCAGTGCATAAACCCCTTATTACAAAGATGAATGCACATTTGAGCGTTCAGTGGTGCAAAACACACAAGCACTAGTCTATAGAGATGAGGAAAAATCAACATTAGATAAGTCATTCACCATATTCTCCCCAAGTGTGGCATACACCAAGAGAACTGTATGGGCCTGAATGCTTGACCCCTGCAGTGAGGGTCCGGTGGTGCTCTTGTGCTGTGTGCGGGTGTGGGGGTGGGTGTTAGGGGTGGCGGGGGGGTGCTGGCACAGTTTGAGTCCACTTGTCTCCTTAGAGGAAAGGGTCACTGCAAAATCAGTTCAAGTACAAATTATTGTGACTGATTGCATTTATCAGATAATGAAACATTTCTATCCTGATGGGACTGGTCTTTTCCATCCATAGGGTATGAGGGGTCACTGAATGTTTTGAGCAGCATGAAAATAATGTGACTCATATGTGATGGCCTTCACAGCCACCAGATCTCAACCCAACTGAACACCTGTGGGAGTTAGACAGCACTTGCCTCTGCACTCATGAGAACACAAACTGAGGGAATATCTTTTGGAAGTATGGTGTTCCACTCCTCCAGCACAGTTCCAGACACTTGTAGAATTTATGCAGTGCCGGTTCATCCTGTATGTTAACTACATAAGCTGCGTGGGGCCCCTGATTGCAGAAGAGGACTCTTAATGGCAAGAATAACCTCATATATTTTATAGAACATGTAACACAGTGGCTAGGATTTAAAGACACTGAAGGTTTAGCCCAAACCTCTTCTATACATAGGTCTGTGGGAATCATTCTGTGGGGAGATTATTTATTTATTTATGCTATACACACCCTTTTTAGACAACAAATGAAGACTCTTCACCTTTGTGCAGCTAAGCGCCTCACAGCAAGCTCAAAGCATTACCTTCATATGAAATAGGGACAACATGAATCACTGATAGCTTTTTCTAAGTCTACATATTCAATAATTTAATTAACATCCATGCCTAATAATGAGTCTTCCTTTAGGCCAAGTTCTCAGTATACTGCTGAAAGATTTATGCCACTCAGTATCATCAAAAAAGTAGATGCACTCACCCATGCACACACACTCCAGTTACTATATCCATATGTTTAAATAAGACAGATCAAATATGTACAAGTGTCAGTTTCTTCAAATGTATACTCATTCTCTCAAAGTTTCATCTATCCTTCACTCCCTGTCATCTTTCTAGATTTGTCCTCTGCCTTCATCTCTATTGTCCTCATCTCTATTATTAATCCTTTGATAGCAATGCTTACAATAATTTCAGACGTCACTGTACATCTTCTTAAATAAAAAAAAAAAAAAACATACAAGACTGGCAGCCTGTCCAAGATGCTTCCCGCCTTCAGCCCAATTACGCTGGGATAGGCTCCAGAACCCCTTGCAACCCAGGGGGATAAGTGGCTTATATGCTGGGTGATGAAAGAAATTACACCCATTACCATATATAAACTCCAAATATCTTCAAAAGTAATGAACATATTTCAGCATAAGTAGACAGCAGTCCAGAACCAATCTATTTTGTCTTACTGCATTCTGTCTAAAACATGAAAGGAACATTTTCACATATTTAACATGCACAAAGACAATATTCTATTTCTGTACAGACCAAACAAATCTCAAAGTCTGCTCTAGATTTTACAGCAGTTGGGCATAAAGCCCAGAGAGGGAAAGAAGTAACATCTTGTTTCACACAAAACACCAAATCCACACAATCTTGCTCATCATTTCACTAAAAGGCGTCAAAAGAACATCTTGGATTATTACCATCTAAGAAGGGAGATGCATATTGAAATGATCCCGCTAATCTGTAAACATGCTGGAATGCTTTCAATTCAATTTCTTTTAAGAGCGAAAAACCTAAATCATCTTACTGCTGAATGTTGTCTTAAGCAAAACTGGGTCGTTTTACTTAATTTACCTATTACGCAAGTCTTTTCATTTATTTCCGGAGGCAGTCGCTCAAACCGAGTTTCTAAAATAAGAAATGCATTCTGAGCTGAAGTGATGTTGAAACATTCAAAATAGCCAGACAAGGCAGAATGGCACAGCATATTTCACAAGTTAGGATTCATCGTAGCCATCTTGTCTGTCACATGTCATAGTAAACTGCATTTATTCCTCACTATGAAAACTGTTTGCATATTGTTTATGCACAGAGGATATTAAACCGTCCCAGGAATGTTGATGAAGTACTGTTTGTGATGGACACAACCATTTTTATTGGTTTTGTCAGTCTCTCTGTGCTAAGATTAAATAAGGTGAAATCTGAAGCCATCAATAATAATAATAATAAGAAGAAGAAAACATATTTAACATGTTACATGTTTTCACTTTACAATATGTGGCACATGGCACAAAGCCCAACAAACTATTAAACAAAAATAAAAATGTTTTGCTTGAAAATTTGTTGTATTTACAGTATATTTCACATTTTTAAAATGAAATGCAAGTGAAATATATCCAAGATTCCTTGGAAGGGCATTTAAAAGGGCACTTATATCTGCTCTCTTAAAAGAGTTTTTGAGAGAACTAGATTAAAGGGAAGATGTCATGACCTTTGGAGTTTGCTGACAAATTCGCTTGTACTGCATATCTGCTTTAAATATTAACACTATGTTGAATTATTAAGAGAGAGAAGAGCAGAGACCCCACAGCTGGCCATGCAACAGAGTATGTCCATTTAGTTTAACAGCGCAAACACTCAGCGGCACGCTGCCAGTGGAGAAATTCACTGACGTTAACATACATACAAAAAACCTATAGAATTTGATTGCTCTCTGTGTTGTAAACTGTGAACAAATGAGTCCTGGTGGAAACTCACTGAGCGTTCTTTAGCTCTTTAGCTCATACGGTAGAGTATTATGATGAGGCTGACTTCACAGACATTGGCCGTCCCCCTGCGGGCCTGAAGTAATGCACACAGACACAGAGTATGAGCCTCCACTGCCAGCATCAGCTCTCATCTGCCTACACGGATCCCTCACAGTTCACACACAGCCAGCCTCTCCGTTCTGTGCTCTCTTGCCAAGTCTCTCCACTCTCCCCTGGTGGTGTTCTCCTCTTTACGCCCTGCTTTTCCTGTAATGGTGCTGGTGCAGGAGCTAAACTCATTTTTGCTCGGTGCGGTGCAGTCTAGTCTGAGCATCCTAATCTCAGAGATCGTCAGGGATGGCGGCACGAAAATGAGCTTCTCCTTTATGCATCCTGCCATGGGACACATGCATGATGGCTACCTACTGCCATGATTACACAAGCCAATATGGCAAAGCACATCCTGTTACCAAGCAAAATATACTCTTTTATTTATGAGATCATGTTCACAAGAATGCATTAGCCCATTTTGCTTTGCAGCACACAAGCAAAGAGTCTGCAAAGCTAACTTTCAAATAGATCAATTATATTCTCGATTTTTAAAAGTGATGTTCTATGTTAATGAACTCATTATTTCAGAAACAAGACTAGATTTTAAAGACTGTCCTTGGTGTTTGTTTGAGGTGTTCTATTTAAAAACAAAGTGGAGTAGCACAGAATGGTGTTTTAAGTAGGACTGTCAAACAATTATATGATTGTGATTAATCACATTGGTTTGTGTACTTAATCATGATCAATCACATTTTTCTTTTTTGCTCCAATATGATGCTAAAGAGGGTCTAATTTGTTAAACAAATGGACAAAATAAGCAAAAGGCATTCATTACCTTCAATTATTCAACTTGAACCTGGGGATGAAATCACAAACACTGGCAGCATCAGAAGAGTTATTGTTTGATGATACTTCAGACTTGATGTACTTCAGTGATAAACACATTTGCTGCATGGTAGCAGCTGGAAATAACTTATCAGAAGAGCCATTGATTTAACTTGCTATTTAAAAGCTGTATTTGAACAAGATGGCTTCAATCACACATTGCATAAACAATATGCGCACAGCTGGGTTTCAGGCTAGAAGGAAAATACAATGAAAATAGAGGTGTTTATCGTTTATCATGTTAACATATACATGCAAATAAACAGTGTAGCACACTGCTTGTTTCCTTGTGACTACAAACCACAATACATATGACATGACAGAGCTGTTCCTTGCTGAACATAGTTTCACTCCATACGCATTAAGATGGATTTGCTACATTAACAGAGAACCCATTTTTTATGTGCAAGACATACAATGGGAGGAAAGGAATCTGCATTTGTCAAAAGTTTGATGAATTAATGTGTTTCTTCCCCCACACTGCTGCATGTTGTCATTTGTTTGTCTCAAGATCAGTGGTAAAGGCTGGAGCAGATGCATGAGTTTCTAATCAACAGCCTTTCCACACGCACCATGTGGCGGTGTCCTTTAGATAATAGGTGTTGCCGCTATGACATGTTTGTCATGGAAACAAGCCAGAGTCTGAAATACTGCTGATGCTCTGTGACAATGTGCTATTAAATGCCGACAATTCACTTCATATCATTGCTCTGAAAATTACAGCCACCATCCCTAAGCAACAAAACGCTCAGTGTTGAGATGACACTTGCAGCTAGACCTAAATGAATACCGTAGGTGTTAATTCAACATTAGTAACTGTGCTCCACATGCTTCTTACAATGCTACCATGTTCTAAAAACAAAAAAGCAAAGTTTGTAGGACACAAGTGCCAACAGGAAGAAAGTTATAATGACTGACATTTCATCAGTTATTTTGAGCTACGTTGTTAAGTTTTAGGGGCAGTTTTGGCTTCCTGGCATCCTGAGGTAATTTGCATCATTATTCCATCCTGCCCAATCACTCTATAATTCCGGTGCAGGTTCTTATTGAGGACCTCAATTTCAATCATTGCACTAGTGATAGCAATCATGAGACTCTGCTCTGATTAACTATCCACCAACTGCATTTAATGTGGTCTCTGCAAACATAGCTCAAGGTACAGAGACTTTGTAAGCATAGTGCACTGCCACTGTGGTTGCCATGAGAGGTAAAAGCCCCTCTCCAATCCCTCATTAATATGCAAATGTCGGCTATAAGGGTGTCTTCCTGTCATTAGTGAGTCATCAAACTTCTTTTTACACATTATGTTAATGAAGCGTGGAAATTACAAAAGAAGGAGAAACAACATTAAGCTGCAGACAAAAGCAGTCTATTCAGCCTTGCTTGAGGTGCTATCAGAAAGCCCAAGTCAACACAATAATGGCACCATTTACTTTAGGAGAGATGAACAGTTTGCAGAATTGAAACACTGTCAAGTAGGTATGTACATTGTTTAATGGCAATGTCACACAGAGGATTTCTTCCCATATTCCTGTCTTTTAGCTGTCTGAAATGAGTGGGCAAGTGAAGGTGGCACTGGCGGTGGGGGATGGAAACAACCTTCACTAATGATTGCTGTTGGCTTGATACAAGACATACTGTACGTTTAGCCAAGTACAGACTGTGCCTTCAATTGATCGACTGTCATTTGAGGACGAAAGAACCAAGGCAGGAGTTTTGAGCAGCTCTTTTCCACATATTTCCTGAAAATAGCAGATGGCCTTAGAAGTTGATGTGTAAAAGATACAGGGCAGGATAATGGTGGGGTTATCATGGAGAACAGAATATGGTTTTTGTGAATAATTGCATTATTTTGTATAGCTAGTCAGATTTGTTTCATTGATATCATACACACAGTCAATGGTTCCAACTCTTCTGCAATGGTAGCCGCAGTGTCTCACTCTCATACCACTACTTATTGATTTATTCACCATAATCCCACAAGCACTCTCCAGTTTAGTTTGCTGAATGCATCCTCCAGTGCTAACACTACTGGTATTATTGCTATAGCTGGCATCAGTGCTGTTTCATTCTTATAAAAGACTTGTTCACTGGACTGCAGTAACCAGATTTTTTTTTTTTATTATTAAGAGCACCCTCAGTGAACATTTAAAAGACATATTTGCACAAGAGGACTACAATAACAGACTTAATTAATGTGAAATAAGAGGGAGTAGTTCCAGGCGTGGCCTCTCTCCTAAATTTTAGTTTTTACCTCCATTTTGTAAGTGCAGAGCACATCCTCAGAGTCAATATCAACTACAGAGGTTAGACTGGAGGTCTGGCAGCTTCAAAAAGTATCAAACTGCTGCAGGATTAAGATCTTGAGACTGCAGCTGCATAGAACAGTGGTATAACAGGTAAAGTTGGTGAAATTCAAGAAAATGTTAGGATGCAGCACCTGTCCCAAATTGTGTCCTAAAACCTGATGTGTATAGCAATTACATTATTGGGCTTGTCCTTTCATGGCCCTAAAGAAGTGGATAGAATAACTCAGAATGACTATACACTACATAGCCAAAAGTATGTGGACACCTGAACATCACATTTATGGGCTTCTTTACATTCCTCTTTACTGGAATAACAGCCTCCAATCTTTCAGGAAGGCATTTCACCAATACATTTTGTAAAATAGCTGTGGGGATTCACTTCCAGTCAGCCAGAAGGGTATTATTGAAGTGATACTGATAATAGGTGATAAGGTGTTTGATGGGGTTGAGATCAGGGCTCTGTGCAAACCAGTCAAGACTGCACATTTATGGGCCTCACTTTGTTCATGCAAAAACTGCAATAAAGTCAGAAGCACACACTTTGTAACAAAGTTAGAAGCACACAATTGACAGTTTGCTAAATTATAATTGACATGCCCCTCAACCAGCTTCAATCATCTCTTTGCCGAGTGAAGAAAAATATTCAACAGAACTCATCAAAACAAACCTGCAGTGAAAATGGCACTGGTATTAAATTTGTCAGAATTTTTTGATGAAGAAATAGTGGAAAGGCAGTACTGAGGAATGTATAATGTCTGACACATTCTGCCAACCAGATCTTCTGGAGAATGGTGTTGTTTTTGTTTCATTTATGAAGCTGAACAAGTTTTGGCTCAACCTATAAGGAAAGCCAAACTTACAGATCAATGTAAAAACTGTTTGCAAAGTTATGCTGGCTCTTATATAAGCTAACTATCTGGGTTACTGCCAAAATCATTTTCATATGCTGTCTAATTACAATGTTATAGAAAAACACCAAGATCAATTGGTAACTTGTTAGTGTTTCTTAACTTAGCTGCTGAGGGTTAATTAGTCAGATTAAACAGGACTGTTCAGTACTCATATTTGTGATTAAAACATTGTGTAAAGATAATGCTAATGCGAACACATGACACTCTTTGCAAAGTTTCATTGAAGTTTGCTGAAAGACCTTGGGTAAAAGATTAGTGTTCCTTAGTATCTAACATTGCTCTGAGTAATGTTACCTTTCACATTAGCTCATCTCAAGGGGCACGTCCTCTATACTAGACATGAAAACCTAATGCCAAATGGCTGACATCTAACATCAAGTGATTTCCCCAGATGGATTAATGTAACATCATTTCCAGAATCTTTTTTGTTGCACTCTTTCTAAACTGGTGTACATGCATATTTACTCAGTTCTCAAATGTGTATATCTACACTGAGTCTATTTATTTTTTAATGAAAAATATTTCAAATGATCTTCTAATGTGCTTCTAAGTTTTCCTTTGTACTTCTAAGCTTTTAATCTGTTACTACAAGTATAATGAACCTTATGTCTGGTGCTATGCATTCTGCCAAATTCATCCACCAGACCGTCAACTTTGTCGACCGTCAACTTTTAGACTGTAAAACAATGAAGCATGATTCATGGCTCCAAATAACATGTTGCCACTGGTCCAGTCCAACAGCAGTGCTTCACATCACCGACACCTGACATTGCACACGGCCTTAGGCATGTATGTAGCTGCTCCGTCATTGTAACTCTATCCATGAAGCTCCTCACACACAGTTCTTGTACTGACATTGTTTTTAGATGCAGTTTGAAACTCAGTAGTAGGTGTTGCAACCAAAGACAGGCAATTTTTATGCACTTCAGCACTCAGCAGTCCCATTCTGTGAGAGGCTTCATGGTTGAGCCGTTGCTCTTAGGTGTTTCTACTTCACAATAACAGCACTTACAACACTTATTTGCAACTGTAGCAAGGCAGAAATATGTCAAACTGACTTTGAAATGGAGCATCATCTGACACAGCAACGTTGAGTCTGTGCTATTCAGTACAGCTCATTTTACTACTAATATTTGTCATGAGATTTCATGGATACTATGGATGTATTTGAAATAGCAAAGCATACTAATTAAAAGCAGTGTCCACATAATGATAGGCATAGACAGAAACACTATAGAAAGTGGAAAATTAAGGAATAGTTTAGAACGAGCTGTGAAGCAGTGGGGATGAAAATGGAACTGGGATGGGATGATGGAGGAGATGTTGGGGTGAAAATGTGGAGGGTTAGAATGAAGGAGGATTGGGATGAGGGGGCAGGGTTTGAACAAAGGGAGAATGGAATGAAGTGAAGGTGAATGAAAGAAAAGACATTTTGATGAAACAGGAAGGGGCTGGGATGAATGAGAATGAGAACAAGAGAAAAAAGCCAGGCTATGGTATAAAATTCAAAGGTTAGCACAGAGAAAATCCTGGGAATAAATAAGGCACAACAAAAAAGTAGAAAATCTATTGGATGCTTATGTGTATTGGAAACATTATGCAATACAGAAATCCAGCAAAGCCTTCCATCAAAATGAACATCATACAGCATGGAGAACTTGCAAGTGCACATGTAGTTTGCACTGGAACTGGCACCATGTGGTGGGGATCATTTATTTAGTCATAGAGAACAGACATTATATTACCACATTATGTGTAGTAATGTCTCCACATTATGTGCGCCTCCAAAGCGTAAGCAGATCTATCTTCAGGAACTGCCCATAATTTCAGTTATTTCATAAATCCACATTGTGGACTGTACAATTACTGAGCTGCTGCTCTCCGACCATCATTCTAGAATTCTGACCACTTCTTAATTCCTTTTTTACCATCCTCTCTTTCCTTTTGTTTTTCCTGTTTTGCTTTTTGTATAATGAAAGGTACGTAAATACAGTAGTGAGGGCGGGAAGAGTATGATGTGAATGTATGCCTTTCTAATGTCCTGTGAGTTCTTAATGCTATTTTTTCACTGCTTGTGAAATCTGTCCAAAAGCCAATATTTGACATTTTCCATGTTTAAAATAAAAACATAAGTTTTTAAACTGCATACACATCATTTTCATTTCTCTATCACAAAGCTAAAACTAAACTAAATTCACTAGTTTAATCATTTTTATGTAGAAAATGGATCTCTCAAAGTTACATTGCCAGGCTCAGGACAGTGACCCTGAGTTTATACGTAGTAATGAGGATAATGATGAGGTGAGGAGAATTGTGCAAAGAGACCAAGGTTAGGGTCAATTTCATATGGATTCCAGGAGGGTAATATATATGTATTTTTCACACTAAATTATGCTGCTTTTTGTTATTCTTAGCTCATAAGGCCTAGTCTTGAGTTGGTAACTATGTGTAATAGTGTTGTTTGTATTAGTCTAGCATACAAGATTATTTGTATTTGAATACAAACTGAAAGTGTGGCCTGAGCTACAAACTGTAATTCAAATCATGAGTAATCAGAGGTCCAATTGCAAATGCAGGATCACTGAAAACAGGCGATGTCAGGCCAGTTTAAGAGGATCTTCAGTATTTGGAAGTATTTATGGCATATTCAAGCCACGCCTAATCAAAATTATGAAGAAACAGATCTGCCTTCCTCTGCGTTAGCAAATAATCTTTTTTTTTTTAAACATCAAACGTTTGCCTACTGCTAATCTGGAAGTTCATGATGAACAGACATTTCCCATCCACCCCCAAGAGACTAAGGGCCTCCAAGATACTAAGGCCTCTTTCACACACACTACCTGTGTGAACTGAAAGATGTAAGATTTCTTGCTTTTCATTTCGGTGCCCCATGCAACAGGTTAGCAGACAGAAGCACAAGGCTGCATCTACAGTTTGTGTCGAGTTTATCTTTAGAAATTATTGACCAATCACAAGTCAGATAGCTGCAGTGGAAAAAAAATAGACAGCAAGTCACTTTATCATACATGGACTGAAAATGAATGACACTTGACTAATTGTAAGGGTAGAGTAAGATTGTTATAAAGCCCTCAAAATATGTATGGCATTTCCCCAGACGCTCTTATAAAAGGCCGACTTACAAAAGTGTTTGTTGTCTAGCCAGTGAATGTATCCTCATACTAAAGTCCATATTATAAGGATTTACTAAAAAAATAAATCAATAAACAAACAACAAAAATGAATGAGTGTTGAATGCCATGCAGAGACAGTTTGTGTTGAGTACAACAATAAAAAATGTTTTATCCTTAAGACTGATACATTTTTCTTGCACAGGGCATATGCATGTTATAATCTAAATGTATGTTTTTAAGTCAGAAAAGAATAAACCTTAAAAAATCTAAACACAAGGAAAAATATTGTAATTCTATGTATTCAATGTAATTCTACAGCCCAGCACTGCCTTTGGGCAGGCCTCCTTACAACTAAATTTGAACCCCTTGAGGTTTATCATTACACTTAAAAATTTCTGCAATGGTTTAAATAAATAAATAAATAAAAATCTAGAAAAGTCTTAATGGGCCAGAGAAGATTCTGGAGGGCATGAGGGCGGATGCACCCATGCTAAATGTTTGGGTTGAAGAGAGAGGTAGAAAATTGTTGAAAAACTTTTTTTCTTCTTTCACACAAAGCACATAGAAAATATAAGAAATGTAAGAAAAAATAACAAGTAAAACAAAACTATGTTTATAATTATGTTTAAACACAGAATTAAAAGTGCATTTATATATGCATTGACTTTCATTGATCAATAGTCAAGAAGTTGACTTAAAAAAAGCCAGTATTAAGTTAAGAAGGTGGAAGGAAAAAAAGAACTAAATTAAAGACACTGAATATACTTATTGTGGTGGGCAACTGTTTCTTTTCCTTGCTAAGCAGTCTTTCCTTTGTTTCTCCTTTTGTGTCTCACAAGGTGTCTCTTGCAGGACAGAGATAAGATTATCTGAGGATCTCCCTATAATTATGTGAGGATTCAAAGATTGCAGACTGGACCTCTTCACATCAGGAGATCTCTATCTATAGCTTATGGAAAGGTAATCAGCCAGAGAGCTGCCTTTGAGCACAGAGATCAAAACAAAAAGAAGAAAAAGGAACTGTTACTGTACCTCATTGTGTATGCTTTGTGGGGCTATTAATAAATCACACCATCACCTAATGTATGATGGAGGCAGCTCTGTATACTTTCATATTATGACGATTGTTAGCCATGAACAAAAATATTTATAACTGTACCAGTACATTATCATCTTGACAACTTACCCCAGAACTATTATCATGCACGAGTTTGAAGATGCTTACTTGTTGGTTATAATCCTTCAGTTTACAGTTCTTACTGTCACCTGCAGTTATTTTTAGTGTATCACTGTTTTCAACCCTCCATGACTTAACACATTCCACATCTCTAAAAATATAATGTATACATGATATAGTGTTTTGTGCAAAGATGTTATGTGCAGCAAAACAATTAATGTGAAGTTGATGTCCAGATAGGACTATCATAGTAGGTAGACCTGGAACTCATGGGGCCAATCAAGCCCAATCACACTGCTAGGCCAAAAGTATCCCAGAAAAATGTATACAGACAGATTTCAACATAAAAATAAAACATTACTTTTTTGTTAAAATCTGTCTATTAGTCTTTAATTTTTGAGATGCTTTTTTGTGGTGAAAAACAGCTGATGCTTTATACAGATATTGGTCAGGCGGCAGTAAGTCACTTTAAATTAAGTATGAGCCAGTGCATGGGAACAAAGTAGTTATATCAATATGTATATAACAACATTGAATTCTTTCATTGATGTGGACATCAGAAAATGGCTCAAAATGCTCGCCAATACAGAGAAGATTGGAAAAGACTCTGTAGATCTTCCATATTGAATTCTATATTGACAATGAAATGCAGCTGACTACATTATAAATAGGAGGCACATGTCAATCCACTGCTTTTCAACCTAAAACAAAACAGACTAACCCCATAATCAAATCAATTGTGTCATCTCCATACTGTTATTAATACTACTTCATAGCTTACCAAAATACTACTTTAAAGTTCCGGTAACACTTTACTAAAAAGCAGCATTCATAAGGCTACACAACACCTACATACGCCTTTCTTACAACTGACAAACCTTCACAAACATCTATAAAGGCTTACTCCAAAAGTGTTGGTTTCATAAAAGCTGATTGCAAATTCTGATGTAATTCCACCTCAGCTATCATTACATTGGTTTAAATGCCTATATAAATGTTGTATAGCCTCATGAACACTGCTGTTCAGTAAAGTACCCAATTCTAAGGCTTACTACATTATCAGGTTAATTGTTCAGTAGCTGCACAGAAAACAATGCAAGTCTTATTTATTCTTATATTATAGGAGTAAAGAATAAAAGCCTGGATTTGATGGTGGATTCCTGGCCATTTAAGAATTAAAACACTGGAATCAACATTGGGGATGAATTTGATTTTATACTGGAAATTCATTGACTAGTGCCCACCCATAGAAATCTGTTTGCTTGCTTTAAGGTTTGGTTTGGGTGATGAGTCAAGCCCCTTATTTCTTTGTAACACTACTGGGAGTGCTGCTTTTATGCTTTTTTATTATATGAGCGTCATCTGCGGTCATGGCTGAAAATGCATTTGGCATCTAACAAACACTGTGTCAATAGCAGATGGAGACATGGGTACTGTGCATGTATCTACTTGCCATGGGGCATTTCTTCTGAATTTGTCCATTTTATCTAAAATTTGTACTCCTTTTCTTCCTTCCCTGACCCAGAATTTCACCTGGTACAATAAAGTGCTTCACTGGCCCATGAAGTAGATGCTTCATGAGTGCAGTCTCCACCTATCAGCTATTTCCTCTCTTTGAAAAACATTAGATATTGTCCTATCAGTTCTTAATGTTAAGTGCATTTTGACAGAAGTATTACAGTAAATTAATAAAGGATTAGATTGACACTAAAAATCACTAATCAAATTTGAGTGATTAATGTCCTAATGTTTGTGGACACCTCTTCTAATCATTGAGTTCAAGTGTGTCAGCCACATCCATTGCTCATAGATTGATTAAATCAAACACAGCCATGCAAGCCTCACAGACTAATGCTGGCAATAGAGCAAGTCATAATAAATGGCAATAGAGCAAGTCATAATAAAAGCCAGTGAATTTAAATTCAGCACTATCATGAGATGCCAGTTTGTGAAACTCCTGCCATGCTAGATCTACCCCAGTCAACTGTAAGTGCTATTGCTGTGAAACACAAGCATCTGGGAGCGTCAGCTCAGTGGTATATGACGCAAACTTGCAGAAAGGTGAAACACAGAGTACAGAAAGACCACCTATTCTCTGATGCATCACTCACTTCAGAGTTCCAAATTGTCTCCTGGAGCAACATCAGCCTAAAAACTGTGTCAGGGGCTTCATGAAATGGGTTTCTACAAGGAGCAATTCATATCAATTCTCATGGCTTTGGAATAGGATGCCTACATGGTCCACAAAATCTCCAGGTTGGGTAGTGAAGCACAGGTGTCAATGTAGTTGATGTTGTTGGCAGGTCCCATTTAATCTCACTTTTATCACAATGACTGGCTGTCTGAACAGCTACAACTCTTGCTACTGTTTTTCAGAGAGTGGTTTATATGGTTTATGCTTCTGTGCTCCTGTGCTCTTGCTAAACACATAATTCAAAATGACATGCATCAGGCCTGTTTGATTTGGTTAGGAGAAACCAATCAGTTTGGTTTCCTGAAAGCATCTTTTACATTTACAGTATTTAGCAGACGCACTTATCCAGAGCAGCATCTTGGCACAAATATGATTCTTAAAAGGTACACTGAACACTATATCTAACAGTTATGATGAGCTCAACACTAAAATGCTTTTGGTGAACTGGTAAGACAGTAGACAGGTAAGACAATAACTGAAGCATAAATCCCATAAACCCAATACACAGATGTAGGAGAATGAATATTCTTCTCTATCTAGTTAAGAGAAAGATTAACTATATTTTTGTGCAGCATTAATTAACACTGCTTACCCAACCACCACTGAGTAATAAAACTATGAAAGATGTTTGGCACAGAAACTAATATAGTGGTTCACCAGTTGTTCAAGTGATAGATGGTTTCCGCTTCAGCTGCGTCTCAAGTTTCACCATGCCAGAATTAGTTTTCACAGGGGTCGGTGAAATGAAATGCTGTTTGTAACATAAATCAATGAGCTTAAATGTAGAATTGTCTCAATATGTCACCATAACACCACATTAAAAATTTATTAATAACTGACCCATTTTTAAAATGTGCATAAAATCTTAGTGCTAAAAAGCCAAAGTCAATCAAATCAAATATAAGACAATGAAGTGGGGTTTTCCATATCTCATAGGATTTCCACTTATTATCAAGTATGTGTTAAAGTCTGTTGTACTTAAAATAGGTAAAAGGGGAGTTAGGGGAACATGTTTGATTATTTAATGCATTCAAAGGGGATCTTTGAGTTGAATCAACATGTTGACATAGTATAGATAGCTTGTTGCCATTCGAGACCAAGATTTTATTGGCTCCTGGCTCCATCCATTTGCATAGCGAGTTTTAATTTTCATCTCTATTTTGTCTTTCAACATGCATTTCAACATGTATATTTGCATATGTTTTAGTTAATCTATAAGCTTTGTTATGGTTTATTGTAAGAGTATCTTACTAAATTCTCTATTGTATAGTGGTTGTAAACGGACTGCACACCACACTGATCACTCTTAGGCCAGCACTAGTAAGACAAGTTGGACCAACTTGAGCTAATCCAACACTAGTAAACCAAGATCAATGAACTTTATTTAAGTAAGTTGGAAATGTGATGGCAGATACATCTTACATAATTTTAGCAAATTAGGTTGGATCAACAAAAATAAAAGAAAGTCATTCACCTGTGTGGAAACTCTTTCCATAAATCAGATAAGCTGAGGTACAGAAATATGTTTAGAGTGCAGTTCTTCTCTGTACACTCTCTGTAGTTCTAAATAGGACCATCTTATACTTCTTTGCATGGTGAAATGGTATCTCAGATTGATTGTGAACGGTTCCATATAGAACCTTTTGGAAAATGGTTCTTGGGTTCTACTATTGTTATAACATCAAGTCTCAATGTCTGCATCAATCGGACGAACCATTTTGCCATGCAAAGAATCATTTAAGCATGAAATGGTTCTGCACAGAATTGCAGTTCTAAAAAGAACAACTCCCTTTACTAAAGAACGCTTAAAGAACCACTGTTTTTAGGTGTCTACCATATAGTATGTGAGGCACATGAAAACATAAAATTTGCAGTATTTTGACAACAGATTCAGAATATGGTTTATTTTATCCACTGGTATTTAAATTCTGGAATCAATTGCTGGTTGAGTTACAGATAATACCACACCTTGATTCAGCCTCATTGACGTTCCTTAATCTGAACTGTGAGATACAACAAATAGCAGCTTCAAGTACTGATCTAAAGGCTTGTGATAATTGTCTCATTTTTCTTTAATTTCCCCTCAGAATGGGAAAAGAGGAGAGCATGGGGATGCTATTGTCAGTGATTGTGCTTTAATAAGTCTCTCCACCATTAGCTCACTTTGATGGGTTTGAAGCATTATGGGCTATGAGGCACTATCCCTTTAGATTCTCAAATCAATTTATATGCAGATGATGTCCATTCTGTATCTCACTCTTTCATAATTGGGCCCGTAATCTGTAAAGGAGTGGGACGTACACTGTCTCTTATCACACACGTGTGTGTGTGTGTGTGTGTGTGTGTGTGTGTGTGTGTGTGTGTGTGTGTGTGTGTGTGTGTGTGTGTGTGAGAGAGAGAAGCCCACTTCTCCAAGTACACATCAGACTTCCATGGTGAGATAACACATGCAAATTGAGATCCATGTACCCATGCAGTTCATGAAAAAAGAATAACATTCTCAGGATTCTCAAAGGATGCACGTCTATGAAGCTGATTCAACAATAAATGATATCAGTGAGAAGAACTCAATTCATTTTTATCTGACACTTAACTCACGTTTTAAGTTTCAAGTGGACCCTTCACATATGTAAGGGACGATTTTATCTATGTGCCTTCAGAAAGCAGTTGTATTTTCTTTCTACTCTATCCAATATCAGGGCCCTCTATTTTTTACCCATCACAAATCTTCAGAATGTATGACGTCCATTGTATTAAAGTTATTAGAAAGACAAACCAACAAGCATTCAACGCACAATAGACGGTAATGCAACTGCAGGAAGAAGTCCTCCCATCTTGATTTTTAATTTATTTCAATTGTCCTCAAATTTCCTTTTTTCCAGGCTCAATATCACTTAACTGTGTGCTCACACAGTTCCAGTGTTGAAAATCAATAGAAGTTAGTCATCCCTACAAAGGGACACGCACAGTAGCTCAATACCATGCTGTTACTGTCCAGGCATTGATACTGCCAGCAAAGATTTCTTCTGTGGCTCCAGTTAACTATTTATCTCTCTGGAGTTCCCGTTATTATGCCAACATGCATGGATCATTAGAACTTCCATAATGTTAAAAAGTAACTTTAGTTCAGAAACACTCTGTTCAAGTGAAATATGTGGCTGCATTTAATGTTTTTTTTATTGCAGAAAAAGTGTTATTTTCAGTGTTCCAGATGATTTTGATGGATTGTATTTTATAATGTGTGATTCAACAGTTAAGGAACCTTGTCTTGAGTGTTTGGCAAATATACTTGTTTGTGCCTGGGTGTGATACTGTTTCATTTGCAATTTTTACTTTTTTTTTATACTGAACAAAAATAGAAAAGCAACACTTTGCACTTTGCAGGATTTTTTGCACTGCTACAGGTCATTGTATATACACATATAATGCAAGTCTCGTTTCATTTTCTCCATCAACATTTCTCAAAAGTTCTTCTGAGATGATGACTTGTGCTCACTGAGAACATAAAGTGAGTTACACTGGTTTAGATTTTTATTTATTTATTTGTTTGTTTATTTATTGCAGCATAACGGCTCATTTAGCATAGAGTCTTGATTCCAGCTGTCATGGCATCCGCAATGATGTCTAGATCTGGTACAGTTTTAGTGGAGAATTGAGAGCAAATCTGATTAGCTGCATACACCATATGCTCCAGCAAAAAAGCCTGACTAACTGCAGTAAATCTGTTTTTTTTTTCCATTCACTAGATGAAAAATACTGAACTGTACTGAAAACATTCTTCCCATTCCCAAAATTGGAAAGGGTGATTTCAGCACAGTGGAACAACATCTGGTACATCTTAAACACCTTGACAAACAGCCTTTAGAAAAAGTCTGAGTTAAGCCTGATTCTATTATGTGATGTATAATTCCAAAACGTCCATGAACTTAAAAAATGAAACACAGATGCATCATTTTCATATTTTATACATATTTTTGCCAAATTGTTGGATACTAAAATAATACTACATGCTGTAGGCAAAATATACTTCTCTAGCTCAGATAAAATCAACCTAAATACCTAAAAAATATTTGCACTTGTCAGTATTTGTATATAAATGAATAACAGGATCCCAGATCACTGTAAATGTGGGATTACATCCACTGACCCATGTATTTACTGGGACTCCTTATCTACACTATTCATTTAAAGGTACTGACCTTACTACAATGACAGACAGATAAATGATGTGTTCCCTGCCCTTCATGGAACTCATTTTCCAAGCAGGGCCTGCTCAGCTCCTGAACATTTCTTAAACTGTAACAGAGGCAGTGGTGTCCTTTAAAATAAAAAACATAATAATAATAATATAAGCAACGCAGGCATTTCTGTTAAATGTCTCTCAATGTTCTACTTTTTACATGGTTCTACTTTTTACATGTTTCTCAGTCACCAGCTTCTTGTTCGAATTTTCCCATTCCACCATGGAACAGTGAAATTTAAACAAGAAAATAGAGAACGAGAAACTGACTTACACTTCATGTTTCTTTTAGTGTTTCACAATTTCTCGTTGCAGATCAGGAATCAGCATGCAAATAAATCTATTTGTCTCCAAATTATCGATGTTCGACTTAAATCTTTCTCTTCGCCTTTTCATTAGCTACTAGCTAGTTGAGCTAGCAGTTATAGGCTATATTAATTCCAGCATTTAAGACAATTATTGTTAAAACTGTGTTAGAACAATTAGCAGAGCTTTATTTTACTGCAAAGGAGGATTATTTTATTTTTACATAGAAATCTAATTCTGATTTGGAGCTGCAGGTTGCCGACCCTTGAAATAGCGTATGGAAGCACTTTGGCTTCTAGGGAGTTGTACAATACACTTTTCCACCCATTTTCCACCCAGCTGTAGTTGCTGCCAACGAGAGGACCATCAATCCAACAATGTCAAAACTTCCACCCAACTTGGAAAGGACAAAAGCAATTACAAACTCAATTGTAACTTTTACTGGCAAGGATTTGCATCCATACTCAGTCGTTGAGAACCAGGGCTTTCGCACTATATTGCGCACTTGGGATTCAAGATACAACATCCTGTCTCTAAAAAGATATTTTACTGACACAATGAAACCAACCCCCCCACCCCAGGGGTTGAGGGAAGGTTAACATTAAATGATCATTGTTACCGACTGTGTCAACCTTTCGTCCATACAGCCTCTACCTTTTTCCCCCCACTTTCCGTAGTTCCAGTATTGCTTTCTGCTCAGTGAGTGCATGCCCAAGGGTTTCATTTACGAAGGGGAATGTGAATTTTTAAGTGAATTCAATTCGATTCAATTGAACTTACAACCATTTGTCACTGTGTTTGTACACTGTGAAATTAGACCTCTGCATTAAGTGAAACACACATACTAGGGAGCAGTGAGCACCCTTACCCAGAGCAGTGGGCAGCCTTATCTACAGCACCCAGGAAGCAATTGGGGGTTAGGTGCCTTGCTCAAGGGTGCTTCAGTCATGGACCGTCAGCCGAGGGGATCAAACCGGCAACCTTCCGGTCGCAGGGCTGGTTCCCTGACCTCCATCCCACGACTGCCCCAGTGGGAACTGAATCTGACGTAACACTGGTAAGTGCCATGAACAGCATGCAGATCGTAAGGATTTAGGACCACAGTAGTACACCCTGGCTGACCAGTGATGTCTGTGACCTTGATGTCAAACTGAATGAACCTTAGACAGTGTTCAAAGAA
The DNA here is from genome assembly GCF_015220715.1 of Pygocentrus nattereri. Classification (NCBI taxonomy): domain Eukaryota; kingdom Metazoa; phylum Chordata; class Actinopteri; order Characiformes; family Serrasalmidae; genus Pygocentrus; species Pygocentrus nattereri. The sequence goes on from NC_051213.1 coordinate 21,910,122, forward strand.
ATCCACTTTATTCTTTCGGAATTCAGGGCATCCACGAAATCAGGACTAGAGCTATATTGAATATGGACCTGCTGAACAAACAGCTAACTGTCATGTTTTCAGGGAATGTTCTACTGTTCAGATGCCTCTGCTCACTGCTAATCATTTTCTAGCACTATGTTTACTCTTTTGAGGCTTGAATCAGTGGCTCATACTGAGGTTTAAGAGGCACTGACTGAGCAGAAACACCATCCCTCTTTGAAGATGTGGGTGGTAATAGAGAAAAATCTTTAACCTTGTAGGACCTCTCAGTTGCAAAAGTGCCATTTGATTCTATCACTCTCCATATTTAAGCAATAGAACAAGAGAGGGAGTGCGTTGTCATGAAATAACATCACAGCTGTGGTTGCAGGTGAGTGATTCGCAGCAACACATGACCTCTTCTGCTTTTATACAATAGTCAAAAAATAAATAAAACAAATTGGGCCATGAACGTGGCATTTAACGTGTTTTAATGTTAGCAATTCCTTCCACCAAATTATTGTTCCTCACTCGCTGCACAGCCAGCAGTTTGCTCTCCAGCTCCTTACACAGACCACCTGACAGTTTGGGAATTTAGTGTAGTCTCATCTTCAGAATCTGACCAAATCAGCTGTAGGTCAAACGTGATCTTAAAAGTATCCTTTTATGTAAGAAGTAAAAATGTTGTAATAGCTTGAGTGTCTCCTACCAAAGTCGCTGCTCTGCACGTGCGTCTCAGCGGAGTGATAGTGTTTGTGAAAAACCTGTGATGTTATGGCGAAATAACAGCACGGTTAGAACGCTTCTCAACCAATCAGCTTGTGTGGCTGGAACTGTTGTATAATTTCTAGTATCATGCCCCTCCCATTTTTGAGCATTTGTCAATGTTGAGCTAGGTGTGGTGTTAGATGTAAATAGTGGGGTGTAGTTACTTTCAAGCCTGAATATTGCTCAGCTAACACTAATAATTATTTAATGTGATTGCATAACACTGTAGCCATTGCACCATAGCATCAACAGACCTAGGAGGGCTATCAAAGTTGAAGAATGACCTCAAAGAATTAAGTTCAGAAATAGGGCCTAAAGCCCCCTAATATTAAACATTTTCCTTTACATTAGGTTTCTGTTATCCTGCATGCTGTGATGAATCCAGAGGGCCAAGCGTGGTGCTACTGTTACTCTGAAATGGGAAGGTTTTTAAAGGAGGCCAGCAGGCCTGCTTTTATCTCACACTCCCAGCCCTATTCTCTCTCATTCCAACATCTCTGTCTCCCTCTTTTCAGACTATTGTTTGATGCTAGTCTGAAAAACAGTTGTCAAAGATCCTTCTGGTGCTATTCCAGCTCAATGTAGCATTGTGGCTCATGGCCTTTTGTGCGTATCTGTTCTGTTCTATGGGATGTTACCTACAACAAATGTGCTCTTAATTAGTCAGGTTCACACACTGCACAACCAGTGGCTACATGTCCTCAATGGCCAGCAAATCCTGTACAATTCATACAGAACAAAAGACGACTTCATCTCCTTCACCTCGGGATTATACCACACAAAGATTCCTTGCACACTACACAAACTACAGGCTGACCACTAAAACTCTCTTACAGTAGGATATATTCTAACATGAGATAAATGCATGTGTGTGTGTGTGTCTTTAACAAACTCAACAGGTTCAAATAGAGTGTACCTTGGCTAATCTTCTTGTACTCCCACAGCAATGTAATCTCAAAGCTCTCTAATACTTCTTGAGATTTATCATGAAGTTTTTGTAACATTTTTCATCATGAGTGATTCATCATGATTTTTTTGACTGGAATGTCCAATCTTTTTCAATAAAAGTCAGGTATGGGGTCACTCAAAGCAAAATTAATTTAGTGTGATGTCCAAATCAGTCCATTTATAGGGCACCCTTGGAAAACATTAGCAAAAACATTAGCTATGAAAAAACATTTTTTGCATATTTATTAAAAATAAAAAAATCACAAAAATCAAACCTTTATTTGAATTATGACAATGAAAAAAAAATATTGTCATGAAATGTCCTCAAATCTGTGTGTGCCACAATTTTTGGCAGCCCATCACTTAATATTTTGCAAAGAAAAGCTACACCAACATAACAGCTATGAGTCATCTTTAATGCTTAATGACACTGGTAAACGCATGGCAAGGGACTTGAGGCCATTTGTCCACATAGAATCTCTGTAGATTTCATCAAATACCTGGGATTACTGTTTCCTGAAGGCTTAAAATATAGCAGTTCACAATTTAGGGAACGTGTATTAGTGCAATAATGTATGACTCATCTGTACCAGTGAATGTAGAAATTTTGCAGTTAGGGATTTTTTCTTTTCAATTTAGAGCATTTTTCAGCTTTTAGTACATTGCTCCAAAAATATCAACTGATTCAGAGAGTAGTGTATGTGCATAATATAGAGTGAATTAATAAAATAAGATGAAGTTGGTAAATAGATTTGGTGAAACACGGCGTTAGTAATATTTCATGGTTCCATGAGGTCAGATTGTTTAAGCCTGTCTGGAAAGAAGCCCTAGATTATAACAATGACGTACTACTTCTAAACATTGAAATCATCTTTCTTACCCTGAAACAGTCAGAGAAGCGAAACTTAAAACTTGTCACAGACATCTGTAGCACTGCACTGTAGCTACTGTCAGAGTCACCTGAGGCAAAGGCTAGCTAGAAATGAGATATAAGGAAAGGTTTCTTGACAACTGGACATGATAGCTTTGCAATAAGTAACAATAACAATGAATATTTTCTTCATCTATGCCAAGGACAGAATCTAATCTCATGTCCTTAATTGTACCTGATTCAAGAATCATTCCATAAATGTTCTGCTGCGTTCAGCACACTATGGACAAAGTCTTTTGATTTAAATCATTCCTTCTGTGCAATTCTATATCATGACTCTGACATCATACAGTGTACTCTGTTATTACCCACTCTCTGAGGTTCCAGCTGGTGGGGGGGCATATTCAGTCTCTGAGGAAAACAGTTGTAAAATTATACATACTTTTCCTGTTCCACAGTAATCTTGGAAATAAAGTTTCAGAATACCCTAGTCATGGTGTCTATGGGTGTTTATGTTAGGTATTTATTACAGAAGTTACTTTGAGGCTGTGCATCTGGCTTGTGCATGAAGCTACAGCCACCCAGTACTTTATTCATCTCAATTCATTATCTAGTGCCAAAAGAGGTATGAAACTGCGATCCTAACATGTCAGACTACTTTGTCATTCCATTTTAGCGGTTTTCAGCTGTGCATTTGCACAGCCTCATGGGAGCTGAATATAGTTGCTCATTCCATTAACATGTTCTTACCTCAATAACTTTGACTCAATTACCACAGCTGTTAGCACCATTCTGGACTCTATTATCACTAAGTGCTGAGCAGTTGGGCACAGTCCAGGGAGCGCAGACACTTTCAGAAACGTGTAAAGATAGCAATGACACACCAAAGAGTTACATATGCATTTAAGAACGGACTAAAAGGCACAGTTTCCAGAGACTATAAAAAAAGACACATCAATCATACTTTAATCAGAAATAGGAAAGCTTTAGCATTAGTCTGTTGCTTTTTTTTGGTGTCTGTTTCTGTCCCTAAAACTTTCTGAGCGATTGTTGAGTTGAACACGGGGAGGATGTAAGTCTGCAGGAAGCAAATATTCATAGGATAATTAAACTACGATCTTTCTGCTGCCTTCAATATGGCGGCAATCTGCTGTGCATTAACAGTTAGCCCTGGGTGATCATTACCCAGGCACCTCCTCTGCGGGAGCCCAGTGCTGAGTAACTGACATCTCCATAGGAAAAAAGCTGGAAAAGCTGGAGGAAAAAAAAAAAGACCATAATTAAATCAAATATATTCAGCATCATCTGTCTGCACCTCCAGTAGCCAATAGCTATAAGCTATTGTGATAAAACTGTAAGTATTCCTCAGAAATTTAATTTCATCAAATTTCTGTGGGGAAAAAAAAGGTGTTTAAATCAAACAGTTTTAATGGATGATGAAATACAACTGTGTGCATTCGTTTAGACAGACAGCCATATCAAGCCATTCCGGTATGAATCTTCCAGAGCTTCTAACCAATCTAGTAAATCCCCCTCTTAGGCCTCTCTTCTCCATCTGAGAAAGAAAGCCATAAAGCAGTGCTGATCAATCATTATGCCACAAACAGACTGCAGGTGACAGGCATGCCAGGTGAACCTTAAAATATACATGCAGCCATATATCAAGGGCATGACAGGTACATTAGAGAAAGGCACCGGGGTACGGCAAAGCCCATGTTGAGCTGCTCTGGAGTCACAGACTCTGTCAAAAACACACACTTTATTTCCTGCTAGCCATCAATGCATGGCTAACTGAGAAAATATGATAAATATAATCTGTTCACTTTCTGGTCTTTCTTTCTCCTCATACTTTTTCTCTACCACTTTGATTCTTCGATGTGATTAGCAATAACAATAAGGCATGCATAAACAATGCATATCATGCATTATAAAATTATAAGACATTGTTTTGGGATAATGAGAAAATGAGTGAACTGTAAAACACCTACTGCATGCAGACATACAGCAATGTCATGTACTCAAAGTAATCAAAACAACCAAACATCAAGTGTCCAATACTTTATGCCATATTTACAGTGATTACTGTCTGCTGGGTTACTTATGAGTGATATAAAATTGTATTAGATCATGTTAATATTGGCTGGTTGGAACCCTTCTATTTCCCAAACGAGAATTAAATACGAATTTAAATCTTACAATTACCTATTCTTCATATCCACATTCATATTTTGAGACTACAGAAAATTGTTTATCCTAGGAGAAATAAGCAAAGTAACAGATCTGTCTAAGATAATCTGCTTAAGGTTTGGAGAAAAAAAACAAACATTGGAAGCAGTGGAAATGCAGGAGTTCTGACTTATCTAGAGTCCTAATGGTTTTCTTCCTCATAGCCTTATCTTGCAATAAAATAGGTCTAATATTATAAACAGGTCCATATTTTATAGATATTTTATTATTTTCTAACCTTGATATTACTCCCACAGACTTAGACTTGAAAGGGAATAAGAATAACGACTTTAACACAAACCCTTCAACAAATACAAGAAAACAGTTCAAGGGCATTGATCATGTCAAGTGCAAATTTACTTGAACTGCTCCAAAAATGCAATGCTGGTTTGACCCAAGGTGAAGATTTGTGTCCTTATGAATATACTACGCATTAAGGTATGCAAGATGAAAGCAGTGTTTTAAACTGAGTTTTGAACCTTATTTACACATCAAAAAATATAAATAAGCTGATGGACAAAGCAGCTACAAGGTTTATAGAGGGCAACAGCATGACAAGAAAAAATACAGTTGAGATGGATAAGATGCATATACAGCAATACACGTGACAAAATGCATTCAGCCATAAATGAAGTCTATGTAGGCCTTACATTATTGACTGAAGAACTATGAAGATAAATTTGTGAATGAGCTCACTTAAGAAAAATGTTATTCTGTGCCGTGTCATCTGAAAGTCAATAATGTTTATTTTTGTATCTTGCTGTTTTCTAATGAGCTGTGTAATTTCAGACAAATAGAGATTTAAAGTGGTGTTAAGAAACGTCTTGAAGACAGCGTAGTTTGGGTCAAATCCAATAATTCTCTCACCTTTGGATGATAGAGAGTAGAGATGAACGTAAGGCAAATGTCTGAAGAATTTAAGAGCTAATATTTAAATCAGAATGAGGCAAGTGCTGCTTTGCATGAGAAGTGTGAGATTTTTAAAAAAACCTCTGAGTCTAAAAGAAGAAGTAAATGGGGTTACAAAGATATTACATTTCTATTATTTCTTTTCTCTGAGGTGGTGTTTATTGCATGTGAATGGTTCCACTGGAAAAACGTTTTGTTTGCATTTGTGAAATGAGTTCAACCAGCCAAAAGCACAGCAAGCAGTATGTATGTATTGTAATATTACTAGTAGTGAACTGAATTATCATTGTTTTCTTCCATTTTGCACCAGATACATACTGCTTGCTGTGCTTTTGGCTGGTTGACGAAGGAAAGGACTGACACCTTACAATATCCATCCTTATCTCTGTTCTTTCCTCCTTTAGGACAATGTTTTTCACTAAAATATGTCTTACCAGTCTACCACTTTCAAACACCACACCCCATTATACCATCAGAAAACATCAATCAGAAAGACTGAGTTAAATTGCTGCTAAAAAGAATTACTTTTCTAATATGGCACATTAGCATAATAGAGAAATATTCAATATGATTTAATTAAGGGTATTACTGCGAGGGGAAATTATTGAAAGCATCTTTTTCCATTCAGTGGTGACAGATGTGCGGTGATTGTGATAGCAGGGCCTTGGCTCGGGCGCAAAAGCGATGCACAGAGTGCAAGTGGGGGAGTCATTCTCCTGTTCTTTCCGCCCTTCTGCTATTGATTAAGCCACAGAGTCCAAGAACAGCTGAGTGATGTGGCCTACACTGGAACGGATCAACTTTTCATTCTCTCCTGCCTGTATGATTATCAGACTCTTCAGCAGTGCATGAATGGCCCTTTTTTCCCCATGCATCAGCAAGATGGAGCAGATCATACTATACTACATCATCCCAGTGTTTAGCACGGTTATACAGTTGGCAAGCTGCGTGCTTTGTTGTTAGTGAGTTAATGGCAAAGTAATATGGCTTTAGATTTTCACTTTGAAGTCACCAATCCCAATGTAGATTTAGATCTACTGTGAGTTCTCAGACTGCAAGTTATTTGGTCTTATGAGGTGTGACAATTTTGCTTTGCTGTGCTTCAATGCAGACAGATTATACCTACTGGGTCCATGTTGTGCAGTTATTTAATTTAGTCAACTTTGTCATTATACACATATGGGGTACAGCATAACAACGCGTTTGGGCTACTTCTCTAGTGCATGAGACAAGGACATGAGTGTACTTGTAGGATGACTATATTTAAACTAGAGACACAGAAATCTACTGATGCATAAAAGTGTGTACATATACATATGTGTGAAATATATGCATCGATTTCAAAAGTACTGTTCAGTAAACAACAATATGAATGTTCAGTCCAAATATATATGAAGCCCAACAGCAGCTTGGAATAACAAATTACAGTGTGCCTATAGTTCAAGTTGTGTTGTCATTATCTGGTGGGTGCTGTTGGTGTAACATCTCAAGTGGAAACTGCTCTTGAACATGGCAGATCTGGCTTGAACGCTCTGAAACAGGAAGCGGGTGGACGGACGGACAGGCGGGCATATAGTTATGTATTTCTATGAAATATATAACTATATGAACAATATATACACAATTACAATTATATCTATGTGACAATTATGTCTATAAGATTTATTGGGAACATTTCTTGGAAGTAATCATTGTAAATGAGCTTCTAAAAGCCCTCAGGGACAAAATTATTAAACACCACTTCAACACTTGAATGAAAAAAGTGACCTAACAAAGACCATACACATCCCTGTCAGCACAGTCTGTTCAATAATACACAACTAGAAAAAAATAATGGTAGTTCATGGACAGATGTGCTATTCAAGATTTCTCTCAGACTGATCAGGAAGGTAAGAGAGCAGCCAGCAGTGAAAGTTGTACAATTACCTAAAAACAAGAGGAATAACATTTACACAGAGAATAATACTCCTCTGCTTAAAAAAAGAAAAATGTAATCTGGTCTGACAAAACATAAACAAGTCTTCTGCTATAATTCAGCTCACCCCAAGAAAACCAGACCCATAGTGAAGTATGGTGGTGGGAGTATCACACTATGGGGCTGCTTCTCTGCAAAAGGTACCGGGCATTACATGTCACTGAAGGAACGAAGAATTTAATCTCCTCAGTCAAGGAACTGAATTTTCCCCACAAGACAACCCTGAACAAAATAACTGAAGACTGGTTTCTAAGAAGGTGAAGGTGCTTGCATAGCCTAGCCAATCTCCTGCCTTGAATCCCATTGAAAATGTAAGGAGGATTTTGAAAAAGAGAATTTTGTGTGTTCATCAGTGGGACACTTGTAACACTGGGTAACTGAAAATGGTTCATCAATTGCCAAAACTAAACCACAGGCCTGAAAAAATTTCATTATGTCTTCCTGTATACATCTTAAAGCTATAATTGTCATACTCATCCAGCAAGTGATCAGTGATGATTTGAACAACAGTACTACCTTATCAGTACATCTTACAAAAGCAGCTCTAGTTTTTGACACCTGATTTTTAAAATTACCAGCATTTCCTACAAGGAGATGATATCAACCTTTACACTCTGAACAACTAATTACCAGCAATACAGCCCCATTATCTACTGACCTGGATCCACCTCTAAAACATATTTCTCTTTTCCGTGCAGTAATCTGTTTTAATTAGTCCTTATAGACCTACTACATCCTTTGGCTTTCTCGCAGACCTTGAACCACTATGTTCACTCAGAGGAGAAACCTACACAAAGTCTACCATGTTATGCTATGATAAATGGTGTTTTAGATTGTGTTTGATAAAAAATGGACTAATGTTCCATGTTGCCAGGGCTGCAGCCACACTTTTGAATGCTAATGTATGCGGTGCTTGGCATTTGGCCATGCATATTGGCTTTCTAATGTAAAACAAACTTGCAGTAGGCTACATTTTATGCAAAGGACCCATTCCTCTGCCGTGGGGCTTGCAGTCAAAGAGATTTCAATCCAAGCAGCAAAATGCAACACATGAAATTTGTCTCTTCAAATATTTTCCCCTTTGCTTGGTTATGAAAAGGGATCATACAAGGGAAGAAAGACATGTTTTTCCCTGTTCTATTACAGCATATCTGAGGGAGGCCTTCTAACAGACCTATTACTAGACTCAACTAGAAAACATGTTGAGGGATTTCAGCTTATTGACTGGAATGTAAACACCAAACACATTTTAAGGCATTACTCTGAAACTGCACATCATAGACAGATAGAATTTTGGAGGAAAATCCACTAAGAGTCCTTTCATATGAAACTAAATGTCAAGTAAATCTGATATTTACAAAGGACAAATTTTCCAAACAGAGCTGATTGTTACTCATTTTTAGATTTCAAGAAAATGTTTCATGTGAAATATTTAGTTAAATAATTGCATCTTACACATCAACACATATCCAGATCTTTACATTTGCGGACTCTCATTTCTCCCCAAAGCCTCTCGCTCCAAGGACATGCAGAGTAACACAAAGTTAGCAAGGATGAGCAACATGATCCAGAAAGTTTCAGAATTCTCTATAGCTCTATATTGTGTTGTTGACATAGCCAAGCTACACTAATACTGATGTGGATCTTATTCTGATCAATTTTGTAGAATTAGCTAGGTGTGAAACTGGTTGGTTCAAGTCAAGTCTGTACAAACACCTGTGCTTCTGTAAGCTTCATTGAAGCAAACATCAACAACAATTAAAACAGGTAGATATTTGGTGCATTATGTACCAGCTACTGAAGTAGCTAGATAATAATAGCACAACTAAATGTTAGTATGCCAGCTATCATTAACGGGCTAATGGGAGAATAACAATTCATTTATCAATTTATTTTTTTCACAAATGAGCAAATTACAGGAAATTACCTACAAAGGTAAAGAAAAGCTAGCTCAACAGTCAAACTCATCAAATCTCTCAAATGTTTTCAGCTGCTTTCTTTACAACTGTACTGGGCCAGAACATTTGGTCAAATGCCAGTCTTCTCTGTCAATGCTTAAATAAAATATATTAATAACCTCACAGTAATTCTGGGCTTATCTCCTACTAAATCAAGCTACTGCTTTGCTTCCTGTTCTGTTACAACCTCATTTTGCTGATCACACCTGCATGCTGAAACCCATCAGGCAAAGAGGGCTGACTCCTTGCAGATATGTTTCTGATTGGTTAATACAACTTGATTACGTTGCTGTTTTGCTGTGAGCTGCTGATTATGAAGTTCGTGGTCACAAACATTTTGTTTCTCATAGCATCCATTTCATTGACAATTATTAAGGATGCAAAGACTCAAAGATGCAAAGTGTGCTTAAGAAAAACAATAGCTTTAAAAAGCTTCTCACAAAGTATAATATACTCTCAAAGTGATAACATTTTATTTAGGATTTGGACACCTGGATATAGTGCCCTTGTGATGAATCAGGTCTGTGTGAGTTGTACTGGGCTACTTACGTACCAAGTAACTACTGCACACCAAAGGAACTTCTTACTACATCCAGCATCTATCGAAAGAGGAAGTTTGATAGGCTCTAGAATACCAGAATAGTGAAATAACTCACCTCCTGCATGATTGTGGTAAAATGGCTCAATTAAAAATGGGTAGCTTTGCTATCATTGCCGTTACAACAACCTGGCAGCATCCCTACACTCATGCTAACAGACTACAAATTTCAGTAATATTTCAGTAGCATACAGAGAAGAACATATTAATCTACACTAGAAATTAACTGATTTTTCAGGACAGTCAATGCAGACACACGTTTGATAACTGACAATATATGAACAATTTAAATCAAATAATGAAATCAATTCTAAATTCCACATTTGTAATGCTTAAACTAACAAAATCACGAGTGCATTTATTTCTCTTTATACACAATGTTTTAATTACTAATGTGAGCACTGAACATTATTTAACTTGAGTGCTTTTTAACTGTCAGAAACTAAAGTGAGATGTATCTAGCTCATGAACTAATCTTAATATTTTTATTTAATGTTATTTATTGTTAGACATCATATTTATATGACTTTAGCAAGTACAGTACCCCACATAACGTTTAACTAGCCTTATAGCCAACATGAGCCTGTCTGTTAATAGTTTTTACATTAAGCTGTTAGTTTGGTCTTCTAGATAGTTTAATTTGAAAAGGAGGGGGGGGCACCATCCGACAGATGCTGAGGATAGCATGTGTCAGTCACTACACTCTCCTCAGCAACATCTTTATACTGTTTCTTATTCTAATAAATCTGACTAATTTACTGCCAATACCACTGTGCCTACTTAGACTTCTAAGAAGTTCTATGAGTTTTTCTTCAGTTGACAAGAGGAGGATTTGCGATTGGTTGAGTGGCATGTCAAGCATTATTTTGGAAATGGTTAATTATATTTTCTAGTATTATATAAAGCCCATAAAATCTAAACTGATTTTATTTATTAAAAAGAAACTAAAATTGTGTTGTTTTATATTGAAGTACACATGCTTAATTGGAGGCCTCATTATGTGATTATGTGTAGGAAAAAAAAATTACAACTGCAACATAAAAGCACGCTTTTAGATAGACAGATCACTTTATTAATCCCAGAGGGGAATTTTGTGAGTTTGGTCCTCTATAGTTTAATTCAAAAATGCTCTGCTTCACACAAAGCACCATCCAAAACATAGCATGTTACTTACAAAGCCTCCAATTTCCCAAAGAAAAAGAAAAATGGACTTATGTTCTAGTGGGGCAAACAGAACGTTACTGTTGCCCAATGGCAAAAATAATAACAAATAATTTGAATACTTTATTAGAGGTAAAACCATTTGAAATATTTAGAGAAATGTTCATTTTACTAGCTCAGTTTAAGATGTTCTGCCACTAATGTTGAAAAATAAACGAAACGATAAATGAAAAGTGGACCTGCTCAGTTGTAAAGCAACAAAAAATCTCAAAATGTTATGATTATTTGATTAAAAGTTTACATTTTCCTAACCATTTACTCTCTCATTTCACCGCTGGGGAGGATAAACCTGTGTCATGATGCAGAGTCACTTGTGAAGTCTTCAGCAGAATAATTAATTAAGGGGCGAAGGATTACAGTGGTTATGAAAGCTCTCGTCAGGGTGACTGTAAGGGTGTTACCATAGATCTGCAATCAACTGCCAAAACAGAGGCTTTAATTACTGGATGGTGTATTTCAACACAGTTCAAACCCCTCTGAGGGCTAATATACAGCTGGCATTACATTCTTGAAAAGGAGAAGAGAGCCAAGTAAAAGCTCACACTAAAGCTCTGTGACCTCATAGCTCTGTCCTCTCCCTGGCTGTCTAGTCAAATAGGGCCTGCTAAGGTTCTGTCGTATTAATATCAGGCCCTAAATGCAGAGACACATAAATCTCCCTTGGGTGGAGAAGAGCAGCACCAGAGCAGCCGGCTTTTCCAGCGTTGCTGATTCTGTGCATTATTCTGTTTACAGCACGGCAGTAATGACTAGAGACAGTGGAGTTTATTCAGCCGAGGAACTCTCAAGCCTGTAGAGATTGGAGAAATGGACACAGACCCACATACACACTGAAAGAGCAAGCAATGGAAACAGGAATGGAAAGGCAGATAAAAACGGTCATGCCTAGGAATGCACCACGTATGCAGAGAATTCATATCATGTAAGCTTTTGCATGTAAAGAATAGCGTTGTGTGCGCAGTGTGTACTTACTTCAACAGATTTACTCACAAGGAGCATAGCAAGTGTGGCGTAAACAGCATAATATAACACAGCATAACACAGTACAAGAACCAAATCCTAAAGCAAGATTTAACACATGGCATGAGAAAATGATAGGCTCCACTATCTTAAAGAAAAAAAAGTATATTAATGTGATCTCTGCGTTAGGTCATTTATTACAATCTACACAAGTCTTTTTCAGGAGCCGTGTTTTGCATTCACACAGAGCCAGTGCCCTCATTGTTCCACGGCTCATTGTTAGTGAGGCTCTTTTGTACTGCTGCGCATTCAGCTGTAGTTCCAGCCACTCAGTGCATCCTTCATCATTAAGCACACACACTCCTCCAAGTCTAGCTCTAATGCTTTTATTCCACAAGATTCATTTGGCTATCCAACCGTCAGCCTTGTTTGTTGTATTTGCATGGTATTATTGGCTAATTGGATTCCTCTGGGTTTGTTTGTGGTCTGATGAACGGACTGGCAGTGAAAACCGTTGTACCACCTACTACAGAGAGGATGGCAAGTTAAAAAAAATATATATTCCAGGCTTATAGTGGACAGTAACATCACTCAAGCAGTCTACAGCCTCTCAAGACAATGGGAAGTGTTGGAAGGAATGGTTTAACTGTGAGTTTTGAAAGCCTCTACTGTGCAGCAGCTTATTTATCATCAAAACAGGGGGATCTCCAAAAGTGTCTGCAAGAAGAACCCCCTCGATTAAAAGTGTCTGAAAGTAAATACCAAGTCATGGAGAAAAGAGTTAAAAAAATATCATTATCTATTTGTACTGGTTCCACAGATCCATATACTTGCATGTAAAACTAATACTTACCAAGAAACTAAGAAGCAAGGGAACCAAAAAGCAAGTAGTAGCTATTAGTTTATAACCACTATACATCTTCATACAGGTCACTCCTAATGAACAACAGGTAAAATTAGCATTTGTTAGATTTTTTCATAAGCAATTAACAAGTGCAGCAGTGGGCACCAACTGATGTCTTTGAGAATCTCATTTTGGTGATCTTAGCACTGCATTCTTATTTTTCCAGCAGAACAAATAAAAGAATGTTGGCCAAAATAAAGCAAGTTGGAGTATCAAAGTATTTCATAATGTGTTGACAGATGGTGCGAAACAGACTATTTATTTAGAATAGTTTATTTGTTAGGATATCCTAAGTGCAAGATATCTTACATTTTTCAGGTTTTGTCTTTTGTTTTTTTTTTCTGTAGTTGTTTTTTTCCCCTTTTCTTGTATTTTCCAATGACAGCAGACCGGTGCGATATATGTCAATAGTCACGTCGAGGCTAGATATAAAATCTTAAAATGTGTCTTTCCTCAACTTTATACTTCATACATGAGATTAAAACTTTAAGAACAATTGTAAAAACAAGTGGTATTATTGAAAATAACTTTATAGGGCAGATTTACTACCAACTGGGCAAAATCTCTAATCACTGTCTTTAAAAATGGACTGTTGCAATTTAAATAGGACAAGCAGTTCTTTATAGTTCAGTAAAGACTTAAATTATTGTTAAAATATTATAAAAAAATATTAAAATCAAACTCTGATTTACCAAAGCCATTAGTAAATACTGACTGTGTGTTAATTCACACCTGAGAAAAACCAGTCTTTTTTGGGCCTCATTTATTTTGGATGGAAAACAAATGCTTGTCAATGCCTGCCACGTCACATTGCTCTTCATCTGTTAGAAGAAATAAAAAGTTGAAATGAAAAAGCTTTATGAAACGTTGTCTTAAACTGCTATGTCCAAGCCAACTTTTAAAAACAGACCAAGTATTGCCATCCTCAGGCACTGAGCAGATTAACAGCATAATGGTTAGCAGACATGATTAATTCTAGGAATGGGGGAAACCTCGATTCTTAGATGCATCACGATGCAGATGTGAACGATTCTGAGTCAATTCACAAATATCAAAAGCCGATTTTCCAAATTTTAACTGATGTGTAATGTTGACCGAACACAAAAGGCAGAACTTGGAAGAGCGGAGGTACAGCATCCTGACAGCCTGTGACATAACAAATAACACAACCGAATGAGCAAGAAATCTGACCGGCACCCTCTACAAGCAAGGTTAGGTCAGGAGTTGACAACTCAAATGTTAAGAAGAACCATTTTGTCCTTTCAACAAAAAACAAGCCACCTTGGGAGCCACAACTTTTATGTCCAATATGTCTCAGTATGTGCTAATGTCCTGGTATAGGCTACAAATATGAACAAAAACACAGATTTACTTTGCTCTGCTTTAAGCTTTAGCTGTAGTCGCTTTCCTCCCATCTCTGCCAGAAAACTTTTCCTCAAAAGTTGAATAGTTCTTTACATTCTTGCAAAATGTCTCTCAACATTCGACTGCTTTACGAGGCTGAAGTCAGCTTCTTATTCACCAGCTTCTAGTTCGAATTTTGCCGTTTCACCTTAAATTCTGACTGAGGCACCAAATGTAATATTAAATGCGGCACCATTTAAGGTGGAATGGGAAAATTCGAAAGAGAATCTGACTTCATCTTTGCAACTTTTTAGTGTCACAGTCCCTCGTTGCAGATTTAACATACCAGGAAAACAACTGCAGTGCTAATAAATGCGCACAAGTCCATTCGGCTCCAAATGTTCACCTTAAATCCCTCTCTTTGCCTTTTTGTTAGCCACTAGCTAGGCGAGAATGCATTGCCATGTGACCTGTAGTCTGCACGCCAGTTCTCAGTCATTGAACTTCCATTTGTTTCATTAATAAAGATATTGGAAGTAAATTCATTATGGATCTCTACTTTAAAAGTACTAAGTCCTCACACAGTGAGAAAATAGAAATCCTGTATAGGGAAAAAAAGATGCATCAAGATGCATCGATAATCACATCCCAGCCCTCTGAATAGTAATCCAACCAAATTGTGAGGTGCCTAGAGATTCACACCCCTAGGTAATTCAAATTCACAATATATCTCACATGGTTTATGATAAGATGTAAAATGTAACATGATATCAATGGTCTGTGCAACAACTTTTAGCCTACATAAGAAAATAATTCCATTTTTCTTGAGAAGTTTTTTTTTTTTTTTTGCAGATTTTCATTCTTAAGAACTACTCAGTGCTTGTCTTTAGATCCTTAAGATTGTTTTTTTGGCTCCAGATTTTTAAGCCTTACTTCCATGACAGACTTATATTGACCATTTAAAGATTCTGGGCTTAACTCTCCGAGATAAGTGGTTTTACGTCATCAAATGTATTGATTTACTGCCCTTCAAAGTGATAGAAGAGTTTCAGTTTTAGCTTGCCAATAAAGTGCCTCTGCTCTTTTCTTCCTCTCATATACACTAAGAGATCTTTTGATTTGTTTGAGGACATAGCTCTACTACACTGATGTTGCAATTACACACACCCAATACCTCTTCTGTTTCCCTGTCTTGTCAGAATTTCTTAAGAAATGCAATGAAGTAATAAAGACAAAGGATCATTTTATCAAGGTTGACCAAATCTGCAGAAATATGTGTATAGAGATCTTTAGATCTTAGATCTTTCTGTGTGTGCGCTTGGCTGAAGGTCCAGGGGGACCTTTTTCTCCTCGAAGTGTGTGGCTATAGCTAAAGATGAAGAGAGGTCACTGTTCTATAATTCATGTGAATTCATGAGCTTTAACATCTCCTTTTTTTCTTCCTTTCCTCAGGTAAGCCATAGCCTTCAGCAGAGCACTGAATGGTCTTCTAATTCACAGGTCAGGCTACTGTGCGTTATGTCCATTAAAGTGTATTATCCCCATATACAGTGTAAACAATAATGAGGTAGTCATGAATGTAATTCTTTGCTGTGTCACATTCAGGTGTAGCCTTTAATAGCAGTTTCAGAGAAAGTCAGACAGAGGGGGGAATAAAGTAACTATTCAACACAGGAAACGTGTTATACATAAGCCTAGTTGTGATAGTAGACTAGTGAAATACCAGGCTTAGTCTGCAAATCAGTTCAATTCAACCCTACATTAGCAAGCTTTCACCATCATACTGGGGTTACTTAGATTTAATGTAAGCAGACATGGCAAATAACTGCTAATGAGTGATAGCAAAGTTGTTACACAAATGATATTCACAGAATTAACAACTCTGTTTGGTTCGGTTTGGGACAGTCCATCCCACTGCCCCTGTTTAACTTGCAGACCATTTAAAGGATCTGATTTCAGACTATTAATGGCATTAGCAACAGTTTGAATACCAGGCATGATATTAGAACCTCCCAACAATACATAATTATTTCTACTTGTATATATGCTGCAACAAAAATGTAAGTGACAAACACTTTCCTACACAGAAATGAATTGTAAATTAGCAAATTGCCAACAGCATGAATTTATTTTCTTTCTGGTTAGAATAAATTATAAATTGTCTGAATAATGTTCCAATGTCCTATTTTAATATGTAAACTTGAATTGATAAAATAATCAACAAACTCTGCCTGGTGAAGGCATATACTTAACAACAAACCAATTCTTTCGCACACCATGGGTAAAAGCACAAGAACTTACAAATGAAAAAAAAACTATATATTGTTTTTATATAAAGAAAAACTTACTCTTGGCTGTATTCTTCCCAAGCTTAAGACAGTAAAGACAGTTAAGCTGTGACAAAACATGCTATTCGGTAAAGCTGTTTCTGTTTTTGAATTAAATGTAAAAATGACAGTACATGAGAGTATATACATTCACCTTTTCTAAAAGCATTTGCAAAGGGTCAAGTTAATTCTTGCTCAAGTGCATCAGAAAGGAATAATGTTTAATTGTACATCTCTGAGGTGGGCTGTGAGTTCAGCTCACTTTAGATCATGAAGAAAAAGGCCACTTCAACTGCTGAACAATTCAAAAACAATGGCTACAAAAAATGTTTTATACCACAAACTACGCCTCCTCATTGTTTATTTACAATAAAAATAAATAAATAAAAAAAACACTTAAAAAAATAATAATAAAAGAAAAGCTGCCTCAAAGTTCCCCCACACAGTGAGGAGGTATGTGCAAAAGGCAAAAACATTCTCCAAGGACCACAACATGAGTAGATTGCATCCTGGGGTCACCAAGAAAACAGACTCTTTCAAAGGCTCATCTGAAGAAAGTGATGAAAGTGACTCCACTGTGATAAAACACCTGGAGTTTGCTAAACATCACAGAGATTTGGAGTTGTATGGGTGTGTGGTCATCAGAGCTGGGCATGGCATAGGAAGAGCTAAGAACCAAATGCGGTGGTGGAAGCATGATGATGTATATTTTGTTTTTATCTTCCAGAAACCTTGAGATGTCATGAGGATACATAGCATCTAGGACTATCTGTTGAAGTACCACTGCCTAAAGAGATTCGCCACTTTAACCCCTCATGGATGTTTGCACCATCACAGAGCTGGAAATCCACAAAATAAATCACTAATAAACCATTTACCAACAATCAAATAAACAATGGTAAGGCACGTTAATGATCTGTTTTAACCAATAACCAAATTGTGTTATTGTGAAAATAAATAAATAAACACTGATTATTGTAAAACCAAGTTTAACAGCAAGAAGGTAGTATAGTGGGCAGTGTTATAGCCCTACATGTTGGAGACTGGGGTTTTAAACCTTATTTGGGAAATAGAGCTGGTACCTTTGGCTGCCTTGGGGAAGAACTCTTAACACTACATTTGGATTCCTTGTTAAGAGTCACTGCAATGTGGTGTAAATTAAAATTTAATATAAATTTATTATTGTAAGACATTTAACATCAACCAAAGCATTTTTTTTTTCCCGTAGCCCTTTTCCTCATATTTAAAGTAAATAAAGGTAAACCAAAAAATCTGAAAGGCACTCTGGAAGACCATCACATCACAACAGAGTATTCTAAGTGAAGAATACTAGGAATAAGCATCAAAAATTTTAAAAGATTACATTTGATCTAGAAGAAAACAGTTTACAGAGTTCGGCTACAAAGTTTCATTGACAGATAAGATGAAAATGAACCTCTACTAGTTATGAAAAAAGGAAGCAGGGAGAAAAAAGGAACGAAGATCCAAACCATACACGTCATCTGCAAAACATGGTGGCATGGACGGCTGCCAGTGAAACTGACTCACTCGTCTTTATTGATGTGACTCCTGACAGCATCAGCAGGATAAATTCTGTACTGTATAAAAACATTTTAAATGATCCAACCAAATCCCTCAAAACACATTGCATATTAGGTACTCTGTCATATGGCAGTAAGACAATCACACCAAACATGATGCTACAGTGACTACTCAGGACCATGTGTTCTTCACTGGCCACTGACTTCAAAATCTCTGGGCATGCATTCGCTTACTGAATACAAGAGTCAAGCCACAAACCTTTAAAACAAGCATGAAACTGAAAATGGCTGCATTATAGGCCTGGCAGAGCTTCACCAGGGAAGACACCCAGTTTACTTGGGTTAGTGTGCCAGAAAGTGCATTAAATGTTCCATCTCAGCTTTCTAATCCTCTGGCATTTGATGTTACTGCATGTGAAGCAATATAAACCAGAAGATTACTTCTTTGGCAAATGTTTTTCATTTCCAAGACCCCACACAACTCGCCTTCCAAACCCTAGTACGAAAATAAAATGTTAATTCTATTTCATCTTTGCACATCGAACATTTTCACTGCATTTTTGACACTGCACTCAGGATCACTCAATATTGGCAGTATTCCTATGCAATGGCGATGGACAGGAAGCAGTCCAAAAGTCTTGGAAATAAACTGACTTCTGGTTTCTAGTTTTGATACTCTGTGTTATTATACAAAGAAATAATACAACACTTAATTTTTCATAATTATCTTTTACAATCTGCTTGTTGTTTCTGTTATATACCCTCACTTCCGAAATAAAAGTGGTTTGATCCAGCGAGTATATCTATTGTGTCCATCATGTAACTGATTAAAATGAAGACAGAATCAGGATTTCACAAATGAAAGGAGCGCAGAGAGACAGAGAAAAGGGAAAAAGAGGGCAGGCAAATTCTGACCCATGTATTTCAGAAAACTAAAGTGCCAAAACTGTAAATATACTGTAGTGCCGTGAGCTAGCTAGGTTAGCTACCTAGCAATTAGTTACATTAGTAGTCATTTGTAACAAACACAACTTGATAAACAAGCACAGAATGTGATTCAATGCAGCCAGTAAGCATTGTTTTTTTTGTTTTTTTTAATAGTAAATGTAACAGACTGTGCTTCTGCAATTATAGCCCAATTAAGTTCATCAGCCCAGCAGCTACACTTTTCTTTGGGGAATTTATGACAGCATTTTTAAGTAAAATCCTAACTGAACTACAGCAATACTGAAAATAAATGCATACCAACTCTTAAATGCATACCAACCAACCACACATTTAGCTTAATAAATACATAGTTTTTCCTTTCCTTTAATTAATTGTGAGGGGGAAGAAGGGCCTGGGCATATAACTGTGCCCAAGGCCCAAATTTTGGTGCTATGCCCCTGTTGCTATCCCGCTTGTAGAAAACCTGATTTTCAAGTGTTCATCCACACATTTGGTCCACTCCCTCAAACATATTTGTCTAGCACTTGCAACACAAACCAGTAACTTTTGATTTCAGTGATCCATGTTATTGGTTTCCACTTGCTCTGACAGGCTATTAATCTTGGAGGGGTTTTTCGTCCGCTGCTGCCGGCTGCTATCAGTGGCTAAATTAGCAGTCTGGCTTTGAGTCCCCACTTTAGCATGAAATTGAGCATCATTGTTGTATTCATCATCTTTAAACTCCTTATCTGCTGTGCAGCACTGCCTTTCAGAAACACTTTTTCTCTAGGAAATCCGTGATAAGGATTCCTTTCCCTCCTAAAACAAAAACAAAACATTACTCTCTGGCTGCAGGAAATGGTCTCATGCATTGTTTTTTTACTCGCAAAGGCCTGGAGCTGAGCCTTCATCCCTAAAGTGAATCCTTTTAAAATCCAGATGAGAATAAACAAAACAAAAACAAATGTGAGAATGCAGAACAACAGATGTATTTGCAGCCAGCCTGATCTTTCCTTTCTTTTCACCTCAAATGCGGACTAGATACCTGTTTGCAGAGCTGTGACAACGTATTTTGATGGGCAGAGTGCAGATTTAAAAGCACAGATACCACTGATAAGGCAGTAACTCCATGTGAAATTATGACCATCACATTATTATTTTAAATAGAATCTTCTTTCTTATAAGGAAACCCATTCAAGTTTCAAGCATTTTTAACCATTTGTTTACCAGTCACAACCTTTGATGGATTTCCATCATCAGTTCTCTGATCAGTAGAGGATTTTTTACTCTCAGTACCCTATTCAATGCGAATGTTAAGCGATAATCATAAGCAGGCGTATTGATTATTTCTCTCAGAGACACCCCTGGGTGTAGTTTAATCTGAACCTAGATTAAACCCAGCCACACTGCAAAGCTGATGGGCTCCAGGAGAGCAAGCATTAAACATGCTGCACTTCAAGTGCAGCTTCCACTCAGCTGGAGGAAAAGCAGAAGGCTTTGTGCAAGGACAAAATGGCCATAAATCTGTACATGGGTGAAAGCTGTTAAAAATGAATAAAATCCCAGCTGATGACAGATAAGGCATTTCCAGACTATGACAGATAGGTTCCTTGAGAATCACCTATATACGCCAGCAAAATTCCATTCCGTCACTCAGATAAGAGACAAGTGATAGGAGATAGTGATCTGTGTCAACAAACTAAATTAAAAATGGGAAGACTTAAGATTTGATACTATCAGAGCACATAATGCAATTTATTCAGCTAACATTACACATTTAACTTCAAAGGTTATGGATAAGAGAGGAACGGAAGTTGTTGATTAATAGTTGAGGGAAAAGCAATGTTATTCACAAGGGCACTGGTTTCACTACAGGCAGCAGCACTGTGTTACCAGGAATATCTGGAATGTATAACTTTAACAAACATATCTCACAAATCCTCACAAAAGCATGTGAGATGTGTATATGAATAATCAGAAATCTGACAAGGTGAAATTCACTGGATCACATATGACCAACTTTCTGGTTTAGTCAATAAGGATTCTTTGTTTTCCATTCAACAGACTGAATTCACTTCTTGTTGCACAGTTTCCAGCAGCTACTTCAGCCTTGCTATAATTTAAGTAAATGCACTTGAATGTGCAATAACATACACGTTTAAACCTTTTTAACATTAAAGTTTCTTAATTTCCTGTTCTTCTCAGCCAATCACAATTATCTCTAAAGACTACTTCCTCCATCAAGTGAAAGAAAAAACTGAGTGCACGCCGTTTATCTGTGTTTATCTCCAATTTTTATGTAACGGTAAGGGCGAAGAAACCCATTTGAATGAAGTGTTGATGGCACTTACACAGGGCTCTTGCGTAAACTAGTGCATAGCCTATCTAAAATGAAATTAAAAATCTCTCTATAAACTATAGAGGCTGTCCATACTGAGGATGAACTTGTGGATTCAGAAAGTATATTTCAAATTTATCATTCTTTGGTAGGGACACCACAACTGGGACATGTGCAGATACCAGAGTGCACCCTTTGACGAAACTCCTCAGAACAAACCTGCAGTGAGAATGTTGGTAGCAGTAAATTAGTCAGAATTATTAGGCTTAGAAAGGGTGAAAAAGTGCTACTGAGGAACATGTGCACTCTATCCACATGCAGGGTGGTACTGCTTTATATTTCATTCCTGAAACTGAAAACAATTTGGATTAAATTTTAGACCACAGTCACAGCACAATGCCAAAGCTGTTAACAGGCTCTAAGATAAAATAAACTTGACTTAGGTTGCTGTACTTTCTAACACTCATTGTAATAACATGTCTAATGATGAGTAGCATTACAGAACAATGTTAAGAGGAGTTTTCATAGCTATAGTTACCTTTAGTGTTAGTCTTGGGCTCTTAGCAGTAGCTCATGTAAAGGGGCAGCCTTAGTTATTAAATCTCCTTCTTCCTAGATGTGATGATCTACCACTTTAATATTCAGCAACTTAATTTTTCCTTGGTTTGATTAATGTAAATTACATGATTTCAAAAATTATTTTGCTTTTAATTGGCCAACCTTCATGTTGTCAGTTCTCAAACCTGTAAGTCTGCACTGAATATCTTGTACAGCTAGTTTGCTTTGAATAAAAACATTTTTCAAATGTACTACTGTGTTTTCTTTTTATAGCTACAGTTATTATCCTAAGTTGATAGCCTGAGCTGAACATTTGACAGACACAGCAACAGTAATTAAAAAAGGAACGTCAAAATTGAGCAAATTGTCATTTAAATTTGCAAAAGTCCTTAGCACAGGATATATAAAGATGGGCTGGAGGTTAAGGAACCAGCCCTGTGACCGGAAGGTTGCCGGCTCGATCCCTTTGGCTGACAGTCCATGACTGAAGTGCCCTTGAGCAAGGCACCTAACCCCCAGTTGCTCCCCAAGCGCCGTGAATAGGGCTGCTCACTGCCCCTTAGTGTGTGTGTTCACTAGTGTGCATGTATGTGGGTGTTTCACTGCATGGATGGGTTAAATGCAGAGGTGCAAACACAGTGACAAATGATTCTAATTTGAATTCAATGATTAATTAGATTTCTATTTGAAAATTATAGGCTAATAACCAATACAATAATATGCAGGAAAAAAAGACTTGTATGATCAAAATAGTGTCGCTGTACAAAGCTCTCATATATATATATATATATATATACACACACACACACATATATATACATATATATATATAGATATATATATACACACACACACACACACACACACACACACACACACACACATATATATATATATATATACATATATACACACACACACACACACACACACACACACACACACACACACACACATATATATATATATATATATATATATATATATATATATATATATATATTTTTTTTTTTTTTTTTTTTTTTTTTTTTATGTGACATCCTTAACATTGTCCTGTTGATGTCCATCATATTTTGTGAACATATGATTAATAGATTGTTAGTAATGGGCCAAAATCTCCTTTTTTACTTCAATATCAAGAGATCATCATTGTGATGTTGGTTGATTTAATCAGTAATGATGTACCAGAAAAAAGTCAGTTTGTAATGATTTGTAAATGATACTTGATACAAATCATTGCATAACATCTCTGTGCATTATTAAACATTGAACTAATGTATCATGTAATTACTCTAATCATTAACTCAATTATGATTCAGTAATTATGATGTATCCCATCAAGTCATGATTTAAATGTATTTGCAAATCATCTGTTATATCGTTATATTTTTATATCATTTATTTACAGTGAGGAGTAAATTATTTATCAAAGAAGTTGCCAAAAAACACTGCAGCATTACGGGTGAAGAGCATTTACTAAAACACAGAATTTTAAATATTTCTTGCAAAATAATATATGAAGGGGAAAAACTATGTAAGTTAACTAATGTTTATGCTGAATTTGTGTGCTAATGAAACATTGAAGAGAGAAGTTTCTTCATGCTATTTTTGCAAATGTGTTTTAAATTATACCAGACATTTTCTCTCAAACCTATGACCACTTTTGGTTTTAATCAAAAATGATTCCAGAGAGGAAAAAAATGTTCATAAGACAAAAATCAGCTTTCGAACATTTTTGATTACTGCAGGATGCAACAGAGGCAATTTCAAAAAATTCAATTTTTTCCCCATTCAAGAAATTCCATTTAGACCTGGACTCTCTTATATGGGCATAAGACCATGGTGGCATTTAAAAAATAAAAACATGACTACAGAGGGGTGCATGAGACAGTAAGGTCCAAAATGCTACCTGAACAAGCCTGTGAAGGAAAGTGGTTCTAACAGAGACAGTGTTTAAAAACTCCAAGAGCACTGCTGGGTTTGATTCATCCTGTGGGGGTTCCTGACCATTAAAGAACAGGGTAAAAGAATGCTAACAAAGTATGTAGAGCACAGACTTGCAAAATTTTTCATTACATGCACATGTTTTCCATTATTCTGAATTAAGTAAACAAACAGCATATCATGCAATCTCTTCAGACCTTCATACATACACACACCCACACACACACACCCACACACAGCATTTTGTTAAAAAGTCTAGATTTTCAGGTTCGGCGTTAGTTTTCACTGCTATGTGGATGACAGACAACTTTACATATCTGCTAATCCAGATAAGGGTCTGAATCTAAATAATTAGATTGCATTAAAAATATCAAAAGCTGAATGACCAACAGTTTCCTTCTTAATACTAACAAAAGTGAATTCCTGCTACTTGGACCCCAAGCAGAGACATCTCAAGAGGGCAAGAGGGTTCTGTGGGACTTGTGGCACTCTGGAGGCAAAAGATGGTTACCGAAGGGCCAAGCAGGTCACGGCTTTCTCAGTTGCTGAGGCAAAAACTTGGGTGTGGGACGAGTTTGGTAAGGCCATGGACAAAGACTATCGACAGGCGCCAAGAAGGTTCTGGCAAACCGTCAGGCGCCTCAGGAGAGGAAAGCGGTTCCCGACCAACACTGTATAAAGTGGGTATGGGGGGGCTGCTGACTTCAACTGGGAACATTAGGCACTGGGGGTGGATGAGATCCGCCCGGAACTCCTGAGGGCTCTGGATGTTGTAGGGCTGTCTTGGCCGACACACCTCTTTAACATCTGGGGCAGTCCCCCTGGAACTCACTAATCTCTCTCCATAAATGGACCTGTCCTGTTAATCAATTTCTCTCGCTCGCTCTTGCTTTCCCTCCCTTTATTTGAGTCACCACATGTGAGCCACCAGAGCTTCTAGAGTCACCAGAGCTCCATTTCTGTTGGCTGATCTACACCGACTTGACCACCATGGACTTTCATGCTGTAAAAAGCTGGGCAAACTTGCTGCTGCTATTATATACAAACTATTTAATTAACCATTGCTACACTGCTTTTTCCCTGTTTTGTATGCTATTACTTTATACTAATGCTGTTTGCTATCCAGTGTGGACCAGAGGAGGATGGCTTGCCCTTTTGAGTCTTGCTTCCTCTCAAGGTTTCTTCCTCTTAGGGAGTTTTTCCTTGCCACTGTCGCCACTGTCTTGCTCATGGGGGCTTGGATCTGGATTTTTCTGTAAAGCTGCTTTGTGACAACACCTGTTGTAAAAAGTGCTATATAAATAAACTTTAACTTGACATTGTGGCATGCAAGCCATTGATTTCCCTGCAGATCTGTCTGTAATTTGTGTTAACCTACATCATCCCCAGAGTATCACAGAAAGCATCTTTAACATAACAATTAAAAATTAACAGAATGGGTAAGCAATACATTGATACTTTGACAATGGCCATTATTGATGGCAATTCATATATAATTCAATTCTTTACTAATGTATACATTGCATAATTTCTGATGTGTTAAGTATTAGTCTAGGCACTAATTCACTGTGATGAAAGTGATGGTTAAGTATTAATACGTTTTCTGTGGAAGGAAAAAAAGCAGGGCCGTTCTTTGCAATCAAAACAGCACAGGGGCTCAAAGTATCCAGATCCTACTGTTTTTCAAGGAACTGCAGATGAGACAAATCAATGAAAAATAGCCACTGGCTACAGCAATATCAAAGCACAAACAAAGCAAGTTGTTGCAGGGATCTAGCAAGCTAGAATCCCAATTAGGCAAGGATTAATGAAAAGAATTCTTATCCATCTACACATGGCAGGCCTGCATTTATAAACTTGGCCTGCTTGAAAGTGTTAATCGGGGGGGCTGTGGAGTTTGAATGTCATGTAAAGATTTTACACATGCTAATGACTTAATTGTTGTGGCTTACTGCAAGCAAATCAGTAAGTCGAAAGTGTGGTCTTACATGAAGATGGAGATGTGCTGGGTGCAGACAGTTACTAGCTGTTTTGGATCAATGGCAGGTGGTTTTTGTACAGGACTGTGTTTTCTAACTACTATATGAGGCACACACTCAGCCTGCCAAATCAATACCTGTTTATGGCAGACCATTTTGGGGGGCAGGCTGCAATGTGCAACAGAGCCCAGCTTTTGATTTCTATCTATGCGTCTACATAAGGAGCTATTGATTAACTCCACATCTCGCTCCAATCCCATCATTCCCTTTCACCTCCAGCCACTTGAAAACTGGGCTTTGTGACGCAAATGCAAGAGACCTTTACAAATTCATTTTCTTCTCTGAAGTGCCATTTTTTCCAGCAAAGCATTGTGATGATATTAAAAGCACTGGATGAGCAATATGAGGTCTGTGGTATAGGACTGACAAATCGTTCAGAAGTCACAAACCATTCTTGGAAGAAAACAAAAGACAGGGTAATTTGCATTCATAATAGGAAGAATTTTCACAGAGACTAATTCAGCTCATGCATATAATGATGAGCAGTTCTAGATGAAGGGATGCAATGAAGGACAGAAGTCTTGTTAATTAAAGTGTTTAAGGTTTGTGTATTTTACTTTAGGCATGATGTTTTGTGAAGTTGTTCATGTTATCCTCATAATTTTATGGATATAGTTAGTTTATGTTGTGAACAAGAGGGTTGTCTTTATACTGTGCTGAATCTGACAGTGACCATGACAGTCAGTAGCACATGTGCAGTGTGGGCTGTGCTGTGGGCTCCAGCCATGCACTAGGTTTCATTAGAGGAGGCTGGGAGGTATATCCACTACTTTTGGTGTGAGGGTGGATGAGCAGGTTTTGTACAAATGAGCTCCCTAGACTCTAACATTGCATCCTTCCATACAAACACACATAAGCACAAACACATTCCCACTCACTCTCATGCATAATCACCATTTCATTGCTTTCTGTGCAACCACATGGAACCTTTACTTAATTTCTCAGACTTGTGTGGCTTTGACTGTCTACTACATTCTATAGTCTGCTCTTGAAGAGTGAACAACACAGACAAGTAGATGAGTCATTTGCAGCAAACATGGCTTGGCATTAAATTAATGTGGATTTTCACAGTGTAGTGTAAATGAGAGAGAATCTCTGGCTGTTTACAAAATAAATAAATAAATAAATACATACATTTGTAAAATGGACCACAACTAAACTCTAATGTAAATTAATTTCTTTCCATTTCTTCCCCTATTTTCCCTAAAGTTACTTCAGTATGAATTTTTGAGAGCACTGACTTTTTTTAATTCAATTATTTTGACTGGGCTATTAATTTTCAATGAATCAAATAAATCAATCATTGTTTCCTCAATTTATTAGCATTCTTATGGGAGTGCTTGCATACAGTATGTGTAAACAGCCTATTTTAATCAGTGTAGCACCCCATTAATCAGCATAATTAACTGAAATGAAATGTGGCTAATGTATATTTATTGCTTTTTTTTTTTTTTAAAGAAGTCTGGCTTTAGTGGCTCATTTTTGTGTGAAAACAGAGGAAAATATATTACATGAAACCCATTTAAGATAAACATGTTAAAGATAAATGATAACAGGAAATGTTCATCGTAATCGCCATTAAAGTTAGGCTCCGAATCATCTGTGCTCGAAATGGATGCTTTTATGCAGTATGTGGAGCAGGCTGATTTTATGATCACAGCCAAGAGCAGACATGTATTATGGTCAGCGGATTTCACTATTAGAACAAGGAGAACAAAATGCTGGCACCAGAATTACTAATGTGGATGTCTGAATGTTAGAAGCAGAGGTGGAAAGTAATGATGTACAATAATTCTGTATGTCAAAAGAAGTACTGCTTTCAGAGCATCTGCATTTTACTTGAGATTTTGTTTCACTTTTCACTTTTTTACTCTACTTTTCAGACAAAGAAAAACTCTACTTTCTGCTCAATGTAGTTAAAAGTGTACTCTATAATCTACATATTATTGAAAATTATAAGGTGATTTCAGATCAAGCAACTTCCTGTAGTTGAAGCACTAATCTCTTAATAAATCTAACAGATGTGAGAACAAGAACAGAGTGGTAAACAATCCATTGATGCATACTAATTTCATAATTTCATCTACTCCTGACTGCATACGAACTTCTCTGTAAAAGATGTTCTCTATACAGTGGAGAAGCGGTTAGGGAACATCTCTGTGCAGTGTAAAGCAAAGAAGCGATTAGGGAACGTCTCAGTGCAGAGAAAGTAAAGAAGTGCTTAGGGAACGTCTCAGTGCAGTGTAAAGCAAAGAAGCGATTAGGGAACGTCTCTGTGCAGAGTAAAGCAGAGACGCGATTAGGGAACGTCTCTGTGCAGAGTAAAGCAGAGACGCGATTAGGGAACGTCTCTGTGCAGAGTAAAGCAGAGATGCAATTAGGGAACATCTCTGTGCAGAGTAAAGCAGAGAAGTGAGTAAAGCAGAGACGCGATTAGGGAACGTCTCTATGCAGAGTAAAGCAGAGACGCGATTAGGGAATGTCTCTGTGCAGAGTAAAGCAGAGACGCGATTAGGGAATGTCTCTATGCAGAATAAAGCAGAGAAGCTATTAGGGAACGTCTCTGTGCAGAGTAAAGCAGAGAAGTGAGTAAAGCAGAGACGCGATTAGGGAACGTCTCTATGCAGAGTAAAGCAGAGACGCGATTAGGGAATGTCTCTATGCAGAATAAAGCAGAGAAGCTATTAGGGAACGTCTCTGTGCAGAGTAAAGCAGAGAAGTGAGTAAAGCAGAGACGCGATTAGGGAACGTCTCTATGCAGAGTAAAGCAGAGACGCGATTAGGGAATGTCTCTATGCAGAATAAAGCAGAGAAGCTATTAGGGAACGTCTCTGTGCAGAATAAAGCAGAGAAGCTATTAGGGAACGTCTCTGTGCAGAGTAAAGCAGAGAAGTGAGTAAAGCAGAGAAGTGAGTAAAGCAGAGAAGCAATTAGGGAACGTCTCTATGCAGAGTAAAGCAGAGACGCGATTAGGAAACGTCTCTGTACAGAGTAAAGTAGTGAGAATGCATGCAGCCTGGGATCCACTTACTCATTTTGAATTCAAAGTAGAAAACTGAAGCTGTAATTAAAATTCTGAATAAACCAGAGCCAGGAAATCATATACCAAATGAGGTTGACAGAAGGTCTTTAAATTCATCACAACCTTTGCTCAAACAAACCAGCTGTTTATAAGTCAGCTAATTAATTCATCAGTCTTAATTATCGGCCACTTACAGTTCTGGGAAAACAATCAGTGATCCACTTTGATCTACCTTGATCACTTCCTGCTTTTAAGAACTGAATGGCAGACAGGACAATAAATACAGCAAGAGACCTCCAACCACAGAAACACACAAGTGAGCAGTTATTCCCTCAATCAGGAAGCTGTAAAGGTGGTCATTTACTCTAAATGGACTGCTACACAAGTGCCCTGATTTGAGCTCTGAAAGCATTGACTTATAACAAACACACGCACATATAAACCCACAAATGCACAATAGGAAAATAAATTGTATGTGTGTCCTTGAAAATGATAAAGGTCATTAGGCTACACAAGATTGACAGCAAAGCCTTCACACAAAATTACATCACACACTTTTTCCTCCTCAGTCTTGCTCTAATGGCTCTAACCTGAATTTTGAAATTGCTATAGCCACAGTGCTTCAACCTCTCCTGTTTTTTCATCTCTCAGCATCATTTATTTGAGTTCTGGTCATCTGTGCTTGTTTTTCGTGAGTGACCTGTATGTGATCCACTGCTAAGAAAAACTTCTCAGCTCATCACAAATACACAGACAGATGCCACTAGCCAATACTGCTGCCATTCAAAATGGAAAATTAAGCTTCAGTGAGGGTATGCAATCAGATGGGAAATTACATTACTTTTAATGACAGAGGAACCACAGAAATATTGAATGGTGTTGCCATTTTTGGAGCGAGAGAGAGAGACAGTATTTGAGAATGAGGTGAAAAAAAGCAATACGAGCTAGAAGCGAGAGCAGTATGTAAATACCATTGAAATCTGTCAAGAGGAAATGGAAGTTAGATTGTCCAACAGTCTTCCAAATCAAAGAAACTGGTACTGCTCTGCCGCTCTTGCATGGTCCTGTTGTGGTCTGGGTCCACTCTCGTCTTTACCCCTCATAATCTGTGTTATATCAATCAATTCCTATACACATAGTTCTCATTTTTCCTATGGAATTTTGGAATTTTTAACAATGTGTTAACATTTTTGTTTGTTATTTTCCTTCAATATTTTCAGTTTATATCGACAATATCTCTGAGTGCCAACCTATTTGTCCTCCAAAAAAGTCCCAGATAAAGCCGCTTTGAAGTTTTATCAAGTTAAATATCTAATCCTAAAAATAAAACTGTCAATGTCTTTCCTGGAGTGATTCCATAAACTAACTACAACTGGTTTCCTTATAAAACGTTCAATAAATGGTTGTGAAGAGTTAGTGTTATAGTTGTTAAGTTTAAATAGTTTCATACCACACATACAAGCCATGAATCACAGAGGAAACTTTATTTGAAAGAGTGAATTAAAATAACAATTAAGGATAATCACAAGGTTCGTCATCCAAGTCTGCAGTGCCAAAACACTATCTTGGCAAGTGGCATCAACTTAAACCTAGTCTAAGAGTATTAACTTATTGCTAGCTTGTGTTTCCTTGTCTTATTCCACTGGCAAACAACTGCCAAATAAAGAAACAATCCAGATATTTTTCCTTTTCAAAGAAATAATGCATGAAACAAGTCAAATTATCTGCCAATGGAAAAAGACACATTAGATAAGATTGTACAACAAGTAACGCCTAAACAATGTCCCTAAATTAAATTAAACCTTGTATTCTCACTGCAACAATCTCAAAATGAGAAATACTAGAAATTTCACTTTCCAAGATTTTTTTGCAGTGTGAAATGTCTATTAGTAATAAGTCAGGGCTTACGGACTTGGTGGTAGTTGTTTCGATACTCATCCAAGGGTGTTCATCAGATCAACTGAATGGTGGAAACCATACCATACACACATCTAGACTAAAGACTATTAAGTAACCTCACACATAACATCATAGGTGTGAACCTTCTCCACAGGTCTGTTTGCAGGGAACAACACCATTAGTCAGTGAATCATCAGAATCTCAAGCAATTTGTGACAAAAACAGTGGACTGTGACTGGCCATTTGCATGTCAGTCAAAATTCCGTATCAGCTTTTATGCATAGGGAAATGAGAAACAGTAGCTGAAAAAATTCAATAACAGCCCTCAAAAATAAACTATAGGGCCACAAATTGATGTTTCATGCCTAGCTATGATACTGGCCAATAAACATGGGATTGACCATCCACACAAAAAGTAGTGATTCCACCCTTTGTTGAACAAAATTTTTCTAAAGATAGAACAGCACCTTTGAGAGAAGCAAAGAGAAGCCTCTGTTTCTGTGGAAACTGTCTGGGGCTAGCATGACTGAAGGTCAACAAACTAGTGAAGGTAGTCCAAACATTTAGTTCCACATGCAAAGCGCTCAATACTATCTTGAAACATATTAACCCCCCACTGATATATGCTGATCATTTCAACATCGGATAGTGGTTCAGTTACCTGAACAAGGTCAACAAGGTCTTGCCAGTGAAACTGATTGTATCATTCTACAGAAATGGTATATTTAAAAAAAAAAAAAAACATTTTAAATGCATAAATGGTTAAATGGTTTAAGTAAACATATGTAAAACACCAAGTTTAATACTAAATGAAACAAATATACTACAAAATTTAACAGAGTTGACAAAAAATATAGTTGGAAAAAAATATATATGGGTTCATGTGCTGTAAGGATTAAGCTTAACCTTTAAATTTACATTAATAATTTTTTTAAATATATTTTTGTCTACAGTCTATCAATGAAAGAAGCCCTTCCTGAGACCAAGACAACATTGGAATCACAACTGGAATCTTCTGTTGTGGTCAAATGAGACAAAAATTGAGCCATGCACTCCATCATGTTTGGCAAAAACAGGGGACAGCACAAAGAACAGTATGTCAAACCCACGAGAAAATACGGTTGGGGCTTTTTAATGACTTGGGCCTTTTTTCTGCCAGTGATCCAGTTGTTCTTGTTAAGGTCATTGAATTTCATTCAATACCCGAACATTTTAACTGAAAATGTGGTTGCTTCTGCCAGAAGGCTGAAACTAGGCCATGCTTGAGTCTTCCAACAAGACAAAGACCCAAAGCACAAAACTTGTCAAAATGTGCACAGAATTACGTTTTTGCAATGGCCCTCTCAGACTCCAGACTTCAGAAAGTCTACAGAAGGCTAAGTGCTGTAATTTTTGCCAGGGGAGGCTCTACCAAATATTGAAATTTGTGGTGCCAATACTTTTTAAAATCTGCATCTGCATCCACAAGAAAATGTGTTAAAGGAAACCTTTATTTGGTTAAAGAAATCTTTTTGAGCTTTATTCAGCTTTTATGCACATATATAATCAGCTGATTAAAAACTTTCTTTTCAGAGCAAACCTTTGATTTTCAAGTCAAAAGGTTGAAAATAAATAAATGGGTAAGACATAAATGAAAATAGGAAACAGGGGGTTTTGTTTTCTTGACAGTAAGGTTTAGTTTTACCATCCTCCTCTGTTAAGACTAAGCTGACAAATTTGCATTTAAGCTCTGTCACAAACAAATTGGAGGCTTCAACAGACAGCTTTCAAAGTGTGCGAGATATTGACTGATAATGTCTTTTTCCATGTAGTTTTGTACATAGACTTTGATGTACATGCATGCTTATTCTTGCTGTAGCCCTGTGTCCACAGAGATTTGATCTGGTCCATCTGTCTCCACAGATCTGTGATTACTCTGATCTTGAGCTCTGTTTTGATTCTTTTTTTTCCAACCTGTCCTCACCGCTTGGATGTGTGTCACAGCTATTTTTCACAAGTGGTCACTCAAGGCAGAAGGGGAGGAGGAGACAGTGAGGAACAAATTTTTCAAATGGAATGCACTCACCCTCAGTGGAATGGCCTCATTGAGCTAATCAGCTAGCCATGCACTGTAAAACTTTGGTTAAGATGTTTTCTGCTACGGAAGTAAATACTAGAGATGTACTGATATCACTTTTGCCCCTTCTGATACCAATACCAATACCTGATCCTTTAGTATCGGCCGATACAGAGTACCAATAACAATACTAACTATCTATCCTAACTCATGTATTAGTCTATTACAATTACATTTTAAAATATTTCATTTGGCAAAATCTATGCTCTGAGTCACAAATACAACATTGAACTTGACTAGGTGGCATTTACTGTAACCATACAGCAATACAGTGGGGGAAAAAAAGTATTTAGTCAGTCACTGATTGTGCAAGTTCTCCCACTTAAAAAGATGAGAGAGGCCTGTAATTGACATCATAGGTAGACCTCAACTATGAGAGACAAAATGAGGAAAAAAATCAGAAAATCACATTGTCTGATTTTTAAAGAATTTATTTGCAAATAATGGTGGAAAATAAGTATTTGGTCAATAAAAAAAGTTCATCTCAATACTTTGTTATATATCCTTTGTTGGCAATGACAGAGGTCAAACGTTTTCTGTAAGTCTTTACAAGGTTGGCACACACCGTTGCTGGTATGTTGGGCCATTCCTCCATGCAGATCTCCTCTAGAGCAGAGATGTTTTAGGGCTGTCGGCGGGCAACACAGACTTTCAACTCCCTCCAAAGGTTTTCTATGGGGTTGAGATCTGGAGACTGGCTAGGCCACTCCAGGACCTTGAAATGCTTTTTACGATGCCACTCCTTTGTTGCCCTGGCAGTGTGCTTGGGATGATTGTCATGCTGAAAGACCCAGCCACGTTCCATCTTCAATGCCCTTGCTGATGGAAGGAGGTTTGCACTCAAAATCTCACAATACATGGCCCCATTCATTCTTCCATGTACACGGACCAGTCGTCCTGGTCCCTTTGCAGAGAAACAGCCCCAAAGCATGATGTTGCCACCCCCATACTTCACAGTTGGTATGGTGTTCTTTAGATGCAACTCAGCATTCACTCTCCTCCAAACACGACGAGTTGTGTTTGTACCAAACAGTTCTACTTTGGTTTCATCTGACCATATGACATTCTCCCAATACTCTTCTGGAACAACCAAATGCTCTCTAGCAAACTTCAGACGCGCCCAGACATGTACTGGCTTAAGCAGGGGGACACGTCTGGCACTGCAAGATCTGAGTCCCTGGCGGCGTAGTGTGTTACTGACAGTAGCCTTTGTAACGTTGGTCCCAGCTTTCTGGAGGTCATTCTCTAGGTCCCCCCGTGTGGTTCTGGGATTTCTGCTCACTGCTCTTTGTGATCATTTTGACCCCACGGGCTGAGATCTTGCAGGGGGCCCCTGATTGAGGAAGATTAGCAGTGGTCTTGTAGGTCTTCCATTTTCTGATTATTGCTCCCACAGTAGATTTCTTCACACCAAGCTGCTTGCCTATTGCAGATTCAGTCTTCCCAGCCTGGTGCAGGGCTACAATCTAGTTTCTGGTGTCCTTCGACAGCTCTTTGGTCTTCACCATAGTGGAGTTTGGAGTGTGACTGAGGTTGTGGGCAGGTGTCTTTTATACAGATAACGAGGTCAAACAGGTGCCATTAATACAGGTAATGAGTGGAGGACAGAGGAGCCTCTTTACACAGGCCTCGTTACAGGCCTGTGACAGCCAGAAATCTTGCTTGTTTGTAGGTGACCAAATACTTATTTTCCACCATTATTTGCAAATAAATTCTTTAAAAATCAGACAATGTGATTTTCTGAATTTTTTTTTCCTCATTTTGTCTCTCATAGTTGAGGTCTACCTTTGATGTCAATTACTGGCCTCTCTCATCTTTTTAAGTGGGAGAACTTGCACAATTGGTGACTGACTAAATTTTTTTGACTACTTTTTTTTCCCCACTGTAGATGAGAGATTACTGAAAGAAGCAGCTCAGCCATTCAGGTAAGAACACCCTAATGGAGCCATAAGCATTTTTACTGTTGCTTTTCATTATACACCGCCAACATGTTGTTAAGTTGTGACTACTGACACTCATACATGCATCAGAAATTGATTCAGGGTGTCAGTCATAGGTATCGGTATCCCCCTCACCGATATCGATACTGTCTTTAAATGCCAGTATCAGTGGCGATACCAATGTAGTATAGGTGCAACATTAGTCGACACTGGTGTTCACTCGATCCCTCACCCTTCCAAGGGCTTATGTAATGTGCTTTACTTGAGTAACTTGAGTTAGGAAAATCAATGAAACATGGTCCTTAAGATAGAATTCCACCGAGTGAGGAGGCCAAGTGGATGAGGGATTTTTAAAACAGGTACTGAAATGGGGTGTCATTGCTGTGTAGTTCTAACTACAATTTGCCACACTTGCTCCTGGTTCTTCACAGGTCCTTGATTGGCTGAATCAATGCATTTATGTTATGTAAGAATAATGTTGGTACAGCATATTAGATGTAGACCGTTTCTCTTTTTTAGATATATGTATTCCTATCTTTGTCATTTCCCAAATAAGTGACTTGCTAAAATCATGCAAAGTTCCTTACAACTTAAAGTAAAATTACATCAACTGCCAAATTTAATATAGCCATATATTTTCTAAAAAGAACTTTAGACAGATGGAACCGTTGATTAAATTACACAA
This sequence comes from Pygocentrus nattereri, assembly GCF_015220715.1. Taxonomy (NCBI): domain Eukaryota; kingdom Metazoa; phylum Chordata; class Actinopteri; order Characiformes; family Serrasalmidae; genus Pygocentrus; species Pygocentrus nattereri. Next base: position 21,946,140 of record NC_051213.1, read on the forward strand.
AGGAAAAAAGCAATAACAACTGCAGAACTGTTTGGAAGAAATGCATTCGATTCCCTTTGGATTTATTTTTTGTAAAGTTATTGCTGCAGCTGATGCCATATCAACACTACCGCTCACAACCATCAGTATGTAGTTTTTGTACAAGTTTGTAGCCTAAGAGGTGAGGCTGTATGATTTCTCTCATTTTTCTTGCCTTGCTCATCTTGCATTTTTTCCCCTCTTCCTGTGGAAAACAAGGCACAGCTGCAGTCACAGTGGCAACTGAGCAAGGTGAAAATAGTCACACAGCATGGAGCTTTTCACTCTACTTCTAGCCCTCCCTCAGACTCCATTCTGCTAAAAGGTTACACTCAGAATAATCAAGAAAACGCCTCACAATTCTGCCATAGAGCACTGGGCACATTCACCATAAGAACACAAAAAGGAAAAAACCAACAATAGCTGAAAAAAGGGGGAGAAAAAAAATTCCAGAGCTGCTTGACTGCTGTGTCTGTGGAATGTGTGCCTATCCTTGAATGGCCTTAAGCAGAACCCTTGTCCACATTTCTCAAGTAGGTACACAAAGTCATTGAGGTCCAGAACTGCACTGCTACTTTTTTTTTTTTTTTTAAAACTTACCACAGCAGGCAAGGAGCATCAGCCCCCGAACATTACCTAGTCCTTATCTTTGTTCATGCGAATCTGAATACATCAGAAAACTTTAAGTGAACTTTGATGTTCACAGAATGAGCCACTAAGTGGTTTTGGTTTGATGTTGTTCTACTTTTTCTCTCCATATGATTTAGTACAGTTTGGGAACATAATACACAGAAGGAGCCCATCCCACTTTGCAGAAGTACAAGAGCTTGTTGTGCATTCACATCACAGCAAAGGATTGTTAACATCTGTAGACACAACTATTCCCTAAATACAGCCTTTTATTGTCAGGGTTTATTTATACTGCAATTACAGTTACAGCATGACACACAGCATATGCAGGAGTGCAGAAGAGGGTCCATATTTGGTGTGTTTGTGAGCTTGTACTTTGCGTCTAGTGGGACAGAACAATACAAGAATGCTTCACTGAGGTGCATGCATGTGCGTGTGTGAGTGTGTGAATATTAGAGATACAGCATAGACCATAAGCAATTGGACAGTGATTTATGTTGTTTTAGTTCTTTCCAAACACATATCTAAAAAGTTTTACTATGGGTGGAAAAAGGGTGGCATGTAGGTTTAGAAAGGTGGCATATTCATGTAACACCTCAGGGTATTTAGTACACACTTTTATAGTGAACTATCCACACAACCCCCTGACCTTTCAGGAAACTTTTAAAAATCCATCCATTTTCCAAGCCGCTTCTCCATCAGGGGGGATGCTGGAGCCTATCCCAGTGGTCTTCGGGCGGAAGGCAGGATACACCCTGGACAGGACGCCAGTCCATCGCAGGGCACTTTTAAAAATACAAAACAAAAATCAACATGTATATAGTATATCTGTTCTGATCAATGGTGTTTGGAAAATAACAGCATTGTACCCAGACCTGCACCAAATTTAGCACTGAATCCTGAATCCTTTTCCCAAGTGTGCCTAAGAGTAAGAATAATAGTCTACATCAGTGTTTCCCATCCCTGGCCCTGGAAGCATACTGCCCTGCACATTTCAGTGTTTTAGAAAATCCTAACGTACCTGATCCAACTAATCAGCTTGTTTAGTAGAAGCAGGTGTGCAAACACTTAAAGCACTAAAACTGCAAGGAGGTTGGGAAATACTAGAATCAGAAGAGTTTTATATTCTAGGCCATTGGCATATGCAGAAATAACTATTTGGGCAGGCCTATGAAAAAGAGTAGGCCACACACTGACCATCCCCTTGTCCTATATCAATGCTTCTGTCAACAACAGTCAGACTGCTCACATGAAAGAAAATGTTAGATTTGCATGAACCCAACCAACACTACAACACCCTTCACTTTAAAGCATAAGTCCACCCAGCACAGACACAACTTTACACTAGTGAAGATGATACAAATCAGATTACTGAGATGTTGAGGAAAAACAACACACGAAACTTACTAAACTAGTTAGGCTAAATCATATTGCCATAGCAGGCTTGATGAAAAACATTTATGGACCATATCTTTAATAACTTCGTGATAAATTTAACTGTGGATTATAACCAGTGAGCTTTGACTGATGAATGAATTAGTCTCCACCGTAGCTAATGTTATTCCTTTACTTGCTAGCTGACAAGTTAGGTTCATTACTAATAACACACACACACACACACACACACACACACACACACACACACACATTTGTGTGTGTCACTGAACTACTTCTAGAGTGTTGTGTATGTAGAAGTGTTATGATAGTGAGAAATTTAAACCAGTATACATTTTTTTTTTTTTTTTCTAGAGAAACAGAGAATGACTGCTGTTTGCATCTGTACTCACTCTACTCAAAACACTGTTCTGTAGCGCAACCTTATTTAGGTATTATTTGGAAAGTGGCTCAAGCACACACAGTAAGGGAGCAATGATTATTCGACTAAGTCAACTAAAACCAACAACCAATTAGTCCACAACTAATTTAACAATCGATTAGTTTATGACATCATTTTGCAGATTTCCAAGGTAACTTGGAATGTTATGATATTACCTCTTACTGGAGATTTTAACAAAAGCATCAAGGCAGCCTCAAGAACAAAAAGCTTTTAGCTTTTGTATAAGCAGGAAAGTTCATAAAATTTTTATCTTTGCCTGTCTAGCTAGGTGGCAAATGCCTACAACCTCAAGCTAGATTTAAAAGCTGATAGAAGTTATTTGGTATTTGAACAATTTATAATAGGAAAAACTGATTATCCGACCATCATTATCACTTTTTAAATTTTCTTTTTTTACACATGCCAATTTTAAGCATTTAGAAGTATAGGCACATTGTGCTTAACATGCTTAATTTACCATCATACAACCCCAATTCCAATGAAGTTGGGATGTTGTGTAAAACATAAATAAAACAGAATACGATGATTTGCAAATCGTTTTCAACTTATATTCAATTGAATACACTACAAAGACAAGATATTTAATGTTCAAACGGATAAATTTTATTGTTTTTTGCAAATATTCACTCATTTTGAATTTCATTCATTCATGACACACAAATCCGTGAAGCGCTCCATATTTTTTGGGGCAGTCGTGGGCTGGAGGTTAGGGAACCAGCCTCATGACCAGAAGGTCGCCGGTTTGATCCCCAGAGCTGACAGCACATGACTGAGGTGCCCATGAGCAAGAAACCTAACCCCCAACTGCTTCCCGGGCGCTGTGGATTGGGCTGCCCACCGCTCCGGGCAAGTGAGCTTACTGCTCCCCAGTGTGTGTGTCTATTCACTAGTGTGTATGTGGTGTTTCACTTCACAGATGGGTTAAATGCGGAGGTGAAATTTCCCCGTTGTGGGACTAATAAGGGTCTCTTAATCTAACTTAATTTTAAATTTGATGCCTGCAACACGTTTGATCCCTTCAAGAGCAGTTGATCACAAAGTGGTGAACCTCACCCCATCCTTGCTTGTGAACGACTGAGCCTTTCAGGGAGGCTCCCTTTATACCCAATCATGACACTCACCTGTTTCCAATTAACCTATTCACCTGTGGAATGTTCCAAACAGGTGTTTTTTGAGCATTCCTCCACTTTCCCAGTCATTTGTTACCCCTGTCCCAACTTCTTCAGAACCTGTTGCAGGCATCAAATTCAAAATGAGTGAATATTTGCAAAAAACAATAAAGTTTATCCATTTGAACAGTAAATATTTTGTCTTTGTAGTGTGTTCAACTGAATATGGTTGAAAAGGATTTCTAAATCATCGTATTCTGTTTTTATTTATGTTTTACACAACATCCCAACTTCATTGGAATTGGGGTTATATTTTAGGGACCGCAGAATTGGATCAGTAAATGGAGTGAACACTACAGAGGGGGCAGCTGCCACCCCATAAGATTGGCCCCTAGTTCTGTCCTCTGGCCCATTGGATGTGAAATGAAACACACATGACCATATTATTAAACATATGAATAATTACTGCTATAAAAGTAAGCAATTTTGAAAATAAATCTTTTGAGTTTTGAAAAATTATCTGTAAATATTTTAAAAAGTCTTTTAAAAATGTTACACACATTAACACTAAAATTTTCTTCTGCATTAGGGCATCAGAGCTTTAGATGTCTGTAGTTTGTCTGCTTATTGTACGGCTCACAGCTCTGAGCTGACATGAAGCATTGAGTTCCATCACATATATGCACATAGCACTGCTGCAGTGCTTCAGCTTATGTGTATTAAACACCTTTTGCTGCATGTCAGAGTCGTTGGGTCAGACTGGCTGAAAGAAAAATGATAACTTTGTTGCCTTTACTACTCTATGAATCCATTTTTTGTTCGTCTTCACCTCCTTCTTGCATTTACAGTGATAAAAAAAAAAATAGCAGGTGCATCAAACTTGACGTTAAGGTTTGTGTGTAAATCACGAAAAATACCGTTTTTCATGGCATTTTCCCTGTGTGTTCACTTACAGGGTAACTCACTGCTGTATGTGTCAATGTCTAAAAAGTAAAATCAGGATTGGGTTTAATAGCTTTAATAGCTGATAAAAGCACAAACCCAATCGTTTTTTACTGATTTTATGGCTGTCAGTGATAATTATCTACAAATCAATAGAGTACTGTGCAAAACGTCAGAGACTACCCTTTTAAAAATATCTCCTGTAAAATGAATAACTCATCTTAATGCTCATTCTTTGTTTAAACCTTATAGTTTATTTTCTACTCTGTATTTCTGCTAGTTTGTTTTGTGTTTTTAAGTCTGTTCGCACGTTCGTTCCAGCCTCCTCGCTCTACACACGACAAAAAGGATATTTGCCTTCAGTCTTGCCTTTCGTAAAATGTACATTTCCTGGAGTTCAAGACTGGTAAGAAGAAACCATTTTAGTTAGGACTATTCAATTTTCTTTGTCCCTGAATAGCTCCGTATTTGACTGGGTCATTGTTCTGATTCAAGTTGTAAACCGTCTAATGAGATGTGAAGCTTTTAGTTCAGTCAGAATAGGAAAAAAAAGAACAGTCTTGGCACATTCTCCTAATACAAATTATGTTGTGTTAATTTATTACTTATCATTGATTAATTTATATCCATGAGAAATGTATATAGGTTAGTATTTAGCATCCTATTTAGGTTAGTGTTTTGTTGTAAATCCTTTCACTGTAAAAAAAATGGCTGCAAATTAAAAGCCAGACATCAATCATATAATGTATAACCTAAAAACCAGGTCTCTACTGTAAAACAAACTGACAAATTAACAGCTGTTTTTTGATAGTATCATCCCAACTTCCTTAAAAACAGCACTTTATTGTAATACTAAGGAAGATGCCATGTGATTTAGAGTAGCAGATGCTAGTGCTGATCGAAAAACACAACACTGCTTGTTTACATTAAGAAAAGAAGAAGAGAGAGAGAGAAAAAAAAAAAAAAAAAAAAAAAAAAAAACTTAGTGACTGTACCTGTTAGGAAAGGCAGTGCATCCCCTTCAAATCAACTGTTGAATTGTTAAGAACTAGCTGTATTATACTAAATTATGACCTGCATTAAAAAATAATCGCAGGACTGTACTCTGTTACAACAGCAGGACACTTAAATTTTACAGTAACTTCCTGGCAACCCTGCTGCCAATCCTTTACCATTAGGCATTTTTAACTGATTGGATTCAGCTTAATTGAACATGAATCTATGCCCGATCCTGTGTTTTACGTTAGTGGTCACATGGGTGTCGTAGCGGAGAGCGCAATTTGTCGCAGGATGCTGCTAAAATGTCTGCCGTGCGAAATACTGTGTGGATAAAATGAAGTGGAGAACAAAACCAGTCCAACTGTCACGTGTAATGCATGCAATGCTAGCATTACGTGAGGCAGTAGTACCAGAGCTGATACGGCTCCTAAAAAGTAAACACTCAGAGGAATACAGTGAGTTTACTCGTGTAAGTCAGGCAAAGGCTGCACCAAAGCAGCACACACTAGATCAAACAGAGATGTTTTCTTGAGACAGCGACGTGGCCAATAAGATTACTGAGAGAGTAACCGAGTTCATCGCTTTGGATGACAAGCCTATGGCTTTGGTAGAAAAGAAGTTTTTGTCATCTTTTGGAGCCACAATAAGTTTTACAACAAGGCTCGTGAGCACGTTCGAGGTCTTTTATCAGATGTGAGCGCTGTTAGCTTTACTGACATTTGGAGTTCTGATGTTTCCCCATCATTACTTAGCCTCACGGCGCACTACATTGACTCGAGTTTTGATGAAAAGCCGGTGTTGCATCTCGATTTTCCTCACTGGCTGCTATTGCAAACACGTTTCTCTGTGCCCCCTGTACAAGTGTGGACAGTGAACAATTCTTTAGTCCAGTCTCAAACGTCATTGATGAGAGGAGGAACCGTGGCGGTCAGCTAACATGGCAGAGATGCTACATTTCCTCAAAAAAGCCTTCACTTCATTTGGAGTGTACATAACTGAATAAGAGAAAGGAAAATATGTAGCCAGTCCAATAAAAGCACTTGAACTGGCCTTCCCAGATAACAAAAAAGTACAATGCATCCATCCATCCATCATCGTTGCCCGCTAGTCCAAACAGGGTAGCAGTTGGAATCCCAGATGACCCTGTCCCCCGCAACTTCCTCCAGCTCATTCCCGGGGACCCCAAGCCGCTCCCAGGCCAATTTGGAGACATAATCCCTCCAGCGGGTCCTAGGGTGACCCCGGGGTCTTGTCCCGGTAGGCCGTGCCTGGAACACCCCCACCGGGAGGCGTCCAGGGGGCATCCGGATCAGATGCCCGAACCACCTCAGCTGGCTCCTCTCAATGCGGAGGAGTAGCGGCTCTATTCTGAGCTCCTTCCGGATGACCGAGCTCCTCACTCTATCGCAGAGCTTGTAGCCCACCACCCGACGAAGAAAGCTAATTTCCGCACATTCGCGATCTCGTTCTTTCGGTCATTACCCACAGCTAACGACCATAGGTGAGGGTTGGGATGTAGATCGACCGGTAAACAGAGAGCTTCGCCTTTTGGCTCAACTCCCTCTTCACCACTACAGTCTGGTGCAGTGACCGCATTACTGCTGCCGCCTGTCCCAGCCTACAGCCGATCTCACGATCCCTCTTCCGCTCTCCCGGCGGTGGGAGTTGAAATCATTCCAAACAGGGGCCTCTGAAAGTCGTTCCCAGCACACCCTCACTATTCGCTTGGGCCTACCGGGTCTGACCATCAGTCTTCCCTGTCATCTGATCCAACTCACCACCAGATGGTGATCAGTTGACAGCTCAGCACCTCTCTTCACCCTAGTGTTCAGAACATATGGTCCCAAGTCAGATGAAACGGCAACAAAGTCGATCATTGACCTTTGACCCAAGGAGCTCTGGTACCATGTACACTTATGAACATCCTTGTGTTCGAACTTGGTGTTCGTTATGGACAATCCATGCCTGGCACAGAAGTCCAATAACAACTCACCATTCGGGTTGAGATCGGACAGGCCGTTCTTCCCAATCACGCATCTCCAGGTCTCCCAGTCATTGCCAATGTGAGCATTGAAGTCTCCCAGTAGGACTATGGAGTCTGTAGGCGGGACCCTTTCCAGAACCCCTCCCACTCGCTCCAGGAAGGCAGAATACTCTGACCTGTTGTTTGGTGCATACGCACAGACAACAGTCAAAGTTTTCCTCTCTGCGATTTTAATTCGCATTGAGGCGACCCTCTCGTCCACCGGGACAAACTCCAACTGCCTGGTCACCAGCGGGGACTTGTGAGTATCCCCACACCCGCCCGGCACCTCTCACCCTGTGTGGAGAGAGACCAACCCCTATCCAGGAGTTTGGTTCCAGAGCCGACACTGTGGGTGGAGGTGAGCCCAACTATATCTAGTTGGTACCTCTCAACCTCCTGCACAAGTTCCGGCTCCTTCCCCCCCAGTGAGGTTACATTCCATGTACCAAGAGCTAGTATCTGCTGCTTTATTTATACAATGCAGCTTTATTATTTTGATATTTTGTTGTAATGCTGGTGCTTAAATAAATGGAAACGTATTTCATTTTTTCTTTACATGTTCAAGTTAAGCTGCTACACCACTTAAGTGAAATTGAGATTTCTGATTTTTCGTTTTTGTATACTATAATGCTGCACTAGGTGGAAGTTTGGTTTTTGTTGTGATTGTGAATGTTAAGCTATTACAACACTTTAAATTGGAATTATAATTATATTACTCATTTTGAGTGTTCTAGTTTTACTACTGCACTGCTGCACTAAGTGGAATTTATCCAAGCTATTTATAAAGACATCTTTATTTTGTTTACTTATTTTGTAAAAATAATAATAAGAAAAATATATATGCAGACATGGATGCAGACAATGTTTTTCTTAATGCACTGCAGAACTATTCAGGTGTGAAGCATATACATTGGATTGATTTTAATCTAACTGTAATGTACTTGAATTGTGCACTGTGCAATAGTATTATCTAGGAAAATATACTGTAAGTATCGGATTGAGACTTGATATCGGAAGTTGGTCAATATTAAATGACTCGGATCGGGATCAGGGGCAGAAAAACTTGATCAGGATATCCCTATTTACCATTTTTACAGTGAATCTTTTAGTGTTCTACTGTACAACAGCTTGAAGTCTTCTTGCCATAGGCTACATGAGTTTGTATAACTGATGTGCAACTGGGTCTGTGGGATTTTCTCTTCTGGATGGCCAGAGCAGGTTTGAAAACTCCCTGCCTCTTTCCACTACTAATTTTTCACCCTTGATTTGGGAATTTTCAAAGTATCTTTTTTCACATTTACTAATATTTGTGTTTTTCTGAACAAAAGAACGCTTACCAGAAAATAGCTTTTAGCATTAACTTTGCCTGATTAATAACTTAAGCATTTAAAAGAGTAGAGTAAGTTGTAATTTGCAAAGAATAGGTTTCAAGGGCCACTTTTGGTATATAGCCTATTCTAATCTTTAAAGTCATTACTACTTAACCATTTAACTAGTGTCTAAAGTGGGTATGGTAGGTTATTATACATTTTTAGTCTAAAGATAAAGTTTTTCTCAGAGGTCAGGTTGCTTTTTGTTTATTTAAATGCAAGTTCTCTCCATTCTCAAGATGGTGCAAACTTAAAATGACCCATTTAAAGTGGTATAAATAAATGCAGTGTAACTCAATTAGGCTAAAGACTGGTGACAGATAAAGGTGTCTGCTGAATGTAAATAGATATAAACGAGTGGCAGCCTAATGAAAACAGACTATATTTTCCCTGCAGCGAGGCTAACCAGAGAGACTGCAGCTCCCAAAGCTTGGAGAGGGTCGCATGTCCTGACTGCAGAAAGCAAACATTCATTTCAGTACTGCAAGTTGTAATCTTAAAAATAGATTCCAAACAGAATCATGTGGAGTCTTAAGCTTGTCCCTGAAGATCAATTAAAGTTCACCCTGCGCCCCCCCTTTTCCCAAAAGCAGAAACTTATATTTCATATCATCTTTACATCACAAAGTCTGGGCATGCTTTTTCAAGGATGTAGCCAAGAAATACATGAAAAGAACTGGCTGGTATCTAACATTCAATCTAGTTTCATTGGTGTAGTAGGAAGGGAGCTGAAACTGCAACCATCACAGTTAAAGATGTCTTAGGGCATTTTGTTGTATTAAACTCAATGTATTAACAAATTATTATAATGACACATTTTTAATGCTATTGATATTTTTTAATGTTACTATGCCTCCACAACTGTAGCTCTCTAACAAGTCCAAATACAACTTTTAAATAAAGAGAAGGTCCACTTCTCAGTACAAATTCATATACAAAACACGGCACTGATGCCTGCGATATCACTAAAGTTAGTAGCTTTAGCACAGAAGGACATAAAAAAAAGAAAAGCAAAAGTGGAGATCCATAGTTACCCTGTTAATTTAAAACAAGATATCACACAGTGGTGTGATACTGAAAGGACAGTCGTGGATATAAACAATATTAATGATACACTATTGGTAGGAAGATGCAGCCACTGTAACTCTCACTGGATGTCAGAGATGAAAATTGGAAATTGTTGACCCTATAATGTGACATTACAGTCATCTGGGCAAGATTACTGTGACAGACCTGTATTCTCCTACAGTACTTTCTCCTATATTTCTACATAACTGTAAAGTAATGCAAGTAGCCAGAAATGTACTGTAAATTTACTTATGTACAGTGGTGCTTGAAAGTTTGTGAACCCTTTAGAATTTTCTATATTTCTGCATAAATATGACCTAAAACCATCAGTCCTAAAAGTAGATAAAGAGAACCCAGTTAAACAAATGATGCAAAAATATTATACTTGGTCATTTGTTTATTGAGGAAAATGATCCAATATTACATATTTGTGAGTGGCAAAAGTATGTGAACCTTTGCTTTCAGTATCTGGTGTGACCCTCTGCACATCAATAACTGCAACTAAACGTTTCCAGTAACTGTTGATCAGTCCTGCACACTGGCTTGGAGGAATTTTAGCCTGTTCCTCCATACAGAACAACTTCTGTTGGTGGGTTTCCTCACCATTAACTGCTCACTTCAGGTCCTTCCACAACATTTCGATGGGATTAAGGTCAGGACTTTGACTTTGCCATTCCAAAACATTAACTTTATTCTTCTTTAATCATTCTTTGGTAGAACAACTTGTGTGCTTAGGGTCATTGTCTTGCTGCATGACCCACCTTCTCTTGAGATTCAGTTCATTGACATATCCTGACATTTTACTTTAGAATTCAGAATTCATTGTTCCATCAGCGATGGCAAGCCATCCTGGCCCAGATGCAGCAAAATAGGCCCAAACCATGATACTACCACCACCATGTTTCACAGACGGGATAAGGTTTTTATGCAGGAATGCAGTGTTTTCCTTTCTCCAAACATAACAAATAGAAAGTTCTATTCTGGTCTCATCCATCCACAAAACATTCTTCCAGTAGCCTTCTGGCTTGTCCACGTGATCTTTAGCAAACTGCAGACAAGCAGCAATGTTCTTTTTGGAGAACAGTGGCCTTCTCCTTGCAGCCCTTTCATGCACCCCATTGTAGTTCAGTGTTCTCCTGATGGATGGTGATGAACTTGAACATTAGCCAATGTGAGAGAGGCCTTCAGTTGCTTAGAAGTTACCCTGGGGTCCTTTGTAACCTCACAGACTATTACATGCCTTGCTCTTAGAGTGATCGTTGTTGGTCGACCACTCCTGGGGAGGGAAACAATGGTCTTGAATTTTATCCATTTGAACACAATCTGTCTGACTGTGGATTGGTGGAGTCCAAACTCTTTAGAGATGGTTTTGTAACCTTTTCCAGCCTGATGAGCATCAACAACTCTTTTTCTAAGGTACTCAGAAATCTCCTTTGTTTGGGCCATGATACACTTCCACAAACACGTGTTGTGAAAAGCAGACTTTGATAGATCCCTGTTCTTTAAATAAAACAGGGTGCCCACTCACACCTGATTGTCATCCCATTGATTGAAAACACCTGACTAATTTCACCTTCAAATTAACTGCTAATCCTACAGGTTCACATACTTTTGCCACTCCCACATATGTAATATTGGATCATTTTCCTCAATAAACAAATGTCCAAGTATAATATTTTTGTGTCATTTGTTTAACTGGGTTATCTTTATATACTTTTAGGACTTGTGTGAAAATGATGTTTTAGTTTTAGAAATAAAGAAAATACTAAAGGGTTCACAAACTTTCAAGCACCACTGTAAATACTGATGTAATTTAACTAGACCTATAAATATGCATGTTTTTAAAACACCAAGTCCTGAATCATCAGAATAAAACAAAAGAGTATTTATTGAAATATTTACATTTACTTACATTTACATTTATAACTCAGTTGCTCCCATATCTAGTGTTGGGCAAAATACATTGAAAAAGTCATTATTGAGTTCTCCAAATACTGAAAACACTGCTAATTTTATTCAGTAACATTAACGTTTTTTGTTTATCATCACCTACTTCAGTCTATTGCTGCTCCCACCATCCCCAAGCAGGAGTCCAATACAATACCAGTGCTCATCACAGGTGAACACTTCCACTCCTGAGGAGACTATTTGTTTAATAAATCAATCAAAAGAGCTCAGAAATGCTGAGATAAACAACGGTCATCACATTGTTTTATCAGTCTGCTCAAGCTTTAACTTTATACGTTAGTGTTTGTAAAGAAGTCGTTAACTGAAGTGAAGCATACAGCATGTTCACTACAAGTAGTGATGGTGTTTCCTAGGAAAGTACTCCTAAAGCATTCAGAGAAAGCAGTTAAAGCATTCTCCTAAAATGTAAATTGTATTCTGAATACTGCCTTTACAAAACATGCGACTTGGACTGAATACAGATTTATTGCAGTTAATTTTAATACAGATTTAATAGCTTCTGTATTCTGAAGACCTGCATTTTGCTACATACCATAACCATTGCCCAGAATTCTGTGCAGTACAGTTCAACATTAACCACAGTAATTTAATTTGTTAAACAGAAAATCTCAAGATGAGCTATTTCACAATAAGATGAATACAGCATTTTACTGTAACACTATTATGAAATCATGATCTTATCATTGTAGCTATAATAACACAGCATTTTTAATGAAAAATTATTTCTTCAGTGAAAATAAGACAAATCTGATTAATTAATATTCATATTTTAAAAACTTCTTTAAAAGGTGAAACAAAGTCTTCATCCAGACCCTTTTAAGAACCTTATTTTCCCCAATCAGGCTCTTTAAAAGTAGACAGTAATCCTGAGGTACTCTTCAACAACTCACTGTGGGTGCATAATAAGCATCAAGAAATATTGATTATATTGTTGCACCAACCAGAAGAGCGAGATGAGGCCATAATATATGCTCAAAAATGCTCCTTATTAAATGAACAAGGCAAAAACGCTGCTTGAAAAGAAATTAAAAATGAGAGGTGGGTCTAGAGCTTAGCCCTAACTCTTTCTCTTGAAGACCAAGAAAAACCCACTCTAACTAACACCCACACTTCACACAGAATAACAAACACATATACATACTTTAAGGGATGAAGAACAACGTGTAAACATGAAACAGTCCTTATTCACTGGGGACATGCGCAGTCCATGAACATCTTCGAAGGCATTTTACATAGCAAAGCTTCTAAGCTCATGAGAGGGAGAGCACTCCATGGCAGCTGTGACAATGTATAACTTTACAAAACCTTCTAAAAGCATTTAAGGTTGTATACACAGTGGTCAGTGCATAGATAACATGATAGAAAAGAGACTGATATATGGTGTGGAGGTTAACTGGGACCTGTATGTTGTGTTTGCTGCAGAAGTGGACAGTGATGATGGTAGTCTGGTAGTCTGCATTTGTGCGCCTCTCTCTAAAGCTGACCTTGAGTCTGTCCTCTACTCTCCCAGCCTAGCTTTCAAAGAACCCTCTCTCTGTATGCTAATGGGCACTGTGGCAGGGGAAAAAAATATGTTGCTTTCCTTTTCTATCTCTGTTCTTCTTCTCTCTGTTCTTTTCTTCTGCATTTCTAAAGTTGATCTTTCTCACTTGGCTGTGGAGCATCAAGAAGCATATATTCATTATCTGTCATCATATTCATTTCTATGCTAATGAGAACCATGCCTGCTGAAAATCTGTTTCAGTTCTTCAAATCAAAATAAGTGGCAATCAGGTTTTGTTTGTCTTGGGGTTTCTTTTGAAATGAGTGAAGACATTTCCAACATCCACTGATTTGTGCAAGCTGCATTCAATAAATCACACTGCATAAAAAGCAAATAATGCAGTAATAATCTTATACTGAGTTGTGCAACAAGCCTGAATATTTTACATTAAAAGCATGAATGTGCTTTTCTGAAGAAAACAGATCAACGATGAATAGAGATGATCAGCCACAGAGAAAGTTTATACATCAAAACTAATAGAATGCAGAATAAATCATTTAAGTATAGACACCAGTTAGTCCAAGCTTTACATTTAGAAGTATGGGGCATCGTTGTTGTTGGAACAAAATCTTTTAGTTCTATTTTTGCCATTTTTTCATGTTTTTACATAAACTGAAAATGGCAGCTGCCATTTACATTGTGTCAGAATTTCATGACACGAACAGACCAGCAGGAATGATCCAAAATAACTGCAACTAAAATCTTGTTACATTAACTTACTGACATGAAAGGATAAATTTCCTTTCTCCTGTTAACTTGCTTTTTGAGATACGACAATATTTTCTTTGAATGGCAGAGAAAGATTAATAAATTGTTTGAATATTTGATAAAATTATTTATGTAACTATATAAACGCGTTTCTTGTGTTTTGAAATGTTTTTTTGATGCTGTTTTTGTCTTTTGTACCCTTCACGTTTAATATGTACAGTTGATACCAAACTCAACCACCCATGCAGTTTCCAATAACAATGAAGTACTATACATATAGTGTAATGTAACCTTCTGTGCAAAAGACTTTAAAACCATGTGCTTAGGTGTCAAAGTCTTTCGTATCAAAACCATTTATTTGGGCAGTAAATGTGTTTCTGCACGGGCAAACACCTCAACCATTAGAACAACTGTCACCAAGCATGAACACGGTAAAAAAAGTAACAAGAATTTTTAGTTAAAAAAAATTGACAAGTGTCTCCAATATAACTTTACAAGAGAGGGCAAACACATTCTTTACTTTCAATACAAGTCAGTATAAAGACATTTAAGTCCAAGTAATTTTGGATTATTTTTGTTGGTCCAGTCATTACAAAATTTCCAAAGTTAAGAATGTCTGCTGTATGCAAATGATGTGGGAAAGTAAAAGTAAAAATAAATAAATAAATAAATAACAAGAGACACACTTGGTTTTCTTTTGACAGCATCAACTGGTTGATATGGTGGATTTCTCCTCAATGCCCCCAGCTATTAAATGTCCAAATGCCTCACTAGCACATTTTATTTAATGAGGGGATGATTAGCCAAAGCAGGTCAATACAAAAATAATACTAGGCTTCCTCAGTGTTTTTGGAAATGGTTAAACAAGCACAGTAACATACACAAAACCGTTACTTTTTGTAACAATATTATTTGTATTCATTAATAAGATGTGTTTTTCTGAACAAATAACCACACAAACTGTTCATTTAAAGCAATTTTAAATATAATTTTCTTAGGTGCCTGAAACCTCTGCATAGTACTGTATCCTCAAAAAAAGAATCAAAATTGTAAGAGGATGTACTTCTACTTTTCAAGAAACCATATAGACATCCTCAGTGACATCTACATTATATTACAGTGACAAAGTGCAAGCCATGACCTCTATTTAAAACCCCAATATGGTCCATAAAGCTTCATCTCTGCAGCTGTAGGCTTACATGCAATTATTAGAATAGAAATTCCCAGTTATTATATCAGAAGTTATAATGACTTTAAATCATTAGGGTCAGACTTAATGGTTGTGAGTCACAGATTATAATAAAGTACACTGAGACAATATGTAATTGCAATACAGTGTGTTTGTGTTTGCAGGGGGAGGGCTGCTTGATTGCAGCAGAAAGTGTTCACTTCACTGCCCACTGGCTGAAGCAGCACCTTGCCAGGCAGCTCCGTGTAAAGTGTGATATTTTCTCAGCATGTGGAGGGCCACCGTGCTCGCGCTCCCCACTCCTCGCTCTCTCTCTGTAATTATTTCAGCAGCACTTGCACTCCTCAAATTGAAAGAATGAATATCAGCCTATATTTCCTCTGAATCACATCGTTTAAGAGGCTTTTTATATGTTTAATAAAGCGCGGCCGCCACCCTCTGTCACTAAGGAGCGAGTCATTTCCTGGGGAGGGAGGAACATCTGTTCCCAATTGAGGGGTTTGCTGACGAGAAATAATGCTTTTTTCATATTATAATTTAAGACAGAATAGACTTAAATGGTGCAGCGGCAGTGGCACCAGCTAAAGGAATAGTAGCAGGGTGATGAGACTCCAAACACTTATGGATAGGGGTATACAGAGGGGCATATACAGATTTTCTTAAGTAAGCATTTATTTTCAATGTCAAGGTTTTTTTTTTTTTTTTAATCAGTTATTTGCACACCTGTTCCTACTAGGCTTTGATTGTGTTCTTTAGAGATGTAACATTGGCAGAGTTGCAACCTGCAATCAGTGCTGTAATGGCAAAACATTGCAGTTTGTCTCTGTCCCACTCTCCTCACAGTTATTATTATTGCATAGCAATAATGTCGCTGATAAAGGATGCTTGTCGCTGTGCTGTCACCACCAGCTCATGAGCTGCCGCTGTCAACATATGCCTGTTTTTTTCTTTTTTCCCTTTTACATTTGGTTGAGTAGTTGAGCAGCTGCACTGTATTTCTTATATATTTAGCTTCGAATGTGGTGAATGGCTTTTAACAGCAGTTTTACCTCCTGCTCCAGCTATTCTGAGCTGATCTCCTCACGCACCTGCAGCCAGCACCGGACCGTAAATCTAAGCCATATAAAACACATTCTTATGAGAGGCAATCATTTCAAGATGGTCAGTGGCTCACGCTTTGCACTGCCCACAACCGTGCATGGACACGCTCTCTCGCACTCTCTCGCTCTCTCTCTCGCTCTCGCTCTCTCTCTCGCTCTCTCTCTCGCTCTCTCTCTCGCTCTCTCTCTCGCTCTCTCTCTCGCTCTCTCTCTCGCTCTCTCAGTTGCCACCTAAATTACTGCAGGCTCTGCAGCAGAAGCTAAACTACACCTACAGGCTTGACTGCAAAGGTCAACAAGCTGCTTAAAATGAAGAATAGCACAGGACAGTCCAGAGTAATCTACTCTCCTATCTGCTCTCGCTCTCTTTTTCTGCATTCTTTTGCTTTGCATCGTTCCTGCCTTCTGAGGATATAGTGTTGTTCTTAGTGCTTTCGACAATCCGAAAGAATAGACTTAGTGAGTCTACTGGACTGTGAATCCCCCTTGTTTCTATGAGCTCTTTATGTGCTCTCTGAAGTTATTCATCTCACATTACTGTTCTTTCACAAATTCACCCACTAAACCCAAATTTACTTTCTTTCTGTCTTTTTACTTTTTTTTTTTTTTTTTTTTAACTTTACCCACTGTCTGTTTGTGTGGAAGGAAAACTGTGAGGTGAATATCAAACAGTCTTCCTCTCAGCTCAAGCACTCTGCCTTTTTCACAAATAATAGGAACAAAATACACAAATGGCATTGATTTGTTATTCCCTTTTATATATTCTGTTTCTCTACTCCCTCACTCTCCTCCATTGCAGGGTGCACATACACACTGCTACAGCCTGCTGCACTCTCTCTCAAACATGCACTTACCCAGGTTATAGAAAGTCACTCTCATCAAACGCAGGACCAAAAAGCAGCAGATGACATTTTAGAAAATGTAAGCAACGAGAAATTAGTGGGACAAAGTCACGAATGTGTCTAAATTATTTATTAGTGCAAGGGCCTACCATGAAAGAAGCCTGGTGATTTGTGCTACACAAGTACAGAATGATGTTGCCCCCTAGTGTAGACATGGCCATCTGCAGGTCATACTCCTAGACTACTTCATGCTATTAACACTACTGATACCAGCCGCTTCACAAACCTTTGTTCGTACATTGCGTTTTGGTAAGAGCATGAGATAAAAGACAGTGTCAGTTAATTCCATATGAATATAGCATGCTAGGAGACAGAAGGAAAGATTCTCCAGGTGTGACAACACAAAATAAAAAACACTTTATTCTCAGTTTTTAAGCCAAGACAACGAGAGAATGCCTACAGCTTTCCCCACACGCGACCCAGCTTCTGTCTCTCGAGGAAATTTGTGATAGCAATATATGGGATCATGAGTATGCACCTCATTCTCCACGTCCATCTGCTTTAACAGATTGCATCAAATGGGACTGCATGTGGACCATCCTGTCTTTCACTCTCACCTCTCTCTCCTTCACCTCCTGCTCATCCTTCTTGCTCACCTTTCTCTCTCTTTTTTGTATTATCTATTTTCATGTCTCATTTTCACGTTTCCCCCCTTTTTCCCTCTCCCCATTGTTTTTGTCTTGCTCTGTCCCTCTCTCACTTTCCCCTTCTCCATTTTTTTCCTCTCCTCAATCTCTTCCAAAATTCTCTCTCTTCCTCTCTCTCTGCGACTCAGAATATCTCTCTCAACAATCTCTCCCTCTCCCTCTCTCTCTCTCTCTCTCTCTCAGATTCACACGCTGTCTGTCCGGCTCCATGTGCATCCAAGTAAGCCCTGTAAGACCCGCAGATAAAACAAGTTGAAGGGAATCCATCACATGCTTCCGACCATCACAGCGCATCATCCTAAATGATGCCCCCCACCACTCTCACACAGCCCCTCCGCCAGCATCTGCCTGCCGCAGCTCGACCAGCTGTGATTTGTGTTCAATAACGTGTGAACGTGTGGCCCATTCCTCCTGTCTTCTTCTGCAGAAAAAAAAACACAGTAAACCTGTGCGCCGGTGAAGCGCAGAGACAGGCGACTCTACACTCCCCAATGCGCATGCAGATTTATTGCGCCCGTGCTCCAGCTTAGAGCAGGTGTTTAAGCACTGCTCTGGCTGCTGTTTATAACTCATAATGCACACAGAGACAGAGAGAGTGCCCAAGACCATCCACGTCAAGACAAGCGGCGAGCAAAATAAGCGGGAGAGAGGATGCCCTCGTGATGGAGCACAGCTCCACCTGGTTATGTCTCGAGGACGAATAAGAAAGCGAGAGTGGCAGTGATTTATTAGAGACACAGATTTTATGCTCTGCATGGATGCCTGTTCCAGGGCTGCGGAGAGCATCGCAGGAGAAATGGTGCGAGCACCATTGGCATGTAGGCTCTGTCTGCCACAGGCTGAAGAGGAGTTAGTACCACACGAGCGTCTCCTCCAATCAGCTCAGCAATCAGGCACTGCTCTGATGCCGACAGTGACAAATATGGCTTTTAATATCCCGCCGCTCCACATTAATTGCATTTCGCTGGAATTTGGAGCGGCGTCACGGGGAGTGTGGCATGAAGCAACAGTTGCCGCGACAATTAACACTGAGCAGGCCATTCCAATCCAGGCCCTGCTTGGACGTAGACCAGAAGCCACACAGTCTCACACACAAACAACAGAGTGAGGGCTGGCTGTGTCAGTAAAGCAGCCTTTCTGAGACCCTACTGGCTAGTTGGCTAGCAAGCCTTAGCTCAACTGCATGGAGTGTGAATTTTTGGCCTTAAGATGTTGCCACTTAAATTGTCACAGTGAACTGGAAAGCTTTTAGTGGATTGGGAGGAATGTGGCTGATGGAAGACTTGAAAGTAAAACTGGTCTACACTGTTCAAAATAAAGGTGCCAAAAAATGGATCTTTAGAACGATATTATTAGAGACTATATTCTGAGAGTCTCCCATTGATTATCCACAGATATTTTATTGATAACCATTTGGATAAACTCATTTGAGTCAGTAGCGTCAGACCAGAAACATACTGGACACCTTTTCAACACACTGAAAATGCATAGTCTTGCTGTATAAACTGGATGCGTGTGCATACAGGGCACTGTTGCATTGAAGACTGAAAATGGAATCCACTGTTATTTCAACAGTCATTAATCTGCTGATGTGCCATGACAGTTGTGTGGACAAAAGCATGCTTGTGGTACAAGACAGCTTAGCTAGGCTTGCCTGTCGCTATAGCAGTCTTTGTTTCAACGCTCATAAAGCAGCTAGCGTTACATTGTATTAAGATCAAGATCATGGCATTTTAGAAAGCAGCAACCATGTCTGTTAAGCTTGAAGCAATTATGTTCATGTATTTGCTTAAATTAAGTTTTTCTGGCTAAGGTTAGGTAAACGTTCTTGGATTAGTTTTAGAACAGAAACCATTCCATTCAACTTCAAGATCAGTTGCATTCATAAATAATAACAAAGGTGCTCTTTTTTAGGGAAAGATGAAGTGGACAGATAGATTTCATGCCAGTTTTTGATCCACTCTTCTATCCAAAAGTTAAAAATGCTATATTTTCAAAATTACTTTTGTATAGTATCTTGGATTCTCATTTGGTCTGAACAAGATTTGCAAGATTTGATATTTGTTATTTGTACACATATGAAGAAGCTTTTTAAGGTTTAAAGAGCCTCTACATAATGTAAAGGTCCTGTACTGGTTGAAGTTTTTTTTTTCCTAGATCCATGTGCAAGCCAAGATCCATTCAGGAACCTCCATTTTTAAAAGCATCCCTGAGACCCTAAACTTAAAAGAACTTTCAAAAGACAATCTGGCAAAACTATCATTGAAGAGTTCCTAAAAGTGAGCAGGTCTCAATAGTAAAGCTTTGAACACAAAGAACATGTCATTTTTCAGCTCTTAAAAACATTCGGTTTTTAACATGTAATCCAGTGCCAGCTAGAGGTTGGCTGAGGTAGCTCTTTGCTACAGCCATGAAAACGCTCATTTTCCCCGGAGTCATAATACACACCTTGGTGCAGGAAGGCACTCTAAATGGTATTCAGGAGTCTGGTCTCCTTTAATTGAAAGGCTAAATGCTTTAAAGCATTGTATAAGAATGAATCAGAGATTTGTGCAACATTCCCACAGTAGAAACATATCTTCGCTCTTTGGCCAGCTATGAGAGATGCTGCTGAGCTGGAGCAGGAGAGGGCTGAAGTGTATCCTGCCTGCACCAGGGTGCCAGGTGTGTGTTACAGACATGGCTTCAGGGAACTCTCTCTTAACAGAGCTTAAGACCTTGCAAAAATTGACTCGACAGCCAAAATCAAGAACAAGCCAAACATACAGCATGCCAAGGAGTGAGTATGTGGTTGTGTGTATTTTGATGTTCAAGCATAATCATAAGCAACATTATTTAAACCTTTTAAAGTTGCATTTAATGAGTCAAAGCAGCTTTGTTGCCATGTTTTGCAGATGATCACTGATTTACAACTGGCATAGTCTGTTCTTTATGGGTCAGGGGGGAGATGGCAGGTTGTGTTCCTTGCTCCACAGTCTTGTCAGGCAGGCCCTGCTTCAGGCCAGCCCCCTGGCCACATACTTCCATAAAGTCACTCTTTACCTACGGGCTACTCAACTTTTTCCAAAGTGGGTCAATGGTCATATCAATATTGCAGTGTTTTGAACTTATTGCACAGCGTCATACCCTCCAGAATAAGCAGTCAGCTGTCACAGTGAGTAAAAGTGCCTCAGTCAGGTCAACATTTCCTGACTGACATGAGGAGACATGAACATGCTTACTTGCAGTTTTGAGAAAGCTTTTTGCTTGGCTTCCACCAGAACAGGCGACACTTGGTTACGTGAAGTAAGAGTACTAAAGCTCTGTCCATCTCAGAAAGATCAGCACATGAGAAGAGCAGGAACAGCCAATGGCAGAGAAAGTCCGCTTGGCACCCACAAATTTTCTTCATGCTCACAGCTTTCATAATGATCAAATGAAGCGAACAGCAGAAACCCTCAGGACCATTTCTTACCCACTGATGACGCTTTACATGGTTTCAGGCACATATATTTCAGTGAATATGATATGATGCTGGCTGGTCAATGGTGTACAACCATACTCTGTGGATCTTCCAGTCATCTCACATCACCATCCTTATCGTTGCTTCTTCACAGTTTCTTCTGGTGTTGTACTGAATTAAGGATCTACTCTCTGTCCACAGACCTTTCAGAAGAGATTAGGAAAGGTGGCACAGGCAAGTAGGGAAGTGAAAAGCTTAGGTAATTACTTTTAAAAAATTAATTAAATAACCCATTATTAAAAGCTAATTACTTATCTCAAACTATAAAGGGATTACTTTACCAATTACTTTCTGGAAAAAAGTAATCTCCCTTCTCATCACTTTTACTTACTCTCAAACCCAAAACACAACCAGTTATGTTTACATAGCCAGAGTGTTTTAAATGATGAACTGACCTAATGGTCTCTGAAAACTAAGAAGCTAGTCTGTAGAAAGATAAATGTAACATATAGCTTACAGAGCTCTTCCTAAATCGTAAATCGCGTTCAGGCCTGTGAAGGTGGGGTTGGGGCTCTCTTTTGGGGGATCTTTATCCATTAGTTTCACACTAGCATGATACTTTGACAGTGTTAGCCGAGTTCCTGTGCTTGCACTGCACTGCTCAGATTCACAAAGTTGCGCAGTCAGCTTTCACAGGTAGCACGCGAACATGCAATGTTCAAGGACATGCTCCTCCATATAGAGGAAATTTATGATTTAAACGCATTAGGCATAACTAATAGGGCTGCATTGATACCAATAGTGGCATTGGGTATCGGGCTGATACCTTGCTTACTTACTTATACTGTGCCTCATAAAAATTCACTGATACCAACATTGCAATACCCACTGAAACCAAGTGCCGCGCTAATTAACAAACACAGTGAAGAAGGCTCTGCTCACACAGAGAATTGTTATTGACACCGTGACAGTTGGACACAAAGACGGTCATTTTAAAAACATTCCACCCTGGTCACACCAGGAATAATACTTTATAATTTTAGCCTGTTTTAAACGCACACAAACACAGTCACAACCACTTTCCCGATACAGGCAGTAACACAGGCCAGAAAAACAGAGACTAATAAAGTCCATATTTCCAACCCAAGTCTGTATATGCCAACTTTGCTCTGTTTGACTGAAAAGAATAGCAAGGCATAAACTGTGTGGTCAATGTTTTTTTTTTTTCTTTTAATGCAAAACAGGCTATAGAGAGACTGTATTGTCCTACTATGTACATACCTGCCTGGCTTTTAGCTTCCTGCTGTCACTGTGCCACAAAGACTGATGTTAAAAGACACAGACTGGGGTACAAAACTATGAAACATACTTTACTTACAGCTGTACAGAAGCACTTTAATTTGTAGCATAGCTACCCAATGCATGTCATTTAAAATCAGCAAAATATTAATGATTCAACTGTTGAGCCACTTATGAATAATGCAAGTCATGTATTTGTGTTTGAGTGAGTGAATGTAACTAGAATGAATAAGATTTAAGTGGGTCTGACTAAGTACTTAGTGTTATCAAAAATGTAGAATAATAAAACCATGTTAATGCGTCAGTTTTTAAACCACAAAAGTTTGCAACTCCTACAGGAATAGTGCACTGGAACTGATCGCATATATGCAGCATTTACTCAAGCACTTTTTTTTGTTATAGGAAATAAATGCTGGATTGTAGAGATTCAAATTCAAATGTAACTGCCACAAATGATTTCACAACGGAATCTCTCACACTGTCCCTCACAGACATTACATACAGATTCGCACTAGCACATATGTGCACACGCAGATACACACATTTTATATTTTATATTTTATATATATATATATATATATAAATATATATATATATATATATATATATACATACACACACACACACACACACACAGATGCATAAACACACACACACACATTTTGGCTGCTGATTGGATTAGAACCCTTTTCTACGGTCTTCTCATGCGTTTGCCCTCAACCTTGTCGGCTTTATCAAGACTGATTCCCATCCGCCTCTCCGCCAATCAATTACTATACCACAAACAACAGTGGTCACCATCACTGGACAGCACACAGAGGGCCACGACCAAACCCAGAGAGCTCCACACACGGGGTCTGATGGCTCCATCCATTACTCTGCCAATGCGGATGACAGAGATGATTTTTTTGATTGGTGTTTTATTTGATCAACGGGCATAAGCAGATATGGGGAATTGAATGAAACAGATGTGATTGAATCAGACACTCTCAGAGGTGTTGTGGCGGGGACAAGAGATGGGCCTGCCTGGGGCCAGCGTAGTGATGAGAGCAGTCCATGACAGAGAAGCACCTTGGCGTTCCCCAGTGGAGAGAGCAGGCCCCATCAGCCTAATGCACAGTGACATCACATTAGCAGCAGCACTCAGCACCTCTCCACTACCATTGCCTGCTCCATTAATTAGGGCTGAGCCTGCTAATGGTACAGTCCCAATTCCAGAGTGAAAGAATGCACACACTACCATGACCCTCACTCGCTCTTTCATGCATGTGCACACGAGCGCACACACAGTTACATACACGCTCGTACACCAGCCTGATAGGGTGCTGACAGGGTAGAGCCCAATCACACAGCTGAGTTGTTAGAGAACTGAGCTGAGGACAGAAACGAAATCAATACTCTATTCCTTCTCTTAATGGCCATTTTATCAATGAATTAAAGGCTGTTAAGGTGTGTGGGTGTGTGTGTGTGTGTGTGTGTGTGTGTGTGTGTGTGTGTGTGTGTGTGTGTGTGTGTGGTTAGGACTGAGGGAGCTCCACCTTAACAGTTGCTACCTGGCAGGTAGACCAAAGAGGAACCAAACTACAGCTATGGATTAGTCAAGGAAAGAAGACCCTATATGCCCATCAGCCTGCCTTAAGGCCACCTCTATTAATAATAGGTGTCAGTTTAATAAAAATATATGCAGTGTTGTGCAAAAGTCACACTGCATTTATTTAATTCCCTGTCAAAACGGGCATCATCATTTATTTTTCAACATCAAGAAAAAGTAGCATACATGTAATAAACAGAAAATTACACAAAAGCCATATAAACTAAATATAATATGTATCAGTGTTTAGTGTGTCCATACTTTCCCTTTATTAAAATACTTTTTTTTTTGCTTTCAGACTTTTCAAAGAAACCTGCAGGGATATTTTTCTACATCTCCGAAGTTCAGTCTTAGAAGTTGGTTGCATTTTCTGCTTCCCAGGATCCAAGTAACCCCAAACACATTAGTGATGTTGAGATCTGAACTCCAGAGCAGTCAGTCTACTGTTCTGAGATCACCAGCAACTTCTCTGCTTGATTATTTTCTTCTTTTTCGTCTTCTTCTTTTCTCATTAATGGTGTCCTGGCAGCTACACATCCTTTCAAACTCCTTGTTGAGTTGTCATCTCAAAGAGGAAAGATTGAGAAATGTGTATGGATTTTTAGGCATCTGGAGTAAGAGTGGAGCTTGATTTTAAGTAGGATTTATCAGATGGTGACAGTTTTGATAGTTCACCAGGTCCTTGCATGATTGTTGGTTATTTTCTCTGTATCTTTTATTGATTTTTTTCTCCAGTTATGGAAGCCCCTGTTTTGGCACATATTTTTCTTTGACTTTCTCTTCATTATGCATGTGGGACATCTTATATCCTCATAAAATCGCCTGAAAAATTAATAGCTTAACTTAATGGCTGTTTTGACTGCAAATTAAATAAATTAAAAGGTGGTCTCTAAATTTTGCATAGTATATTAAATCAGATCTGTAGGGAGTACGCTCTTGGTAATTAAACGACAGTACATGTGTAAACAACGTACACATCTTGCTGTCATATAATTGCGAGTGTAATTCTTGCTACAGTGACCGCTGAACCAGGAAGCATCAAGAAACACCACATGAATCACGACATTTTCCTGCTGCAAGACTTAACTCATGGATTACTGTGTACAGCCGATTGTCTTTGTTTTACTCATAAGACACAAAACAGTGCATTAGTCAATACAATAAAACCAACACCAAGTTACAGCCTGCATACACTGCTCTCAACAATAGTGTATGCTTTTTTTAAACGTACTCTTGCATGTGCCCCTCCTCCACATGCGCACATTAACAAATACATTTGTTAGAGAAGAAAAAGCCCCCATATATTTTCGAACAGGCACCATCATTTGGCTTAATGCTTATTTACCGAGTGGAGAAGGCAGGGAGACAAATGTGCCAGGAGGAACAGGGTGCATTAGCAGGTAGAGCAATCCGTTAAATCCTTTGGTCTTGATCATTTAGGTAATGTCCCGTTCATTTTAGATTCATGACTTCTAGTCTTCCTCGCCATCGACTCGGCTCAGTGTAAATCTCTGCCTGGCTGTTATCACGCTCCCACCCCCTCTTCCTCCTCTTTCATGTTTACTTCGAGGATAATTAACTGCATAATAGTATCCTGTGCGTCTTTCCTTTTGAATCCAACAGAAATGAACGAAATTACCTCTGTGTTCAGATTCAATCCCCCCTCTCTCACTCTGTTCATCATGGGCTGAAGTACCACATGCGTTCATGCTCTCTAAAGTGGCCAGAAGAAAACATGTGATTTCTTTAAATAAGAAAGGCCAGAACAGAAAAGCATGGATGTGAAGGCTGTGTAGAATGCAAAGAGCAGAGGACGAACCGTGGCAGAGTCTACACCTCATGTGAGAACATTCTCTGGACAAAACAATGTTAGACAACTTTCCAAAAAGATCTTCATGCATATTATCAACCGTAATATGCGATTTGGTACCAATGATGTGACACAAACATAGAAAATTGCATGTTTATTTTTATGCTTGTTCTCTGTACACTCCTACGCTGTAGGTACAGCATGCATCCTAAGCTTGTTGATGTCTGTCAAATAAAGCCTTGCTTCCATGCTTGTGTTCATATTAAAAGCACCTAACAACGCAGCAGCAATCTACCAGTCATCTGAGCAGGAGCATCCAATAACAAATACAGTTACACATTCTTGGTAAGGGGAAATATAGGGTGCGGAAACATTTTGGTTTTAGGAAAATAATGGACAGGCAGATGACACCTGATGAAGTCCAGCAATACTATTTGCCATTTCTCATTTGATTCTTTGGCTAATTTACATTAAAGCTGATGGGATCATACAATGCTATACTGAAGCAAAAGAAGATGTGTACATATAACTGAAATCACATTGCTGACACACATCAGCCCTCTGCTCTCTTGCTCTGGGCGAATTGTAAGCAAATGAGCTGTGCTGCGACCAATCAGATTCTTTATATGTGGCACAGTAACCGATTGTGTTACATCCACAGACACACGGTGACATTTAACACTGAAATGCACAAAGTGCGAGAGATAACAGTTGATAAACATTTTATTATTACATTAGTTTAAGGTTTAGAACAATATTAGGCTACTTTGGGAGTCAAAACAGGGCCTCTAACTCCACTTGGACTCTGCATGATCCCAGTTGTTCACTTAAATGGTGCAGCTACTGCAGAATTTTAAAATATAAAAATACAAACGCCACTCTAACACAAATACGACAGATCGATACTACACTCGGGTTAGCATAAAGTTAGAACGCTTTGTTAATACAATTTTTAACAATTGGAATTCTGAAATCAGTGGGTGCTGCAGCTTCCTGTGTTCATGCTCTGTTAATACCACAAACATGTCAGCTCACCTGAAAAAGCAACATGGTGTTGAAGCTGGTGGCTTGATTGACAGTCTTTAATTGATGCCACAATCATACAGCCACCATTTTGGTAGGCAATATCAAGCTCATGAAACAGTGCTTCAGTGCTGACTGTAATGAGATGAAGCCAGAATGGATCCAGCAAAGTCAGTAAAACACATTTTTTAGCATTTTTAAATTATTTTTAAAGTGTATCAAGTCATATATTTGAGTGTACTACCTTGATTTTATTTGATTTGTTGCTGTACTGATAAATGAAAGCTGAAATCTAAATGGTTGAGATTTCCCGTGACACTAGTGCCCCACCCCAAATTGCATACTAACACACTAAAGTGTGTAAAAATAGCACATATACCCCTAGAAGTGCACTCATTAGTGTAGTAGATTAAGTACAGAAGTGTGTAGCTTGGGACGCCAGTGAGACACCATCAACAGCTCTACTGTGCTGCCTGATAGCTGCTCAGTAAACATTTCTAAGCAACAGTTTAAGATATTTGTTGTTAAGGATGCATTTATTAAGGTAAATTAATGCATTTACTGAGATAAGTGTTGGCTTTGTATTCACCAACTTAATTCTTTCTACCTCAGTATAACTGCAGCACCATGTAAGGTGGAATGGAAAATTTAAATGGGAAGCTGACAAATAAGAAGCTTTATATACATGTGTGTTTCACCTTTTAAGAGCTTTGGCAGCTACTTTTATTAGCTTTTGTAAAATCTCACAGATTAATTAATGCATTAATTAATGCATTTATTTTATTGCTATTAATAATAGTAGTATAATCACTTGTAGGTAGTTTGACCAGAGAAGGATGGGTCCCCCTGGTGAGCCTGGTTCCTCCCAAGGTTTCTTCCTCAGTTCTGAGGGAGTTTTTCCTTGCCACTGTTGCCCCTGGCTTGCCCACCAGGGGGTTTCTGTACATTCTTACAGTCCTGTTGAAACTTTGTCTGTTCCGAAATTCTGTAAAGCTGCTTTGTGACAACATCCGTTGTAAAAAGCGCTATACAAATAAATTTGATTTGATTTGATTAAGAATTTTGTGATCTCTGGAGATGTGCAGGCTAGAGTGTAGCAATCTAGTTCATCTGCTAGTTCATTGTGTGGAGTCTCATCATATTTTAACACTGGGGGTTTCCCCAAAGATCTAATTTCCCCAAAGACAAGTAGTACATTCATCATCACCTGTCATCAAGCTAAATCCTCAGCTAGCTCAGAGACCCTCTGTAATAGTGTTTTACTGGGAATCACATGCCCCTGTCTCAACTTTTTGGAACGTGTTAGACATCACACTCGATATGGGCACATATTTTTCAAAAAACAATAAAATTAGTCAGTTTCAACATTTGATATGTTGTCTTTGTAGTATTTTTCTTTAAAAAATGGTTTACATTATTTGCATATCATTGTATTCTATTTTCTGCACAGCCTTCCAACTTTTTTGGAAATGAGGTTGTAGTTTTTGGGTTCTAAAATTCTTTGTTTTAGAGGCCTTTTTTGAGATGAGGAAATTGTCACTCAGTCTTATACAGTGGGGCAAAAAGTATTTAGTCAGCCACTGATTGTGCAAGTTCTCCTACTCAGAAAGATGAGAGAGGTCTGTAATTTTCATCATAGGTAAACTTCAACTATGAGAGATAATATGAGAAAAAAAATCCAGGAAATCACATTGTAGGATTTTTAAAGAATTTATTTGTAAATTATGGTGGAAAATAAGTATTTGGTCAACGACAAAAGTTCAACTCAATACTTTGTAACATAACCTTTGTTGGCAATGACAGAGGTCAAACATTTCCTGCAAGTCTTCACCAGGTTTGCACACACTGTAGCTCATATTTTGGCCCATTCCTCCGTGCAGGTCTCCTCTAGAGCAGTGATGTTTTGGGGCTGTCGCTGGGCAACACAGACCTTCAACTCCCTCCACAATTTTTCTATGGGGTTGAGGTCTGGAGACTGGCTAGGCCATTCCAGGACCTTGAAATGCTTGTTACGGAGCCACTCCTTCGTTGCCTGAGCGGTGTGTTTGGGATCATTGTCATGCTGGAAGACCCAGCCACATTCCATCTTCAATGCTGTCACTGATGGAAGGAGGTTTTGGCTTAAAATCTCATGATACAGGGCCCTGTTCATTCTTCCCTTAACACGTATCAGTCGTCCTGTCCCCTTTACAGAAAAACAGCTCCAAAGCATGATGTTTCCACCTCCATGCTTCACAGTAGGTTTGGTGTTCTTGGGATGCAACTCAGCATTCTTCTTCCTCCAAAAACGTCAAGTTGAGTTTTTACCAAAAAGTTCTATTTTGGTTTCATCTGACCACATGATATTCTCCCAATCCTCTTCTGGATCATCCATCTGCTCTCTGGCAAACTTCAGACGGGCCTGGACATGTACTGGCTTAAGCAGGGAGACACGCCTGACACTGCAGGATTTGAGTCCCTCTCGGGGTAGTGTGTTACTGAGGGTAGCCTTTGTTACTTTGGTCCCAGCTCTCTGCAGGTCATTCATCAGGTCCCTCCGTGTAGTTCTGGGATTTTTGCTCACCGTTCTCATGATCATTTTGACCCCACGGGATGAGATCTTGCGTGGACCCCAGATCGAGGGAGATTATCAATGGTCTTGTATGTCTTCCATTTTCTTACAATTGCTCCCACAGTTGATTTATTCACACCAACCTGCTTGTCTATTGTAGATTCACTCTTCCCAGCCTGGTGCAGGTCTACAATTTTCTTCCTGGTGTCCTTCGACAGCTCTTTGGTCTTGGCCATGGTTGAGTTTGGAGTCTGACTGTTTGAGGCTGTGGACAGGTGTCTTTTATACAGATAACAAGGTCAAACAGGTGCCATTAATACAGGTAATGAGTGGAGGACAGAAGAGCTTCTTAAAGAAGAAGTTACAGGTCTGTGAGAGCCAGAAACTTTGCTTGTTTGTGGGTGACCAAATAATTATTTTCCAGCATAATTTACAAATAAATTCTTTAAAAATCCTACAATGTGATTTCCTGGATTTTTTTCTCATATTGTCTCTCATAGTTGAAGTGTACCTATGATGAAAATTACAGACCTCTCTCATCTTTCTAAGTAGGAGAACTTGCACAATCAGTGGCTGACTAAATACTTCTTTACCCCACTGTAATTACTGCTCAAGAATTAACACTTCACAAATATCCAGTACCCACTGCCACTCATCCTTTCTGGTGAATCATTTAATTATTTTTTTTGTCCCTGTTTAAAAAACACAGCAAAGGACATCTGAGGAAAGGGAATTTTAATGATTCACTTTTTTAGACTTGTCAGTCTGAACATCAATTTAACCAGTATTCTATTCTGTCACCATGCAGGCTAATTTGTAATGAAATAGACACAGTATTCGAATCAATGATAGAACTTAAGTTTTATTCTGTAAAAGTTTACTTTAAATCTCTCTGCTTCAATGCTGTCTATAATGGGCTGGAATTAAAAACTAGATCATCATGTAAGCATCTCTGCTCCGTCTAACACAATAATGGTTTAAGTGTACATGAGGTTTTAGATTGTAATTAACCAGTAATGTGCTGGCACAAAGTCATCTCCTGTTGAGCACTTTCCCCCTTCAATATTTATAGTGTAGCTCTCTTTCAGAGCCAATCCTGTCCCACTCTGCAAAACACTTCAGGGAATCCTTAATATTTCAGCATCACATCAATAATGAACATAGAGGCACCATCTTTCTTATTATAGATTTAATTACATGAGTTTTTAATAATGGATTTGACATAATATTATCTTGCAAGCTTGGTATTTGCATACTACACATCCTGATTTTGATAACTGGAAAATAATAACTTCCATGATTGACTCTTTTCTTATGTTTGGAGTTATTATTTTATGTATTACTCTCAGATGCTTGTATAAATATTCATGCTTCCAACATCAAACCATTAAATGGTGGTGGCATGAATGACAGACTAATAAAGGGCAAGGTCAGACGTCTTCCACAGAAGAGACAAAGATGCAATGCACATGTGAAATATGTTATTAGCAATGCTGCTGCTGTTTGAAGAGTGATTTTCATCCAATTGCACACATGTCCACCATTTAAGCCTTGAGTCATTAAGTTCACACCAAGAAAGGTAGGAGGACGTCTGTTTTATTGTGTCATCGAATCCTGACAAAGACCTACGAAGCTCCCTTTCAGTCTCCCACCCCATCCCCACACTCAACTAGGGGCTGTGAGAGGTCTAATAAACATTAACATAAAAAGGGTAATGAATGTGCAGGGCTGGATCAGGTCATCAGGAAACTCATTCAGAATAACCTCGGTAATCGAGGCCTTAAATAAGGTCACTGTGCATGTCTTCTGTCTTACAATTTTTTGTTCTGCCTCTCAACTTTTTTCCCTTCAGAGCACTGCCATGAATTTTTATCAGGCACTTCTCAGTATGTATTTTGATTCAACCATCAAAGTTTTACACAGTGTACTGGAGGGTAAAAGTAAACAACTGATGAGAAAAGAACAGTTTCTGTCTCTGTCTTGGAGAAGACATGACAAGGCATAATTCTACAATGATCATGGAAAATACCAGAGTGAATAAAACTGACCATGTTAAATGAACAGAACAGTGTTCAGGTGTTTCAGTCTGCAAAATACACCTTGCAGCAGGGACACAAGAAATGTTTAAATAATTTGACTATAGTAAAGACGTGTATGCGCTTCTATTAGGTTGAGACTGTGAATAAAACAGACACACACAAACGAACAAATCTGTATATGCATGACGGACGGACGGATGGACGGACGCACACACGCACGGATGGACGGACAGACGGACAATAAAACAGGCTTAAAATTTCAGCTCTGAACACCTTCCTGCATCCCTGCCATGCATCTCTATTAGCATGCATGCAGAGAGTTAACACTTATTTCTAACACTAATATCCAAGAATGTTAGATAACAGACATCTGAAGGATTCAGTCTGAGTTTAGAATCTCTTTATCCTCTTATTTTGCTGACCAGGGCTGGGAGTTATTCGGGCTTATTTAATGGAGATCATCACCCCAGCCTGATTGGGTAAGAGAAGGATAAAACTGCTCTTACTCTGTGCCTCAAGGCCAGCCATTTGAGTTCTGGGAAGAAATTGCATGTTTTGATCTTTTGTACTAAATTGAAAAAGGCTGGGAACTGTATGATTGCACGAGTGCTGATTCCAGATTACCATTTGCAATGATGGATTGAATCATTATTGTGTATTTGCTTGCTGGGTGCCCTTGTGACAGAGCCTTGAAGCATCCTTGAGCACACACGTGCTTAGCTACAGCCCATACAAATGTAGTGTGTGATTCTTCAAAGGGGCCAGGAAGAGCTGTAGTCCCAGATGACCAGCCTCGTTTGACCTCCCTGCATCCCACAGGGTGTACGCAGACACTGATTTATCTGCCCAGCTCACAACGCTCCTCAAGCTCTACTGATTAGAGCTACAGTGGTAGATCCTCTTTCTCTATGGAATTTTATTCTGAAAGTCATCCTACGTTTGTTATTCATGTTGTCAGCTGAGGACATTAACACTAAACACATCAACACTGTTACATATTTTTGGGACCTATCTATCCACCCACCCATCCACCCCATAAGAGTATTTGCTCTTTTTGTGTCAGGTATTATACTTAAATAAATAAACCTGCAATATAAAATAATAAGAGTATAAAAAAATCGTTGGATACTGTAATGCCTATCATTCAAATTAATATGATTACAAATTTATTCATTTATTCAATTTATTATTATACTGCAGCTATTATCTCTAGCTTTTTGTGGAAGAGTAAGCAACCATTCTTCTATCGGAAAAAAACAATATATTGATCATCCTTGAATAAACGGTAAGAGTATCATCAGAAATGGTTCAGTGCAGACAAGCTTACAAACTCAGGTTTCTTTACAGTGACGGTAATAGAAACAAGAAGTCATGATGTCTGCAACACAAATGCAGCCATTTTATTTGCTATCCAAAATAACCAGTCTTCTCTACCATGAAGAGATTTGGCAAAATATAAGATTCAGGGCAAAACAGTCAGACAGGATATGCATAATCATTTTATGTAACAACTCTCTGTAAGGTAAACACTTTGGACATCTGGTTCCCATCACCACTTTGTTTACATCTTTACAATTGAATTATGCAGAATTTTTTAAATGGTGGAATTCCCCTTCGATGTATTTGTGCCACAATATCCAAAATGATACATGGTTGGGGCACTGGGCATTCATTAATGACACAAGCAAAAGAAGGTTCCATTAGATGCATAGGCCTATTTACACCATGTGCAATGCATTTAGATGGTGTATAGAAGCTGAGCTCACATTAAAGGGGGGTTATTATCTGTCTCTGCTGCTGCCTGCGAAGCCACTTTCTGCAGAAAGGATCTTATCACACACCTTTACTACTTGCCCAGTTCCATATGTCATGCACATCAAAGCCCATTACCAAAGTAACTTGTATACGTGTGACTGCTGTAATCTAAGTATTCTGTGATTTGTATGCGCAAGAGAGAGGGAGAGAGATGGCGAAAGATGGCGAGACAGAGAGAGAAGGGCCAGTTTTGTCATACAGCACCAGACCAGCTGCATTGGAAAAGATGTCAAATGTAAGAAGGACACTAATCAGAGAAATACAGTCTTCATATCAAAGATACTATCCATTAGCAGCAATATTTGAAAAGCTAAAGAAAGCCGTGGGACTTCAACATTGAGGTGCTTTCTACATTAGACTATTCCAAGGTACTTGTGCCAAAGTTTCTCAGTTTCAAAGAACTGAGCTTTGGATTTTGCATCGCCTCAGCACTTGCCAGCAATGTTTCACAAGTTATTATTTTCCAGATGGGTTTTTATTTTATTTATTTATTTATTTTTTTTTTAACGTTTCCACCTCAGGTCCAAGTGAAAAATAGTTTCTGAAAGCAAAACATACTCCTCAAAGAACATTACACTCCTATAGTTCCCACCTCCCTGAGCCTTTCAAATAAACATTTACATTGTAATAGAGTGTCCCATTCTGCTAGCGGGTTATTTGTTTGTAGTAAATATGTGAGGTGAATAATACAGAGAGTTTGTTTACATAGCAAGGGCGTCCTTTGGTCCAGCAGACTAGTCAACTCTCCGTACGCCTTCACAAGGTGAACCCTGTAGATGAGTCCTGCTGGGAAATTTGTTTGCCACATCACTAGAAGAGAAGAATATCCACTAACACCCTACAATCTTTGGGAAGATTGGAAAGCCAATCAGACAATTGTCCCAGACCTATTACTAAATTAACACATTTAACAGCATTATTTATAACAGCAGTGCAATTAAGTGCACTCCAGAAGAGTTAAGGAATAAGAGAGTAATGAGAGAGAGAACTGACAAAGTAATGCAAAGGAAACCAGAGGAAGGGCAGTCATGCTGAAACATTATAGATGATTTAAAAATAAATAAATAATTAAAAACTTATCACATATCCACATTATCCAGATTCCTGACCTCACTTCACCCTTCTGCGTTGTTTTTATGTGCTGTATTGTATTCAATTACTTATTTTGGTAATTTTATCTATTCACTTATTACTTGTACTGTGGCAGCTCTCATTAAAATGTCTTTGCTGCTTAGCGACTGTTTTCACTTGTCCTAATGGCAGGTAAGGCAATTTTAATTCAGCTACCTCTTTTCATTAAATTTGTATTTTCAACTATGCTTGTTTTTCACTACTGTCTGACCCTGTTGCTTTGACAATGGCAATTCTTGTGTACCCTGATCAGCTGTAACCTAAATCACCCACTTGTTTCTACACTGATTATCCATTTTAATAGAATTTTATCATAGGAGCACTTTGTGGTATTACAATTACAGACTGTAGTCCATTTTAACCTATTCTTCAATGGTCAGGACCCCCATAGAACCACCACAAAACATTGGATGGTGGATCAGACAAAGCAGTGCTGCTGGAGTTTTTAAACAACTCAGTATCACTGCTGGACTGAGACTAGTCCTGTGGGCAGCACCCTGTGACCACTGATGAAGGACTAGAGGATGTTGGTCCTGTGATGGTCCAGATCATTGAAGAACAGGGTTAAAGGGGACTAACAAAGTAAGCAGAAAAACAGACAGACTACAGTCTGTCACTGCAGAACTACAACGTGCACCTGTATGGTAAGTGGTGCTGTTAAAATGGACAATGAGTGAGCTTTTCATGTTATGGCTAATTGGTGCACTGGTCTATTACCCATGGTATGGCTACATATTGCTGTTGTCGGAACAATATCTCGTATCTCCAAAATGGCAACTTTACAGGAGAAGCAAAAACATACTTTAATTTTAATGTAACTCAATGGAACCAAATGTTTTTCCAAGTCATTTTGTGCCGTTTCTTTTAATCCATTCATCAAGAAATGTACACACAATGTAAAGAATAACATGCATATTCAAATTATGTTAAAAACTAAAAATCGATAAAAATGGTGATATGAGGTTTTGGTCCGACAACAGTGATATGCATGTTCTTGTCAGATGTGATTGCATTTTGTTGTTGAATATTAGCGAGTTATGGTTATTCTTTCCTGATTTGGTGATTAGAGAAGTGCGTTATAATTAAGTAGTATTGTTTCCTCTTCCTGGAGCTCATCTTGTGCCTGATTTGGTGCCCAAATGTAGTATTTCAGTACCACGTGTGTGCATTTCGGTATGGTTTTAGATGGATACCGTCCTGGAGATCATTATTTGAAGATCAGATCTAGTGCAGCACCAAATTTCTAACTAGGACTTCAAAATACAGCATGAAGGACGGTGGTGGCTTATGCTTTTTAGTTACACAAGTACATCAAGCAATGAATATAAAAACGGTGGCTGAACCGTCACTACTGCAATAAAAAAAAGGTTGCTTCAAAAAATAAATAGAATGATGAACTTGTCTGACACTTAATGTATGCTTAATGCTTGTCCTCTTGGAGACAAAGCATGTTCAAAAAGATATTTCAGCACCAAGGCTCAAAATTCAGTTTTTCATTCCAAAACTATATTTGTCCTCCATTACAACTGAGGTAGCCATGAAAATGTAGTTTAGAAATCTTGAAGAGAGGCACAATTCAGACTGTTGAGTTTCCTACAAACATTACAATCACACTCTTCAAGAGAGCAGAACATGTATCATTCTGTTTATTTTTTCTTTCTTTGTGTTACAATGCCATGCCTTTATGTATCAAAAGAGACTTTTGACAAGGAAGAATGCACTACCTTGGCATTTTATAACTTATCAATCAAACCTCTCTCTGAAGCTGAATACAAATCCCTACTGCAAATCAGGTTTACAACGGAACACATCTTGTTCATCTCTTGAGACATGACAGCTTGAATTTAAATGGCAAGCGCTGTGTGTTAGTCATTGCCAATGCTATGACACCTCCTGCAGCCGTGTTTCTCATTTTGTTGAAATGATGGCTGCAGGCTAACATCACTCCACTGCAAAGTAGGGAGCATTAGAAAGCAAGTATTTATATTGAATACAAACTCCCTGCAGATTAATGGTGAATATCAACATTGCATCTGTAAAACCTTGTGGTAAAATCCTTTTGTCGACTGAATGCTGGATGTATGCATTTATTACTATCACATGTCAAGCTGTACTTCATCTGAATGAATGTCCATAAACAGATCAATTCTATGTCTTTTCATATCCTTTACTGAGTGGAAAATTACATTATATGGTCTACACAATTTATAAATCTCAGTTCTGAGAAAAAGTGAAAGTGACTTCCGGTTCTGCCCAAGACAAGGCCCCTGTAGATTGAAATTCTAATGAATAAAAGATAATCACTAGTGCAGAGCTTTTGTCTAGCATACTCAGCTCATTTTCAATTATAAGCAAGCTCCTCTCTCTATGCTCTAGAAATGAAGAACACTGTAATATTCCAGCTGAGGTCATTTTCCATCTGTAACAAACCATGCTCAACACTGAATGTGCCACAGACGCACTTTAGGGTAAATGAAAGGCAGGTGACATTAATACACTCAGACCTCTGACAACGGAAGAAGTTAAATCTTCACACATTTGTCACATGAATGTGCATGAAGACCTGCCTTTGGCACAATTTTCATACTGCCAACAATATTACAGAGAGAAAAATAGTCCAGCAGCATGTGGAGCCCATGTTTCTATTCTACTAGAACTATTATTTTGCAAATTCTGACTCCTTCTGATTTTATCTAAACAAAAATTTTTGCTTTGTTTTGAAGTGACAGGTAATGTTTTTCAGAACAGTCAGTTTCAGTAGAAGCTGTTTTAAAAGGTTATTCACAATGTTTGAATTTAAGTGTTATAAATATTCTTTTTTACACTCGGAACAGCTTTTTTTTATTTCAAGTAATTATTAGTGGTATCAGCAGATTTCAAACGATACCCATTGGAAACCTATAAGATGCCAGGCGTAACTGTTGAACAACTTATGCCTGACTTGGAGTAGATGCGTAAGCATCAAACATTCATAAATATTTAGACAAATTACTGAGATTTTTGAGTCTTAGTAAAGGGCAATACTCAAAAATCTGCCATTAATGATAAGACAATGAAGATAATGACTCAAGGCGTTCTACTGTGTATATTAGCACACAAACAATCGATGCTGTAACCATGGTTGTTAAATTTGTCAAATGTTGCTGCGGTGCAATTAATTGAAGCATGCCTGAAAGAACATTCAACACAAGGCCCCAAAAATTATTGTGGCATCGGCATAGAATAAAACACATGAAACCCTGCTCTTTACAGATGAATGTTCTTTTATTGAACAGGCAACAAGGGACAACCACTGCTCAGTGCTAACTGACATGGCCGGGAAGCAGGCAAGCAGGACACTTAAGCATATATCTTCACTTCATGGTAGGCAGTAACACTGGTACTACTAGTCCACAGTAAACATCCCCATAGTAGCAAGTGTTTGCGTTTGAGTAATTTCACACATGATGCTCTGAGCAGCTGTAGCAGCACAGTGGCTAGAAAGAATTCAATTAAAGTTCAAATAAATCAAGAACGTAGTTAATTTACTTACACACTCTGTCTAGCAGCATCTCCAGTAACCACTGACTGCAGAAGGTGAAAAGGAGAGAAAGAACAGCTCAATCAATAAGTATTTTGGCACATCACCTCAACTGCGAGCACTCAGACATTGCTGCACAGGCACAACTAAAGAGACTTTGTTTTGTTTTGGTGGGGGCCTGAGATACTTGCAGTGCCTGCTCACATAGAACAAATTCTTCAGCGGGTGAGTGGTGCAGTCCTGCCTGCCTTTTGTTTTTTGTGGAGTTCTTCTAAAAATCACAGGAGCAATTTGAGAGGGAAACACGAGTGTCTACAATGTCCGCTCATGAAAGCAAAACAAATTTAATATAATTCAGGTAACTTTATTAAGTATGCATTTTCCCCAGTAGCTTACATCTTTGCTAGAGCATCAGCACTAACCTAGTGACTTGTGTGAAAAGAGAATCCAGTTCTCAATGCTGTTTTGGTTCAAGTGAGAGTGTGGCCATGTGTGTATAATGCTGATATAACCATGACCCCTACTAAACCAAAACAGAACAAAGAAACTCTGGGAGATAGGAATAACACTTTGTAGCATCTTGAATAGGATAATGATTTTGTAGACTACACAAGTGGTCACAAGACTGTGATGACATGGCTCCTTTTTAATTTTTTCAAGCTCACTCATATGAGGAATGGGAAAGAGACTCTAATCCTACAAACAAAAACCAAAGGCAATGTTAGGATAGAATTTAGACATATTTTATGAGGAAGGCCTAAATTTATAAGGTCCTGTTCAGGCTATTTGCTCACAAATGTTTGCTTCACTGTGCTCGGTTCTAGTTCTTAATGCTGCTAGAGGACCAGTCCCCAGTGAACTGATGGGCCTGTTACCTTTGTATCCTACAAGTAGAACAGAGATATATTTCAGTCTTAATCCACCGACTGATTTATAGACAAGAAGCAATACTTTAAAATCAATTCTGGTAGGGCAGTGGTGTTCTACTCATTAGAAACAAGTGTACCTATATTTCACCTTGACACAAGTTGTTATTCAACCATTTTCTTTAAGCCTATAAAATCCCAGGCTTATTACAGTTACATATTACATTACTAAGGATTATTATTCAGTAAATAAAGGGACTTGCAAACTGACTGAGCTATTCTTAGGTTGTAGAAGTGTGTAATAATATTTTGGACCACCAGGCAGGCCCTGGCCATTTAAGGGGTTAACCATGTTACTCTAATTGTAACCTAGGAGGTCAAATTTTCATAATCTACCTTTGTATACATCACCTATGAAAGGACTGAAGGTTGTAAAGTTGTAAAGCTATTAATAAAAAGATAAAAAGTAATGCATTGAAGAATTAGCAATGACAGTAAGTACAAGTGGTATACTTTGGTCTGACACCGTTTTCTCAGTTAAAATAGAATTATGTAGACTTTTTACAATCTCTATAATTAAATGGTTAACGTGTTAGGATAGTCAAAGTAGTCTGATGTTAAAAGTTCTGTTCTAGTGAAGCTTACAGAGTCAGAGTTGTTTACAATGGTGGTGACAGAAACCTAAACAGTTTAACGCCTCTAAAAGCTACAAATCACAGAAAGTTACTACATAAAAGGATTACAAATATGCTGCCTGATGACTGAGACACTGTTTTAACAACTGTTTGGAGAGTTAGTTGGGTTTTGGCATATTTAAAATATAAATAAATAAAAGAAACAACCAAACAGTCCCCTAAAAAAAAAACCACTATTTTACTATAATCATCATCATGATATCAGGATGTGTTACGGTCACTAATGAGTGGCACATATGACTGTGTGCTTCACATGGCTGCTGTTGCACTGGCAGCATTCACAATTTCCACCCCTGCCTCATTATCAAATGCATAGGCTTGCGCTGTGATTAAGGCCTACAGTCGTATTTCTCTCGTGACACAGGATGCTATCCTGTCAGCCAGCATGGATGAGTCAGGCTGATGATGAACACCCTCCTCCTCGTATTAGGGCTTGACAACAGCACGCCCCAGACAGATTTGACATGCATGACTGACAGTTGCCCTGTTTTGATAATGAGCAGGACCTAATTGCGAGCTGAATTATTGTCATATTAAGATCCATCATGTCCGCATCCATCAGCTTTACTGAGACACATGGCCAGTCACTTGACGAGAAGGACATGGATCAATTTCACATACACCACTCTTCGCTTAGCACCACATATTTCCATCCGCATACTCCATTTCATAAATATTAGCATGTAAATGAATAATAGTCAACACATACAATCCAGAAACAGTGAAATTTAACTCAAAATGAAACAATCTATTCATGTACTACATAAACTAACTGAAAATGGTTCTTGTGAGCAATATCATAGAACTACATTTGGTTCTCTAAAGAACTTTTGAACAGGGGGAAAAACATCTTTTTAAATTAATATGAAATTTACTTAACATGGAGTATACTTAACTTTAAAGAGTCTTCCCACAGTGTAAAGATGTGTCCTAGAACAATACATTCAAGCCAAGAACTATTCATGAACCTATATTTTTAAAGAGTGTATTTATTGCTTATTTCTCTACATTAACTGCTGCTCTGAGTATCTAATCCTCACTATATTGCTCACCTTTACCTTATAACTATGACATGTGCGATGACTTCTGTTCTTGCTTCTATGCACTGGAACCCAGCAGCTGAGGGAAATAACGTCACTTGTTTCTGAGAGCACCAGATGGTTTTGTTTCTTCCCACAAATAAACAATATTTCCCTCCCTCACTCCCTCAGAAGAAGGGGGGTGGGGGGGGGGGGGGGGAGTCATCCGGCATAGTCTGACATTACAGCTTAATTCCTCAGTAAATACACCACAGAGCACTAGCACCTGCTGCCCTCCCAACCAATGTCCCTGTTCCTTTGCAGGGATAATTTTAGAAACATGGCTCTAAACAGTCAGGGCTCTTTCACACATCTCGCGTTTACGGGTCTGCTTCGATCTGCGCGAGCGATGAATCTGGTGCATGAGGCCAGCAGCACATATGCCAGGCCTGCCTCGCTGAGGGCCACAGACAGATCGCCCGGTGCGCGAGCGAACACGTCAAGGTCAGACCACCTTGCTTGGGGAGATTTCTCTCCATATCCTTGCCTCTCTTCCTCCCTCCCCACTTCTCTCCCTCACAGTCAATCTCTTTGCTCAGCAGGCTGTTCCTGCATTTTCATGAAAAACAGTGTCCTCTGAGAAAATTATGTTGTTCATGATCCTCAACTCCAAGTTATCAGCATATACAGCTTCTCCTAATTGCCACTTTCTTTCATTTTCTGGTTTACAAATGTGAATTTCATGTTTTTGTTTACATGGAAGTGTTTATTGAATTGTTTGGTTCACTGGGGAATGAGGCAATAAAAAAATTGTGCTCTGCCTAGAGTTTGTGCCTAATAAAATACTTGCTTTTTTGCCTCACCACTTTTTTTTTGTTTGTTTAAACTTTCCTCTTTTTTCCCTGATTTCCTCTGCTACACTGTGAGGGGTTAGTTTTTTTATTTTCCTTCTTTTTCTTGTCCTTAAAGCAATCATTTTTTTAACAGATTTTTTACACTCAACAAAATCTTTAACAGCTCCAATAACAGATCTAACGAGCAATTACTTAAAACCTACTTGCCAAAGTCTGACTGGCTTGTTTGCATGTTTTGAAAAGAAAACATGACATCGCACAGATGAAACTCCTGATGAAGAGCATACCTGTACATATTTGTAGTGTCGAAAGACACTTGAGCAGAAATGATGGTAAGGAAGTTGTTATTAATCCATAATCTAAATGAGCATGTCTAGTTGTGATTTTACTCATTGAATCAATTTAATATCAAGCCTAAGAGTGTTCAGGCTTTTCTGAAAGAAACAACCATCTGATGATGACTGATCATAAAACTTTGACAATATGTTAAAGACGTGCTAATGAAATCACACCTACTACTTATCAAAGCCAGCCACATATCATATTGTCTGCTTAACACATTCAAATAAATGCCTCACCATGTGCTGCTGGAGGATAAAGCTAGTTTGTTCTCAGATTAGAAAAATACTGATTAAAATAGTAGCTTAATATGGGTCATATAACTGCTTAATTGAGATATAACTGCTTAATAAAACATATAACTGCTTAATAAATCTACAAAAAACTTGTTGGTAATTTATGTTAAAATGTTTCAGTTACAGACAGTCTTTTTAAAATACAGACATTTGATGCCTCGTTTTGTATTGTTCTTGTATTACACTGTAAGTCCTGTTTTAGATGCTTAGTCCCAAAATCACTCCTCAGCTATCCAACATGAATATCTCAGCCCTAAAAAGCACATAGTTTTCTAGGACAATCTTTGAATGTACACTCTCAAAAAAATGTTCTTGAGAAACTTGTGAAAGCTAAACACAAATAAAAGGTACAGTAGCTTGTGTTAAAAATGTTTCTGTGCATGTGTGTTGCCAGCACTGTCAGTGGATTACTTAAAATGCTCTATTTAAATCAGCACAGTCATTATGTCAAATCACACATCTACTTCTGCTGATAAAGTCATCAAAGGTCCATAAACATTTTTCATGCCCACCATCAGAGTAAGAAATGAGAGAGGGTTGGGAATGGTCCAGAACACGAATAAAAGCCCTTACTAAAATTAAGTTTTTAAGCTTTCCTTGGGTTCAACACTAGATTCCCCCACCTGGATAAACTTACTCAGCTCTAATTTATAATGTAACCATACACTGTATTGCACTGAGCCACACCACTCAGGTTTTAAATGGAAGAACGTTAAATCTCATTATGTTAAACTGCTGAGAAACCTTAACTGCTTTTTGACTTTTTTGAAAAATGCTATTATACAGCGACAAACATGTTTTTGTTAGCACATAGTTTTCATGTAATGGCTAGCGTTCACACTAGCCTATAGCATCACACAATAAGATCTATTTTCGCACAACCACCAAAATATGACAAAAAATGATTGCCAAAAATGAAACAAACTTATATTTCTTATGGAACCCATTAAACTGCCTGCAGACTATATCACTTTTTACTACTTAATAGCATGCCCACACACACACACACACACGTGTGCGCATCTTCTAAGCCACTTCTCCTTCTGGGTAGTGGGGGGAACTGGAGCCT
This sequence comes from Pygocentrus nattereri, assembly GCF_015220715.1. Classification (NCBI taxonomy): domain Eukaryota; kingdom Metazoa; phylum Chordata; class Actinopteri; order Characiformes; family Serrasalmidae; genus Pygocentrus; species Pygocentrus nattereri. The sequence goes on from NC_051213.1 coordinate 21,989,555, forward strand.
ATCCCAGCTATCATCAGGAGGAAGGCAGGATACACCCTGGACAGGTCGCCAGTCCATCGCAGGGCTATTTAGCAGTAAAATTTAATTAACTGAGAAAAGGTAGACCTCAAGGTGATCTTGTCACGTCCTAAGTGTAAAATCATTTATATACAGATGAAGTTAAATGTCTTCTGCCTAGCAATACTTGGTGTAGGGAACACAATACAGGGAAAAATCTCACAAAATAATTAAACTGAAAATATAATACTTTCCACCAGGGAAGTGTTTCCACCTCCCAAAACCATGTCTGTCACGCTGTCACGGCAGGACAATTAAGATCCTGTCATCTATATCCATCCATCAATCCATCCATCCATTATCTTCCGCTTCTCCGAGGTTCGGGTCGCGGGGGCAGCATCCTAAGCAATGAGGCCCAGACCTCCCTTTCCCCAGCCACTTCCACTAGCTCTCCAAGGGGGATTCAGAGGCACTCCCAGGCTAGCTGGGCGATATAGTCACGCCAGCGTGTCCTGGGTCTTCCCCGGGGTCTCCTCCAAGGTGGACTTGCCTGTGACACCTCCCGAGGGAGGCGTCCAGGAGGCATCCTAACCAGATGCCCAAACCACCTCAGCTGACTCCTCTCGATGTGAAGAAGCAGCGGCTCTACTCCGAGTCCCTCCCGGATGACCGAACTTCTCACCCTATCTCTAAGGGAGAGTCCAGACACCCTGTGGAGGAAACTCATTTCGGCTGCTTGTATTCGCGATCTCGTTCTTTCGGTCATTACCCAAAGCTCACGACCATAGGTGAGGGTGGGAACGTAGATCGACCGGTAAATCGAGAGCCTTGCCTTATGGCTCAGCTCTTTCTTCACCAGAACAGACCGGTAAAGAGCCCGCATCACTGCTGACCCAGCACCAATCCGCCTGTGAATCTCCCGCTCCCTTGTACCATCACTCGTGAACAAGACTCCGAGATACTTGAACTCCTCCACTTGAGGCAACAGCCTATCCCCGACCCAGAGAGGGCTCTCCACCCTTTTCCGCCTGAGAACCATGGTCTCGGATTTGGAGGTACTGATTCTCATCCTGGCCGCTTCACACTCGGCTGCAAACCGATCCAGCAAAAGCTGAAGTTCGCGGCCTGATGTCCCCAATAGGACCACATCATCTGCAAACAGCAGCGATGTGACCCTGAGGTCACCAAACCGGACACCCTCCATCCCCTGACTGCGCCTAGAAATTCTATCCATAAAAATTATGAATAGAATCGGTGACAAAGGGCAGCCCTGATGGAGCCCAACTCTCACTGGGAACGAGTCTGACTTACTGCCAGCCATGCGAACCAAACTCCTGCTTTGTTTGTACAGGGCCTGAATGGCTCGTAGCAAAGAGCCATGTACCCCGTACTCCCGAAGCACCACCCACAGAATACCCCGGGGAACACAGTCGAATGCCTTCTCCAGATCCACAAAGCACATGTGGACTGGTTGGGCAAACTCCCATGAACCCTCCAGAATCCTGGAGAGGGTGAAGAGTTGGTCCAGTGTTCCACGACCAGGACGGATCCGAAGTTCAACTATAAGCCAGACTCTCTTCTCCAGTACCCCTGCATAGACCTTACCAGGGAGGCTGAGGAGTGTGATTCCCCTGTAGTTGGAACACACCCTCCAGTCCCCTTTTTTAAAAAGAGGCACCACCACCCCAGTCTGCCAATCCAGTGGCACCGCCCCTGATGTCCATGCAATGTTGAAAAGGCGTGTCAGCCAAGACAGCCCCACAACATCCAGAGCCTTGAGGAACTCGAGCGGATCTCATCCACCCCTGGAGCCTTGCCACCAAGGAGCTTCTTAACTACCTTAGCGACTTCGGCCTCAGTAATGGACAAGCCTATTCCCATGTCCCCAGACTCTGCCTCCTCACTGGAGAACGTGTCGGTGGGATTGAGAAGGTCCTCAAAGTATTCCTTCCACCACCCAATGACGTCTTCAGTCGAAGTCAGCAGCACACCATCTCCACTATATACAGTGCTAGTGGCACACTGCTTTCCCCTTCTGAGTCGCCTGAAAGTTTGCCAGAATCTTTTCAGAGCCGACTTAAAGTCACTTTCCAAGGCCTCACCAAACTCCTCTCATACACAGGTTTTTGCCTTGGCGACGACTGAAGCCGCAGATCGTTTGGCCTGTCGATACCTGCCAGCTGCCTCTGGTGTCCCACAGGCCAACCATGCCCAGTAGGACTCCTTCTTCAGCTTGACGGCATCTCTCACCTGGGGTGTCCACCACCAGGTTCGAGGATTACCGCCCCAACAGGCACCAACTACCTTACGGCCACAGCTACAGTCAGCCGCTTCAACAATGGAGGAACGGAACATGGCCCATTCTGAGTCAATGTCCCCCACCTCCCCCGATATCTGGTCAAAGTTCTGACGGAGGTGTGAGTTTGTCATCTATATATATATATATATATATATATATATATATATATATATATATATATATATATATATATAAAATTATTTATAGATTCAAAGAAAATATGTATGAAGTTCATGATAATACTGTATTTAAGTTCTACCTTTACATCAAACTATTAGTGTTGCATAGAAAGAAAAAAAATTTGAGTATGTTATCGTGGGCCTTGGGTTAAGAACAATTTGATCACATTGCTGATATCAGTGCACTCTGCCGGCCTTGTGGCAGTGTCACAGAATCAGCAACCACAGGAGGGTTTCTGAAATGAGGTGTCAGTGGGAATTAGGCAGGCGGCCGAAGGCTCAGCTAACACCATCATGGCAGGACAGGCAGATCCCAGTGGCACTTGGTGTAATCAGGCTCGATCTCACAGAGAGTCAGGAGCAGAAATTGGTGCTGATGTGGTGTTTATGTCAGAGGGCAAGCACACAAAGGTATAATCGAGACTGACGGTTGTAGGCATATTGGTCCAAACACACACACGCAGCCATGTGCCCAAGCACAACAATCTGATGATTGCGTGGTCCACTACGAGCATTTGTATACACAGTACATATATGTAAATTCTGCAACAAAGTCCTTCACATCAAGCTCTACTTTCCTCCAGGCAGCTGAACACTTAAAAACTTTTGTGTACATCTGTAAGAATGTATAGCATTATTTTTTAGGTCTGTATGTATTTGTTACTGTTCTTGAGGTGTACGTTTTAGGAGAAAAAAAAAATAAAAACATCAAGGCCGGCTTCCCCTATAATGCAAATAACACATCTGAATGCAGACTATTTTTCACTTCTCTGATAAATTAATCAAATGCTTCTCATTACACAGATGATTGGGAACCAATTATTCCTAGGCCGATATACAATTTTTAATTAATCTGAATTTACATAGCGTGCGCCTGGAATTGATTGTTATTTTTAATCTAAGGGAATTTGACTGCATTAATTGTTCACACCCAGTGCATTGGGGCCGGTTGACGTGCAGGCTCGAAGGCTGCACTGACTCTTCCGGGCCTGCAGGAGGTGCTGTGAGGAGCCCAGGGGCGAGGTCAAGGCTGTGACAACCACGGCCTGCGGAGCACACCTCACTGGAGAGACAATTAGAGCAGACAGAGGAGAAGGATTACCGCGAGGAGTGATGAATTACCGCAGCCTCGCAGACAGACACATAAAACAACCTCTGGTGCATTCCTCTAACAGACCTCCGCTGTCTAAACCATGTGTTATGACAGCCAGGCCTCAGCAGACTCGTAAAGGTTGATCTGCTCTCAGAAAAAGGAAAAACGGTCCTTGTGGAATTAGGCAAGAACGTCCCCGTGGTCTTCTGTGAGTGTTCTGTCACATACACAAAAACAAAAGTGAAAAAACTGCACGACTAAAGACACAGTGAGTCAGTACTGCGGACAACGAAGGCTAACATTTGTGGCACAAGCAAAAAAATAATAATAATAAGTTTTGAAAATAGTATCTATTGAGAAATGCAAAAATACTCTTGCAACAGTGCAACTATTAACAGCCTCCTTAATTCTGATCGCAGACCCAAAACCTTCCAGAGGTGTTCCAATTTTTTTTAAATGCTCTGTTTTTTTTCCTTCTGTGTAACCCAGATTTGACATGACAATAATTGGAAGCATTCAGTGCTAAGCTTTAGCCTTGACTGCTATTTAGGGGCTGCTAATCCTGTTTTTCAGACAGAGCTCAGTGCTGTGAGTAATATGTGGGTGTGCAAGGCAGTTGGAGACTCCTAATACCCTGCTGTGATGTTCCTCTCTGGGCTTTGTGACCCATGGAACAGTGCACATTGACGTGGGTGGTTCTGAACAGTCAGCCACTGCTGATTGTCATGCTACATGGGTAGCATTAACGATTCTTCCCTACATGGCTAAATTACCAGTAATGGTCACCATCATGTTTGTCATTATGACTATTCCACCCATGACCACTTCCCACATGTTTACAATGCAGGCTTCCCATTGCTCTTTAAGTCCTCCTGCTGCTGAATTAAAAAGACCCCAGTAAGACAGGTTCACGAGTTTTCTTCTTGTTTGTTTACTGATGTCCTCGATTGGTATTCAGCTGAGTGTCTGCCCCTGGACAGCTAGAACGAGACCCTGACCAGCAGCATCACCTCCCTCTTCCTGTCCCCTTTGTTCCAGCCAGTGCAGTCTCAGGGTCAGCTGGCTTGTAGGTTATTTCTGATCCCTATCTGCAATTTCAATAGAAGCTAGTGCCAAGGCCACAGCCATTAACGTAGGCCATTCAAGCATCTAAAGCTGCACTCGCTCAATCCCTCTTTATCTGTATGTGTATATGACTTGCTTTAAATGTGAGCATATCTATAAACAAAACAGTCAAAAACAACTTTGTTGAAGGCCATGTTTTTCCCTCTAAAAGTAATCTACAAAGAAATGTTGCAGTGGTGAATAATTTGCGGGTGTTTTGACAAGAACACTGCTTAAGGTTAACATACTTTTCCAAACACCTGATCTGAGGAGTGTAAAGTGGCCTAAACTTTACACACAATCAAAAGCAGTATTACTCTGGTGAAATAATGACTTGTTGATGATAAAGTAAAAATTTACCTCTTAAATGGTCAGGACTCACCAGCAGACCCAAAGACTTATCACACACTTTTATAACCAAAGAATAGCAGAATTTAGCAGCTATGTAGCAAAAAAAAAAAAAAAAAAAAAAGATATTCCACCAACTGAGCTGTAGGTGATACTAGATTTTGCCTGAGCCAGTTGAGTAAAGTGGTCTTGATGGGCTATAATAGTTCAACAGATCAATAAGATATGCTTGAACTAGAGCTGAAGGATTTGGGGAAAATATCTAATATTGATTTTTCCAGCCAACATTGTGACTGCGATTTAAATTGTGATTAATCTCTATTAAGTCAGATCCAGGTCTGTTATTACGGCCAAGACATACTTCTTCTAGCATGAATCATTTGGTGTGCCAGACTGCCTATTAGTTGTGACCATGTTGTCATGTACATATCATATGGGTTTGCTTTTGATTGGTCTACAGGTGGTTCACAAGCTCTGTCTCATTAGGTTACCTTTTCCGGTAACACTTTTCTTCCTCTTGTGCATCAAATTCTTAAGGCCACTTGACAATCACATAAGCCTTTCATGACAACTCACATAAACCTACACACAAATTTATCACTGTATTCACAGTAGTTGTCATAAAGGCTGGATTTGTCCACTTTAATAACAAGTTGACAAAACATCTGTATTCAAGTGACAGGTGTTTGTTGACATGTGGGATGTGTCATAACACTTTCTTCGGTGAAAGGACATAGCAAATTATGACAGCTGACAGTGCCCATTTCACAGTTTTTCTCCCATTTCAAATAGTGTCCACTTCACACGCAATTCTTAAAATACAACATCAGATGTTTTCAACCTAATAAAATTACCCAAGTTGTTTCAAAAGATGACACAAAAATGGCCAAAACTATCATGGTAATTATTTCAATAAGATTTTTTTTTCTTTTTTTTTTTCCAGGAGAGTAATTTCTTATAGCACCACCACCAAAATATAAAGGAAACATGACTACATGAAGCAGGTTTTTAAGTGATAGAACATTCAGGAAAAATAAACTGTTCTTTTTTCTTTTTTTTAACTTAAGAGGCAAATAAGATAAATTATACATAACTAACCTCAGTGTTTTGGCATTACTGTTCTTATTTATAACATCTTATAAATAGCCAAGTAAAACTCACTTTACTTAAAGGCCAGAGAAAATATACATAACTTTCTCATTACAGTGTCATGACATTGCCACAGGGCCTCATAAAATATTATGATCACAAACATAGGGCCAGAGAAAAATATACAAAACTCATTACAGTCTCATTTGTTGTGTAACAAAATTACTATTATGTCTTCAACATGCCAAAAATACTCTGGATGTTTCAATTCACTTGAGAAAATATTCTAAAAACACCTAACATCAGCAAACATCTAAGTCACTTTATACAGGTGTTATGTCACCTTGAAGTTGATAAAAGCAGCCTATATAAGTGTTTAGAATAAGGATTTATAAATGTTTATATAGGTTTGTCAGCTGTCCCAAAACGCTTATGTAATTGTCATCTAGTCTAATGAATTTTACCTTCAGTGAAGTGTTACCATTTTCTCAACTTAACACAGCATTGTTGAAAATAAATGCCAGAATTACAATGGCTGCTCATAGGATTTGAAAACTGCACTTCTCCAAATTGTGATTCCAAAACAGAAGCAATTAAATCTTACAACCTTTGCCAGAGCTAGGCCATTAAGAGCTATAAATATTATGAACATGTTGAAAATCTTAGAAGCCAATGCAGACTGAATAAGACCTAAAGACCGAATAATAACCTAAAACTTTCTTTTCCCAGTAAGAACACAATCTGCTGTATTCTGAATTAGTTGGAGCATATTTAGAGAGATAGAAAAGCAACTAGCCAGAAGTGACTAAGAGGTATAGTATATTCTTATTATAAATGCCTCTTCAACGATAACAGTAACAGATGTATTTCATTTTACTTAGTTCTGTCAATAATTGTGTTAATTTGCTGTTTGTATTGTTTCTACAGTACAAGTGTGGGTATATACACATGAAAGGGAGGCAGTACAAAAAACATAGATGTTTTATCTGTTTAACTTCTTGGATTTTTTTGTGATTAAATACTAATTGTGGAATCAATACCTGTAACATTTCAAAAACGTTTTTTAGAAAGAAAATTTAAATGTTGAGAAAACATTCAGAAGTAAGAAGAGGTGAAAATCTACAATGGCTTCAATGCAAACTGGTTGAGCTATTTTTAGGTTATAGAAGTGTGCAACAAAAAATTGGGTAGACCCTGGCCATCTGAGGGGCCTCATATACTGATAGTTCTTATCGATTTTAGGCATTTCACAAGCATTTTGCTTGTGACCTTCAATTCCTCAGACGTGCCATTAAAAGCATGCATTAAAACCGACATGCTTCTGCAATGGATATGGCATGTGGGGTCAATAAACATTTTGCTGCTGCATCCACAAATGCAAGGTAAGACTATTCAATGCCTTGTGGAAGTCATACATCAAGAGCGTCCAGAAATGCTGCCGACTTCTCTAGACTCAAGCTGTGCATTGTGGTCTGTCAAATTTAAGATTTCAGATTGTTTATGTAAATAATGGACATCATTTTCTCTCGGACAGATAAGTAAAGAATATAAAGAAGTTAATATTTTAACCAAACTAGTTAGTGGGTAATTTGCACATCTGTGAAGGCACCATTACCATTTAAATATATGTTCACATTTTGAAGCAACTGTCATTTTAGATGCCATCGTCTTCAGGGATATATATGGTTAATTCAACATGACTACTCCAAGAAACATACTGGACTTGTTAGAACAGCATGGCTGCATAATCAGACAGTGTGGGTGCTAGACTGGCCTGAATGCAGTCCAGACCTGTGTCCTACTGAAAATGTGTGGTGCATTATAAAGTGCAAAATAAAACAATGAAGGCCCCCTACAGTCACGCATCTAAAGATTTATATAACTAAAGCACTTTATTGAATGCTGTTATAAGATGATGTAACTCAGGAGTAAACATGCTCCTCTCACAACTTTTGTTGGAAAGTGTTGCATCATATTTGTAATGAGCATAAATTTAAAATGTCTATGAAAAACATCAAATAATAAATATCGTATTGTATTGTTTTTAATTTAATAGAGTTAAGAAGAATGTATTAATCACTGCTTTTATTGCCATTTCTCTCTTTCTTACACACACACACACACACACACACACACACATTTCACTACTTTATTTTTTTACAATATTCACAACAAATATCAAATAGTAATAGCAATTCTCAGTATGGTTTAAGGCATTGGGTGCTCTTGTGGTGCCAGTGTGTGCATTTTCCTTGACTTTGCTGAAGTCCACCTATGAGAAATTGGAAAGGCTTGCTTTATTAACTCTAGCTTTCTTGAAGAAAGCATGAATCTGTGGGGCTTCTTTACGATTAATATACCTTCAGTATGGTTTTGTAGAAAGCCTCAAAACATGAAAAACTTTTCTTAGAAATACTGTGCACACTCATGGCACTGCAGTGAATGTCCATGTGTGCGCACACTTGAGAGAGTGTGTAACCTCCCGCCACTGCTGGCGGTCTCATTCTGCTGCTCAGGGGGGCTGCTTTCAGAGGCGGCTGCTGTGATTGGAGCAGTAATGGATTAGCCCTCTCTTTCTCACTGTGGGCCTCCAGATAAGCCTGGCATTCTCCCTCTCTCTCCCTGCCTCGCCAGGTCCTGGGTTATCTGCTGCAGGGCTTCACTGAGACAGAACCTCCGCCAAGAAGGAAGCTGCAGTATTTCCAGCGTGTGTCAGGGTGTCAGTGACAGCTTCTTTAATGCAGATAAGCTGCTCTTTTCCTCTGCTCTGAGAAGAAGAAGAAAGGTCTGGTCAGAGTGTAACAGCCTCTCACATGCAGGGAGGAACTAGCCAGGCTAGGTGGCTGATGGGCATCTCTATACAGCGGAGAATACAGTGGGGTGGGGGATGTGGGGTGGTAAAGGAGGCTTTTTAATTGCTCATTGTCCCCAAAAACTGCTCATTCAATTTGCATACAATTCCCGTAAAGAGATAGCGTCCAGGATGAAAGAGCTATGAGCAGCCAAATGGGAAGCGGCTGACAATTTAATAGGGAAGTGCTTTATATGGCTCCCATTAAATCCCTTTATGTCAATGTTTGTTACACAGGAGAAAATGTAATACTGTGTACAGATGATCTCGGGAGAAATTACAGTTTCTTCCAAATTGAAATGCAGTGCTTAGTTGTATTGCGTGTTCAACTCACCAGCTCAACTCCACCTAATTCACGGTTGTCCCTGGGGAGCATTTGACAGGACCAGAGGCAGAATGAAAAAATAAATAAATATTTCATGTACTCGTCCTCTACAGTGAACAAGCTGAAATGTGGCATTTTGATGTATATCTGTTTTGTTGATTTCCTAACTTAACCTTCACACAAGCAACTACCTAAACACACGTTAGCTGTCTGCAAATTTCTCTCTCATTTACATCTAAAATGGTTAAACAATTAAATGTCTCCACTTGCATTTGAATACAAAAGTCAAAATAAAATAAGTAAAAGACCAAGAAAAATTAAACAAATTTCCAAATTTATGTTCCTAAAATATTTTAAGAAGTAGAGAATATAGGATTCCCAATAACCACCCAAGTCCTGTTGGATCACCAAATCTGTCACCTTCTGGAGATACATAGAGCTATGGGTTTGAAATGATGTTTGGAAACTCTCATAAAAGACAAAAAAGGAGACAATTTGCACTAGAACACCAAACTTTGCCATATACAGTGGAGTGTTTATGTATTTATGTTGTAAATGTAAAATCTCTGGAGGTAACAGGAGGCACTTTGTACACTACCGAAGCAATGAAAGACATTGCAAATCCACGTCTGAATCCATCAGTCAAGTACGAATCGGTGCAAGCTTGATGTTGTACAACACTGGTTTTTGATTGATGGCATCAGGGACACTGATTAATACAAACAAGTTTTAATACATTATGCAATACCCTGTAGAAAACTTGAAAGGTAATTAATTAAGATAACATCAAATACACTGCTGAGAAGATCAAGACGTACTTATCAAACAGAGAAATTGCTGACATTCTCAAAACAGTGGACTAGCCAAAACATCACTGAATGTGTTTGGGAATGTTTGGATTGTGAGAAGCAAAAAAAAAACAAAAAAAAAAACCCAAATCCAACTTCTAAGACTGAACTTTGGAGGTTTGGAAAAATATCCCTGTAGATTTCTTTGAAAAACTGAAAGTCTTTTGAAAAGAATGGAAATTATAATTAATACAAATGATAGACTTGATAAATGCTAAAAAAACTGATATGTTCAGCTGTACACGTCTGTGTAATAATTAGTTAAATACATGATTTCTACTTTTTTTCCCTCAAATTACTGAAAAATTACTAACTTTTACTGTACTCACGTTTGTATTGTCATGGTTATGATTCTAATTTACCATTTTTCCCCATCATTTTCTTTACACCATTTGAAAAAGCCAGCTCCTGCGAATATTAGCCACAATCTCTCATAATTCTGCTGTTAGGTTAAAAATGCCTCTGCCTTCTCCTATAAATTTACCATTTCAGAGATGTGTTTTTATATATATATATATATATATATATATATATATATCATAAACATTTATGAGTAATTAGGTTTGTGTAATTGTGCAATTATTCCAATGTTTGCAACAGATTTTGACGTGTATAATGACTGAAGTCTTGTGAAATATACATCATCAAAAATATAACCACCTTCTACAATAAAAGCAGGCCTCCAAACCAAATATAGCCTCATACTCAAGCTTCCCCTCGAAACTGACATTTCACCAGGCTGGTATTATTTTGTTTGACTCTGCAGTATGTTTGTGAAGAAGCTCGCTGAAAGAAATGCTTATAAAAGCTCTCTGTGTGGTGACCAACGCAGGTAAGAATCAGAGTGGTCTCTGCTGTAGATGAAGCGGTGTGTGTAGATGCTCTGTCCTCGTACAGCAGGCCACCTTCCATTAGCTGCCATAGGGCAATGAGTGGCCCTCCTAGATTGTGTTTAATAGTTTTCAGGGGAGTGAAAATAGCCTCCAGGCTCCCATAGCATATTGCAGTCCAAACTCCAGCCTTTTTCCATTGCCATGGCAACCTCTGCATGAGTGTTTGTGCTGCCCAATTATCTCACATATTTGAAGGAGAGATGTGGGATACCTGCTGGCGCTGACCTATTGGGTTAGAGTCCTACTGGAAGAGCATGATTCCACTCTACTGATGGCTATCATCTGTATTTTTATGTATTCTGCAGGATAGAATTCATCGGTACTCATACAAACACACACTTCTTGTTCCTTTTCATTTTCTCACCTATAAAAGGTTTAGTTTCAAAATGCATCAAAGAGCACAAGTTACAATAATACCTGCATATACATTCATGAATATCCTGAGGACTGTGCAAAAGTCAGAGGCCATATTGATATTATTTAACTTTGAGTCAAAACTGCCATACGAGTTATTGGATTTTCAGGAGATATTTCTGAGGACTTTAGATATAATATAAACCACTTGCATAAACAAGGGGAAAGTCAAAGTTATTATTATTTTATTAAAAGATATGAACAGAAATAGGACTACCACCAGTGCAACAACAATCCCTATAAGATGAATAGAACTTGTCTCTCAAAAATGAAAGCTTTAAGAGAAATTCAAACACCACTCTTACTTCTGATCTGAAAAATCCACTAGGTTTCTAGCCATCCTTCCACTGTAAGAAGACAACTTGGTGCTCTGGGTCTGAAAGGATGTGTAGCTGTCAAAAAGCCATTACTGAGTAAAGGAAATAGATTTAAAATAGATTAAAAAAAAAAGTTGCTGGTGTTCTCAGAACAATGGACTGACCAACATCACTGAATGTGTTTGGGATTACTCAGATTGTGAGAAGCAGAAAATGCAACCAATTTCTGACTGAATTTTGGAGGAAAAATACACCTGCAGATTTCTTTAAAAGCTGAAAGCAGGTCTCCTGTTTAGGAATTGGGAAAGAACAAAAGATGATCATGTCTTTGTTGAGGTTTCTTGCAGAGGTGTTAAGAAAATATGAATACCTATTTGGTATTGAGCGAGAGACAGAAGGGGGTGGGGGGGGGGGGAATACATGGTGAGGCAAACTGCAGAGAGTGAGCAAGAGAGCGAATGGTCTTTTTCATACTAACAAGCTCGAAGATCAAAAGATATGTAGAGGATTTGGAGTTGTCTCAGTCCTTTCTAAGTGCCCTTCTTTCGTTCCTTACTGTTGTGTTTGTCCTTTTCTCCAATTCTCTCTCTCTCTCTTCTTGCTGAGATGCAGTCTCCCTGAAACCTGGATTTAAATGGAGGACTTCAGAAAAACGTGCCCTGTACAGCATGATTAGGACTGTGAAATATAGCTAAATGTTCACTGAAAGCATGAATATTATTTCTTCATTTCCTTCCATATCAAGTGAAAAAATTCAAATTGTGAACTAGATGTACGCAGAGAGAAAATAACATGCACAGATGAAAATTCTGAATAACAATGAGGTTTAAGCAAACTAGCCACAGGCTGTATGATTGAAAGCTTTCTTTTTTAAATGCAACATCCCTTAATTCAGATATATGATTTTAAACATCCATAATAGCCATTTCTCACCTTGAAGGGTTTAATTAAATGAAGTTAGACAGAAGCGCACTGTGTTTTGTCTAAATATATCCCATAATGTGGTTCAGGGGCACAAGCTCAACCCCTGGAGGACTAGAAGTGACAGACATCGTGTTAGGGGGAAAAAAGCCAGCTCTGTGCAGAAAGGGAAAGCAGATGCGAAAGAAGCAGCTTCTTCCTTTGATTAATGTCCCCCAGCAGTTTACCGCTGAAGACTTCAAATGACAGTTTGATGTGCATGCTACATGAACAGAGGCTCTGTATACTTATGAGCAGCACCGCAGGATGAGCTGCAGCTTATTGCTTTATCAATGAACGTGCAAATGGCTTCTCAAGACCGAATAGATATTTTAACATGTTAAAATAAAAAAATGCACATGACTTACTGCAATAACAGTGTGGTGCCATCAAAAGGCCAACTGAGGGAGCAGACAGGAGCATGTAGAGGACTCCCAGAATGCCGTACACCTCTCCACAGCTTTTATTTAGTGCAGATTTAATGTGCTAAATGTTGTTTGCTGGTTTAAAGTGTATACATGCCAGTTTTCCTTAATCATGCTCTCCTCGGTTGAAGTAGTTTGTTTGAATTGTTCACTAGTTTTAATGAACTCTTTCCCCTTTATCACACATTTATCTGACAAATGTGTGTGATCTTTCTTTACCATGCGTTTGTGTGTCTGTGATGGAGATAAAAAGAGAGAGAAAGAAATATGGAGAGGGATATTAAGAGAAAGACAGCAACATAAAGAGAGGGAGACAGAGAGAGAAAGGTGAGAGACAGAGAAACAGAGACAGAGAGAGTGAGAAATAGAACCAGATGAAGAGAAACAGAGACAAAGAGAGATAGAGAAAGAGAGCAATATAAAAGAGGAAGATGAAGAAAGAAGAGAGCCAGATAGAGAGAAATAGATAAAGACAGACAGACAGATAGATATAGATAGACAGAGACAGAAAGATAGATGAAGAGAGATAGAAAGAAAAAGACAGACAAAGAACTGAGAGAGGGAGAGAGAGAGAGAGATCAGCAAGAGAGAAAAAAGGGAGATGAGAGATAAAGACATCAAAGGGAGAGACAGAATGTGAATATAAAATCCTTGGCGCAGCAGCATTCCTGATCTCCTTTCAAAAAGTCCACTTTTGTAGGTAACAGCAACACACAATGTGTCTTCAGACAGTCAGATTGTAGCAAGCTTGCTGCAAGAGTTCTGCAGAAATCTCATTTGTGCGGAGAGAGAATGATAGTTGAACAATATCGGAGCATCTCTTATTCTGCAGGGCTATTAACTTTTATGTGCTGTGCTTTAGTTGCTAAATCTAGCATGAGAAATCAATGAAGCAGCTCTAAATTATGTAAGTTTAATGTATCTGAAACGGGACATGAATTTTGATATGTACATGAGCAACAAAGTCCCTCTTTTGTAGTCTCCCTTCACGCACACCTGCCCATCATTCTTCTAGCATACTATGAAGGCTTTGTGATGGACTGTTTAACCCAATGTGTTTAACATTTAATTTTAGGAAATTCTGATATTAACTTGCTTTTCATGTCATTTATAAACCATACACAGTTTTCTCCCTCAGAATATTTAAGCTGATCACTCAATCTGACCCAGAAAGCACAAGGCGCGAATAACTAAATAATATGGTTGTGTGCTGGAGGGTCAATGCATATGTTCAAGACTGTTTTATCATATTTATTGCCCATAGAAAACATGGCACCCCAATCTCCTAAGCAGCAGTGAGCTATACAAGATCATTACTGATGTTGAGCATGAGAGACCAAATAGCAGGGGGCAGCAGCAGCCTGCTGCCAGAGTAAGCCTAGCCTCAAAAGCAAACATATCTTGTGTGGATACACATCATTGGAGCAGCTTTACCATGTCCTCCGTGTGACCTGGAGATCCGTTAGGACCCTCCGCCCTCAGACCTCATTAATGCACCGTGCTCTTCTATATTCAGAGCCTTCCTCAATGTAGTGCAGCACAGCATTCACGCTGCCTCCTCTCCAGGCAGCGCACCTCCTCCTCATCCGTCATCCTCAAGCAGATACCCTGTGTCTCATCTGATCTCACAGCACAGCTACTCTATATGCATACTGTCTCTCTTGGCTATGTGGTCCACACAGACTGATAGGAGTGTCTGATGATGTGACTGAAGTTGGACGAAAAGCAGTAATAGGGATGGCTGATTCAACATAAAACATGTTTCTCACCTCCTGGTGGTCAAACTGGAATTTCAAAGAAGGAGGAGACAACATGAATGTTACATTCAACTCTATAGCAGCAAGCAAGCTATTGATCAGATCTATTTAGATTTAAACTGAAGGAATCATTATATAGTAGGTAGGTGGGTAACGGTACATTGCGATGCAAAAATGTGACAACGTGCAATGTGGAGACAGACAATATCAAGTATAATCTGTTTATTATGCCATCCAATTTAATAGAATTTTTTAACACCAGAGGGTGCAATGAATTTTACCCACACCAGCACATCATATGTTATGCTCCCATACACCACAGTCTTTAGTCTCATTAATAGCGATGCAGCTTCTTCCCTTCTGCAATGGAAAGTGAATGAGACTGAGGCTGCTCCATCATGTTTTAAATCGAAGGTGTGGCAACATTTTGGTTTTCCTGTTTCCTTGAAACAAAAACAGTGACAGGGTAACTGATGAAACCAAAACAGTTTGCAAATATTGCAAGACTACCATGGTCCATATACACAGCTAACAACAAATATGATGCAGCATTTACAGCGCAATGAATTACAGTGAAAAGCTCTGGCCAGAAAGAAAGTCCTCAAAGGTAAAACATCTCTACAGAGTGCCTTTGCAGCCCTGCTTCCCCAATCTAGTATTAGAGCACAAGAAATAATCTGTTTGTTTTTTTTATTGCAAAGGACATGAGGCAGTTTCTGTAGTTGATAGTGATAGGTAGTACAGCATTCCGTCACGTCTGCACTTCATCACTCTGTTTTATCAGCCCTCAACAATGAAACGTATTGCAAACTTTCAAAGAGGCAGACAATGTAGCAATAACAAGAGAGGTGGACTCTGAGGGCTACTCAGAGCTGTCACTAACAGCCTGTGATTACCACAGAGCGGAAAACGGTGAGTTTTGCACTGCAAACTCACCCTCCTGGAGTCATAAACTGGGCAAAATATAGCCAACATGCTGAAATCGGCTGTTGGGTGCTTGAAAGAGCTAATAAAAACATTGCTGCTATGAACAATTCGCTAATATAGAGGTAGGAGTAAAAGAGGCTGAGTGGCACACTTTAAATCTTCCCAAACTCATCATGGATGTCATCTCATGATGGAGTAGCTCACCGTCTTCAACAACAAGCAACCATAAGGACAGCCCTTGTGCCTTTGGAGATACTTCTGAAACCTCTTAAAAACAGCCACAATCATAAAGTCCGACATAAAGAACCCCAGTATCACTCAGTCTCACAATTTTCTATCTTCCTTCTAGAGTACAGATTCCTTTTTTAAATTAAAAAACATTTTTTTTTATTTTGGTACAAGAAAAGTACACATTATTTTAAACTGTTATTCTTCCAAAATAAAAAAGGAATGTTTTTACTTGGATATTTAATACATTATGAAGCTACAATAGAAGATTTTGTAAGAGTTTTGCAAGAGACTGATTATTTTTGTTTAAAAACTTATACAAGCAAATACATTGTTTTGCATTGTTGACACTTCAGAAATAGAATGTCGTTCATAATTTGTTCACGTTTTGTTTAAAATATTGTAAGAAAATCAAATCATGAACTCAGTATCATGAATCAAATTGTTAGCAGAGTGCATCATCACATCCCTAATATTAGGTGTGAATTAAGCTTCAGCAAAAACTTTAGGCAGTAAAGCTAGTGATTGTAACAGGTAACAGTCAGTATTTATCCAGTGATAAAAACTTTGTGTCTTTATGATTAAAATCCAAAATAATAAAAACACTTTGCTAATTATGCTGTCTTTCATTTTAACCACAGTTCATGGTGAAATTAGATTTCATAATTTACAAACAGCCTAACACAATGTTTACATTAGCGCATACTACTGGCTAACCTCATTTCTGGAGAATGATACATAAACTCATCAGTGCACAGTCACTGTGGAGCACCTTGGTATCAAGGTCAAAGACCCAACCGCTTACAAAAGTTCAACATATCTGTATGCCTTCGGGTTTTCTTGAGCAGAAGGCCGTCTGGAGGGTTAAGTAGTTGCATAACTCCTGCCTCGACAGCAGGCAAGCCTTTCAATTCAGCATTGCAATGATACTGACATGGTAGTTGTATATTATCAGCAGTGCTAGAGGGGTTTTAAAACACAAGTGTATTTATTGGACTGACATTAGTACAAATGCAAAAATATGCTGCTATGCATGGCCTGAACACCAAAAATGTCCAGCAGACAGTGTCCTGTGGGCAGCATCCTGTAACCATTGAAGGACAAGAAGATGACCAACACTGTACAGCAACAGATGAGCTATTGTCTCTGACTTTACATCTACAAGGACTAGCAAGGTACATGTGTAGTAGAGTGGACAGTGAATGGACACAAACACCAGCAGCACTGCTATGTCTGATCCACTCTGTGCAACACCTCACATACTACCATGCCAGTGTCACTACAGTGCTGGGAGTGATCCACCACCCAAATAATACTTGCTCTGTGGTGGTCCTGACCTTTAAAGAACAGGGTAAAACGGGGCTAACAAAGTAGGCAGAGAAACAGATGGACTACAGTCTTTAATTGCAGAAGTACAAAATGCTCCTATATGGGAAGTAGACCTGATTTAAATGCATGGTAGTTGTAAATAATAAAATTGCCAAAAAGTGTACACACATAACCAAGCACAATGGTATATCACACATTTAGTTTTAATTTTTCTTTAACACTTGTTTAGTGTCCAACTTGTCAGTTTTCTGTATTAAACCAGAGTTTTATTGGCCCTAGTCCACGGGCAAACAAAACAAATCAAAACAAAACAAAAAAAAGTACACTGTAATATTTGTGCAGTTGACATGGAACTGAGTCATTTTCTTCTTAGAACATTCTGTAGGACTTTGATATTCATTTTTAATTAATATTGATACATAATTATTTTTTGCCTTTTAAGTCCTTTTATTTTGAAGGGCACGAACACAGGTGGAGTGCTGGGGGAGGAAAGCTGGGTGTGTTTTTAGTTTCTAGCTAAGTGATGCTGTGTTTTTAGCTTAGCGAGCTACCAGTTTGGTCATCGGGAGTCAACACAGAGTGAGCACCTGTTCTTTTGGTTTTGCCGTGTTCTCTGCAAACTCATCAACAAAGCAGTTATGGACTGTAACCTAGAGTCATCCAAGTTTCTCCTGAGAACCCTCAGTCACATTATCAATTCATGCGGTGAGAATTGTGGATCTTTCACTGACAGCTCCTTCTCATGCACTTCCTTCAGCATTGTTGTCCAGACCTACTGAGTGGCCATTCAAACACCTCAAACTTCGAGGGTCAGGAGTCTTGCCACTAGTGTAGTTTTGAATCCTGACAGGGCAGATTTGGCACTAGCTTCAGAGGAGGCTTCTCTGCAGAGTGCTGCTGCTGAGGACCCTACAAAGGACGCATTATACCTGACAATGGTCCTTTAAATGAGACCCACTGACTGTCACTGGCCAGTCAACTTGTCCAACCTACTTTTTCGTGGCCTTGGGCCAACCATTCAATATTGCTGTTTATGGGTATATGGTAACTGTTTATTTACTTTTGTACTTGCTATTCCACCCATTTAGTCTGTACTGTGTGCAAGTGTTATAAATACGACAACAAAAGAATTGTTTCCAAATGACATTTTTCGTGTTGTCATTGAAATTCATGCATGTATACAAGTGAAAACGTGAGTTTTAAGAATTGGTGATTAGGGGTGGGCGATATGGATCTAAAATAATATCACGATATTTCTGAAGCTGGTCTGCAGAGGAGACGAGGTTTATACTCTGAGCTTTAAAAGACGGCGGTGGGACGGACGTCCAGCTTATGTGTCTCAGAGCACGACGTCTTCCTCTCGACATCCTTTTAAAGCCGTTCAAAACACAAGCGCGCCAAAATTTAAACTCATCTCCCGACTGGACCTCACGTGATGTTCGCTGTCATGGTAACGTTTACTCTAAGAGGCTCTCCACGCATGCGCGTCATTTTGCATCGGATCGCAGCGAGCATGCAAAGGAAGATTTATCAGAGTGTTGAACAGAGTGAGAATAAACACCTTTTTGTATTCAGTCGGATTGGCAAAAGTCTTTGCGTGTAAACACAGACACTTTTGATTTTCCTCAGACTCCACTGAGTGTTTCTGCTTGAGGTGGTGAAACAGATTAGTTGTGTTTCCCCCTTTTGTTGTTACAGGCCTCTTGCATATCTTGCATATTACTGTGATCTGTTGTACATCCGAGATTTTATAACCAAACCATCTCCACTCTGATGTCGCTCCTGTTTTTGGGAGAAACTCCACCACAGAGCTGCTTTGCGTCATACTTCTTTCTGTTCCAAAATGACTCACGCAACGGACGTAGTTACGCCATGCGCATTACGTCATTACGTCACCAAGTCAGAATATCGCTGTTATCACGATATGGATTTTTTTATCGTTTAGAAAGTTATACCGGTATTATAGCGAACGATACGATATGGTACACCCCTACTGGTGATTTTCCAAGGCATGAAACACTACATACTGCACATTATGTTCTTAAAATGGCAGAGTCTTGATTGTTCAGCTGTGTTCTGGGGCTGGACCAGTTGGTTTTCTTTTTATGGTTGTTTGAATTCTCTGTTATGTCAGAATAAATGTGAATGCTGGGCTACATGTAAATAAATGTTAAACATCTGATTGGGCTATGTGTGGTTAATAGAAAGAAATTAAACCGTATGTAAACGTATTTTAAAGTGAATGAAGTGAGTACGTGTTGCTAACTGGGCAGTGAAGTGTTAAGTATCACGGTATTTAGATTCAAACCGAGGCCAAGCAGATCACGTGTCGCAGCACGCGGTACTGCGTCCAATCTAATGAATATCGGCATGCGCAACTTGGCCAGAAGTGGGCCTAGATTCAAACCGAGTCTGGGCCGATGAGATTTAAGAGCGGCGTTCATGAATTTTGCTATATTAAGTGTAAGACGCTGAAACATGTTGCCTGCTAATGTTACTATTAGCATGCTGTATGTGTCCCCCTATCAGGCTAAGCACTCTGGCTTATTTTAGCCTAGGTTTGCAACCCCGTTATCAGCAGCGTGGCCAGAAATAAAGCTGCAACTGGGCCTGAATAAAAGCGGGTGGGCCACGCAATTCAACATAGCTCAATAGCTACAGTAGGAGTGTACTGTGCGGTCATACGGTCCGTCGTCATCCCTCAATACTCCTAAAAATCAAACAATCCACTCTGCTCAGCTACTTCAAGACATTAAGAATCCCAGCCCCCCACAGCAGGTGTATGAGCGACAACAGCTTCACACACAGCGACTGCAGTATTATGCATCACTACTGTAATCAAACTCCAACACCGCAAAGTATTACGTAAATTATTTAGTGGCTCACTGAATTTCAGAGAAACCGTGTTACGTGTTCCTCTCTCGGCTAGCGCAGCATCCGTCTCTCAAAAACACAAACACCACGTGCGTTATAAGCCACGGGCTAAACATTTCAGACACAACTTCAGCAACACGAACAACTTTCCTAGCGTGTCATCACTATTTAGGTATGATGCAGAACCACAGGCTACACAACAGCCTGACAAACTCACCACAGCAAAAAAAAAGCCCGAAAAATTTAGGCCTACCTTTGATGTCCTCCTGGGGGGATTTTAATCCATAATTAGGCCTACAGGACTGGCGTAGACTGTGGGGCTCACTGTTGAAGATCATTTCATCGTAGTCCAGTGAATTAACGCGTTAATTCCCGTTCAAAGAACTACATTTGGTCAGGTGAGATGATGATATTGAGGGTCTCGGTTATGTTTTTATCCGATATGTCGTTGAGAAAAGTCTCTCCACTGCAGGGTTATATGACAAGCGCGCCGACGCTGAGTAGTTTGTGAGTCTTGTTTTTGTTTTTTGTTTTTTTCGAAAAACTTAGCAGTGGACTTTTGTTTTGACATTGGGTGAACTTTGTTGGTAAACATGCTACTCTTAAACTCCGAAAACAGCGACGAGCTGGCAACAAGCAATTTGGCGCACTGTGGTGGATCCAATTGGCGCTGAATGCCATTCAAAACAGCCAATCCCAGTGCAAGCCGCACACGATTTAATGTACAACGAATTTTATTGGTTATAGGAAATGATAGACAGAGTGTTTCTTCCGATACCAAAATAATAAAATTGGTCTTTTGTTTTACAGTAGTGTGGAATAAAAATGAACATGACATCACATATCACATAAATAGATAGAGGTAAAGAGCTAAGGAATGCACACCACATATAATAGCAGATTGCTTCCCAAAAAAGCAGCTGTTTGATTGGGGGGGGTGGGGCTCTAGCAAAAAGTGCTTGGTTCCGTAGGCACGCCCCTGCTCATTATCCATTCTTTTAACCTGCAGTTATTTTAAATGGAATTAAATGGAAATTGCTTGAAGCTAAGATTTTAAACAAAACGTTGTGGTTAAAATATTTTTCATCTTTCTCTTTCTGCTTTCTGTTGTATACTTTACATGTTTTTTCTTTACTGTGTGAATTAAGTGGGGAATTAAGGGATCCTGTGTTTAATTCTATACACAAACCCAGTTACCTGGTCATTTATGGTTAAAATAGCTCAGGAAAAAAATAACATGTTCTGAAGATAAAGCACTTACTTTGATTAATATATTAGCACCATATAAAAAAGTACATTTTATAGATGTTTGAGGCATAACACTAACTCTATTCACATAAAGTGCCATAAAAAGGATCGATAGTCACCTCAGGGTGTCTTAATCTCAAAGCTGTAAGATAAAGATAACACACACAGCCTAAAAGACTCATGCTCATGTCTATCAGTCACTCACAATCGTTTTTTTTGCAGAGTACAACTGTTGGTAAAGATTCATTTTAGCTAAAAAACACAAGAAAGTTGAGCGCATCAAATTATACATAAAATACAAGGAAATGTGTTGTGCAGCATGATCAGTCTTTTTCGCTCCCTCCTTCCTTCATCTGTGTGTTCTTCTTGTGTTTAAATGATCAGGTGACCCATATAACTGAAAGAACTGAACACACCGTGACAGAAGCTTCTTGAACTAGGAAATAGACATACTGTGTTTTGAAAAGAGAATTGGTGCATGTTAAGACTGTAGTAAGCACAGTGGAAACAAATGGGATACAAGAAACCAGCAGTTATAAATGCTATGCTGGTATACGGTCGGTGGAAAGATGGGACCAGCAGCTTGTTTTGTATTGCTGCCTTTTAAACAAATTAATCACAAAACTATTTGCTATGTATAGAATCAAATTTCATGAACACTGGCCAAGTTTATCTCTGGCTCAGATAAAAAGCTGCTGTGTGTGTGGCTGAATTTGAATGATTGCCAACGATTCGTTCCACTCAATCTGTACATCTAGTTTCAGTACGCAGCTGGCACCAGTATAATTGTGACTGTACCAAACAGATTTGTTGTTTATTTTTCAATGAACAGTGACTTCATTTTCAAATTGAATCTGATGAAAGTTCAGTTAGTGAACGAGGCCGCTCTGTATCTTCGATATAACACTCTTACTTTGTAATAGACAGTTTTCCAAATTGTTTCACACTTTTGCAAATAACAAACACAGATTTATTGTAAATGATTCATTTGCAGATACTAATTCTGACAGCAGTTAAGCATTTCAACGCTTTTACTTAATAAAAATAATCTTCAGTGAGGACATTGTTGCAGTTTACCATATATTTTAATAGTTTATATGAGTGCCAAGACCTTACTGTTATTTATTGTTATGTGTATGTTGTTGTTTACAAGCTAGTGATCGTAGGTGAAAGCTCACACCTTCTGCTGAATACTCACCATATACATTTTATAGACATTTTTTAGGGCTGCTGAGAGCAAAATGCCATGTGTGAGCAAAATAAACATGTTAGATACAAATAGTAATGTAGAAGTGTCACTTACCTCACTAACCAGTGAACTCACCTAGAGCATTAACACACTTGCAGTTGTTATGGGCACAGAGACAGGAGCTTTTGGCTTGTAGAAACTGTTTTGACTCTAACGAGTAGGTAATTAGGACTTTTTTTTTCTTGTTTGGACATTGGCCCATTTGTTTCCTGCTGAACTAATACCATGATATACATTTAATCATTTTGTTATTGTGCTTTATACTTTCATTATGTAATGCCGGTTGTCAAATGGCTACACTTCCTCAGATATAATCTTCTGATAAACATAGGGCGGCAACAAAGAACAAGACCCAAAATTACTGTCATTTGATGCTCTACCACCTTTCAGTTTCCACTGATTCTCTATCTGAAAGAGCAGGTGTTAGAGTGTCCTAGCAAAAGTACCAAAAGACCTCCATTTGGAGCGTTGTGTTGTCAGAAAATGTCTCCCACTTGAAGTAGACCACTCAGTTGCCTCGACTGACAGTGTGTTTCTGCCTGTTATTGCCTTATACAGCTTGTAAAATTAGACATTTTGTTCAGACTGGGGTTGTGAAACAGCTGTCAATTTAAAAAAAATTACCAATAAAACTAATGAAATCCATACAATTTTTCAATACTATATTACAGTCAGCAATGTTCTGTTCTTTTGTCATTTTGGAAATTGTCACATTTAACATTTTCCAGGGCAGTTAAGTGGTCTCAAACTACATTTTTGGGTCACAGGTCAAAAAGTTTGAGAACTGTGAAGCAGTGCAGTCTACTGTTTCGATATTTGCCTTGTCTGTTTGATCAGAGCAGTTCTTTCATGTCATGAAAAATATGAATCTGATTGGATAGCCTACTGATGCAACTATGAGAAAACATTAAAATGTGCAGGGCAGGGGTTTCTCCAGGACCAGGGTTAGGAACCTGTACCGTAAAAAACAGGTCTGGCTCTTCAAACTTTTGTAAGTGTAAAGAACCTTTTTTACATTTTAGGAAAAAGGAAAGTCTTCACCAGTGCATTCCCCAGGTATTTTCTGAATACATGAACAAGCCATCTGTTATGCAACTATAGTTAGCCTCCATGAGATTATTTAATCTAAATCTCCAAAATATTTCATGTTCTCTAAAACAATAGAAATTCATTCAAGATTGAGGTGAACCCTTAGTTGTAGGGTAAATAAGAAATTTATTCTTGATCCATATTCCATCTTTATCAGAATACAAGAGGCCTGCACAAAGCAAAACAGCACAACAAACAGCGGAGTATGTCCTTTCAACCAACAGCTGCCGCCTCATCACAATGTCACCTCCTCACGGAAGGTAAACACATTCCAGATCCAATCACCAGTGGGGCCTGTGGCAATCAGGATTGTGTTTGTTTATATGTGTGTGTGTGTGTGTGTGTGTGTGTCCACTTTTCTGGGGCTGATAACCTCTCTAGAACCCCCATTAACCACGAGCAAAGCAGCAGAGGGTCTTATCAAGTGCACAGACTGACAACACACACACACGCACACACACACACTTTTTTTTCTATTTGCATGCAAAAGTGTGTTTCTATCTGAGAACAACACTCTCCCGTCCTGTGTTTAGCACTTCAAAAATTTACATTAACACACAACACTCACTGTTTGAACATTTCACAGATTTAGCCAAAAATTGGCTCTTCAGTTACTGGTTGTATGTGAAGGCATCTTATGAAGGTGTAATAAAAATAGTAGAAAAGACTTTCTTAAAAAGTAAACAGTTTCTCAAATTGTAAAACCAGACCATCAATATGTCCCTCAGCCTCTTTCTATTGGCTCACATTTGTCATCTTGTGCAAACCAAAAAATGTGAAAAAATGTATAAACAATAACTTAGTAAAGTCCTAAAAGGGAATATTCCACCAATACTTCTCTATACTACAGCAGTGCTGCAGTAAGACTACTGGAAAAACTAGTGTTTTACCTTAGGATGGATTTTGGGGAGTCCAGATAAGTAACTTCACTGCTCGAGCTGAATATCTTCTTGGAGCTGTGTAACTGGTAACTGCATTCAAATAATCATTACAGTAACAGACTGGTTTACTCATACAAGAAAAATGACTTTGATGACAGAAATGACAGATGACAAGGACAATAAGTAAAATATAATAAGGTAACTTATCTGGCTATCTGGCCACCTTACCTCAGTTTGGCTTCTTTTCTCTGGCTAAAAATAAATTGTTTCTGGTATCAGTTTTGTGCTGAATAAAGAAAGAAACATTGTTATATTTACAATCTGCTTTACTTGATAGAGAACCAGCGACACAGCTTCTAAATTTCTCTAGCAGGCCTCTAGTTTGAAATGCTGCACATTCCTAAATATATACTATTTTTGTGTGGTTTCTTTCCAATAGCCAATAAATATTTTTTTGCAAAGCTCAACATATTTGTCCTGGAAATGGGTGAAAATGCCTTTGCACATTTACCAGATGCTCTTACTCTGAGAGATAAGAATGGTTGTCACCTTCATCACAAATAAGCATGAGACAAACAGGGGAGCTGGCACAGTGTAGTGGGTACTGCCTCTGCCATCCAAGCTGTAAATTGGGGTTTGATTCCCTTCCTGAGCAAATACTATACCAATAAGGATCTTTGGGCATGGCTCCTAACATTACTTTTGCCTACCTGTGTCACTCTGGATAAAAACATCCACTGAATGCTGTAAATGTAAACCCCAGTTTCCCATGTGTGGGATGAGATTGGTAACCTATATGATTCCAGTCAATGAACACCTTTGCTTCTTCATATTTTCCTCATCCAGGTGGAAAATACTGTCTTCAAGCATTTGTCAATTCAATTGTGTCATTGACAAAGACAAAAGCTATCTTGCTAAAACTAGCTTGCTTGTATTTATAAGCCTATTACGCAGTGGCTAGGCTAACAGTCAGGAATGGTTAAACACTATAGGGTATCCCAAAGGTTGTTTAATGTGTTTTGCAGGTATGTACTGTAGTTAGAAAGCAGTGATAAACAAAAATATTAAAATGATATAAAACCATGACAAAATATAAATATAAAACCAAAGAAAAACTTGTATCTCCATTTTTGTCAATATTTATTTTTCTCATTTGAACATGCCAGCTGCCCTTCACAATGTGAAAATTTCATGATGACTTGACGAACAGAAATGCCCTAAAAATAGCTTGGAGAAAAATCTCTTTACATTAATCTGCATTAAAAGTAAAGAAAGCTTTTGCCTTTTCCTGTAGATTAGTTTTTTCCTCATCTTCGCACCTCAGCTGTTTGATTTGACTCATTTTGTCTTCATTTGAATCCGCCACTGTGGCAGTAATCTATGTTTTGGGTTTTGATAATTATCAGTTTTTAATTTTATCTTTGACTTTGTAAGTTTAACACATCCCAGCGGTCTGATTTTAATGTTTTATCATCTTCTCTGTGTAGTAGTTGTGTCTGTGGTGAGAAGGAGAAGGTGCAGTGTTGGTTGTGTTTGTGTAAATCCAGCTTTCTGATTGGTTACGATTGTTTTTTTTTTCTTCAGAGAAGTGGTGTAATATGTACAGTGATGACTGCACTGATGTTAGCAGTATAGCCTGATTTAATGACATTGCATGGTGTTAGTGGTGGGTGTGTGTGGAGTGTGGCTGGTCTGTATCATGCAATCCCCCATCTGAAAACCTACTCAAGCCCTGGACATACTTAAAGGAACTGTACTGACTGCTAAAGTGAAAATTGACATTTTTTTCCTGATAGAGATTCTGTCAATGTCAAACAAATAAATATGTTTGGTTTTGATTTTTATGGATGATGCCAGCATTTCTATTATAAACCACTGTGTATGCTCAGTTTGATGATATGTATCTCTAATCCTTAATAAAAACACTTTAAAAAAATTCATTGGAAAGAATTTTTTAAAGAAACATTGTTATTTTTCACTTTAGGTAAGTGTATGAGCATGACATTTTACACTTCTACTTGAGTAAAAAAAAAATTAGTCATATGTAAACTTTTACTTGAGTAATTTTTTATTTGATTACTATTACTTACAAATCATCTCTGTTGAAACATATGTGTATCATGTAACTTGCAAGTGCCTTTAAAGACAAATTTAAGAACATATGAAAATATCGAGGAATTTTAGACCACAGAGGACTTTAATGCAAACTGGCTGAGCTATTCTTAGGTTTCAAAAGTGTGTAATAAAACTTTGTCTGTCATGCCATCTTGATCAAAACTAGCGTTCAACCCCTTACATGGTCAGGGCCTGCTGGTGGGCCCTGGGCATGTGAAGGGTTGAACACTAGTTTTAAAATAGTTTTAAAATGTCCCTTTATTGTTAGACTCATTTTGCCTACAGATTAATTGTGATTTTGTGACATGCTTACATTTGAGTGTTAGGGATTGACAATGGAGTCTAAAAGGGGGTACAGATTGGTTTTATTTTAGAGAAGTCAGGTTTTTGCATAGTTTAGAGCTCAGTTACATAGTAGTACATAAGAGCAATACTTGCATGTTGACATGCTACTTAATAACTTTGCAGCATTTTTCTGAGCAATACTAATCTCTGCCAAATATAATTTGAACTCTGTAGAATGAAAAAAAAAATGTAAACACATAAAATACTGAAAATCTTGATCAACAAAAAAATTGATCAAATCAAATCTTGACCTCTGAATCTAAAATAAATTCTGAAAATACATGTATCTGTAACGCTGGGGAGGCGGATGCATACGCTGAGATAAGAAACTTTTATTGTGGGCAAATCCAAAATCAGGGTCGAGACAGTCCAGGGTCAAAGAGCCAATAGAGATCGCGGGACAGACATGACAATAAAGAACACAGAATCTCAAACAAGACTAAAACACTTCAACACTTCAGCACATCAAACATCAAACTTCAACAAACCAAACACCACGAGAATACAATACATCCACCAATTCAGACAAAGACTAGTCAAGACAAAGGCCAAACACAGGGCTTAAATATAACAGGGCCAACAAGGGTCACAAGACACAGGTGGAAACACAGGTGGGAACAATCAGTGGCGGAGTCACTAAACAAGGGGGCTGGACTACAAAACCAAAACAAAGAACACGCGGGCTAAACCAAAACAACACGAACACATGGACAGGACTGGGCGGGGCCAATTGTGACAGTATCATTACACTCCTTGTGTCTTCTACAGCTTTATTGCATCTCATAGCTGTTTTACAAAGCAGCGGTGTGGAAGTATACACAGTATACAAAGCGGCATACCCAGAGGGTCCAGCGGCCATAAAGCACGAGAGCCCCACACGATGACTGACATTTAGAAAAATGATCAATACTTAGAGAAGCAGTTGTATTACCATAGAGTTTACAGCACCAAGATTTATCTTAGCCCCAGGCAAAGGTAAGATTAAGGGAGCATGTGGCTGTCGAGACGTCCCAGCTCGTAAAACACCAGGCCATTATCGTCATGGCTGTAATGCAGGGCTTAACATTCAAGATATCAATTTCATTCCGTTACGGCCTGGGTATCCATTTGGAATTCAGTTACTGTTTCAGACTGGTGAGAGAGAGAGAGAGAGAGAGAGAGAGAGAGAGAGAGAGAGAGAGGCACTTGGAAAGGGGCTCCCCAGCTCCTCGCCAATCGCTATAATGGCTGTAATTTTCACCACATACAGGGCAATGCTGCCGCAGGAGACTATTACAATAAAGAATCGTTGTTTCTTTAACATTTTATAACAAGCTGCCGCTGAGACAGAGTTCAACTCAGAGGTCAGGTTTGTCCACAAGACAGGGGCTAGCCAAGGAGTGAGGAGAAAGGACAATGTAGTCATGTAATGAACATTTCATATGCAGATCACGGTCGCTAGGTGAACACTGTACCTTTGTTTTCAGCATTACAAGACAGATGTATGAAAAGAAAAATATGACACTCCTGTGGTTGAAATGAGTGACTAATTATAGCACTTTGTTGCTCGCTGTCACTTTATTACACAGTGCTTAAGCAGTCACAGTATTAGAGTCAACACACCACACTATCAAGATGGCATGACAGACGTCCATTCAAATGTTCACACACATTTGGGCATGCCCCGAGCCTTATCAAGACCATGAGCTAGACGCAAATTCTCTTATCCTTCCCAAACCCCCATAACCACATGTCCTCTACCAATGTAACTTTAAACTTTCACAACTCAACTTTGACCCAGTAGATTTTCTGTTATATTAACTTACATTTAGAATTAAACTTTTCTGCATTTTCTTGAGGCAAAATCGTAAATGATGTCAAAATAAGAAATCTGTGGCTAATGTCTTGACCACTGCTCAAACACTCCTGGAACATACACAGTATCAGATATGTCTGTGTAAGTCTGATTATTTAAGCTATTCACGTCTGTTATGACAATAAACTACCACATTTTGTGTGGTACTACCACAAGTTTAGCATGGACTCACACTTCATAACTTTGATAACCATTCAACTGTAACAGTAATAACTAATGTTAGTCATCTGATGATTAGCTGTGTTTAAATTAGCGCCAAACCCCCCAGTATACACATAAATAATGTGTTATACATGTATCAGTGTATCATATTGCTGAAACACAAATAGCTTTAAGATTAGTATATTTTGCATTGTTCATGTTTTATGGGTGTGGTCAGAATTTATTACCTGTGTAATGCACTACATAGGGCATTTGGAGCCATTTCAGAGTCACCTGCAAATTTACCTCCTGTGAAATTTGTCATTTGTCAAACAAGCAGTGGTGGACAGTAACAGCGAAAAGTTTTGAGATACCTATTCCTACATTAATGATGGAACTAACCTGACTTTGTGTAAAGAGATCACAATGTAGAAATATCTACATACACTGCTCAAAAAAATAAAGGGAACACTTAAACAACACAATATAACTCAGAGTAAATCAAACTTCTGTGAAATCAAACTGTCCACTTAGGAAGCAACACTGATTGACAATCAATTTCACAGCTGTTGTGCAAATGGAATAGACAACAGGTGGAAATCATTGGCAATTAGCAAGACACACTCAATAAGGGAGTGGTTCTGCAGGTGGGGACCACAGGCTACTTCTCAGTACCGATGCTTTCTGGCTGATGTTTTGGTCACTTTTGAAAGTTGGTGGAGCTTTCACACTCGTGGTAGCATGAGACGGACTCTACAACCCACACAAGTGGCTCAGGTAGTGCAGCTCATCCAGGATGGCACATCAATGCGAGCTGTGGCAAGAAGGTTTGCTGTGTCTGTAGTGTTCAGAGGCTGGAGGCGCTACCAGGAGACAGGCCAGTACACCAGGAGACGTGGAGAAGGCCATAGGAGGGCAACAACCCAGCAGCAGGACTGCTACCTCCGCCTTTGTGCAAGGAGGAACAGGAGGAGCACTGCCAGAGCCCTGCAAAATGACCTCCAGCAGGCCACAAATGTGCATGTGTCTGCACAAACGGTTAGAAACCGACTCCATGAGGATGGTATGAGGGCCCGACGTCCACAGATGGGGGTTGTGCTCACAGCCCAACACCGTGCAGGATGCTTGGCATTTGCCAGAGAACACCAGGATTGGCAAATTCGCCACTGGCACCCTGTGCGCTTCACAGATGAAAGCAGGTTCACACTGAGCACATGTGACAGACGTGACAGAGTCTGGAGACACCATGGAGAGCGATCTGCTGCCTGCAACATCCTTCAGCATGACCGGTTTGGCAGTGGGTCAGTAATGGTGTGGCGTGGCATTTCTTTGGAGGGCCACACAGCCCTCCATGTGCTTGCCAGAGGTAGCCTGACTGCCATTAGGTAGCGAGATGAGATCCTCAGACCCCTTGTGAGATCATATGCTGGTGCGGTTGGCCCTGGGTTCCTCCTAATGCAGGACAATGCTAGACCTCATGTGGCTGGAGTGTGTCAGCAGTTCCTACAAGATGAAGGTATTGAAGCTATGGACTGGCCCGCCCGTTCCCCAGACCTGAATCTGATTGAGCACATCTGGGACATCATGTCTCGCTCCATTCACCAACGCCACGTTGCACCACAGACTGTCCAGGACTTGGCGGATGCTTTAGTCCAGGTCTGGGAGGAGATCCCTCAGGAGACCATCCGCCACCTCATCAGGAGCATGCCCAGGCGTTGTAGGGAGGTCATACAGGCATGTGGAGGCCACACACAATACTGAGCCTCATTTTGACTTGCTTTAAGGACATCACATCAAAGTTGGATCAGCCTGTAGTGTGTTTTTCCACTTTAATTTTGTGTTTGACTCCAAATCCAGGCCTCCACTGGTTAATAAAATTGATTTCCATTGATGATTTTTGTGTGATTTTGTTGTCAGCACATTCAACTTTGTACAGAACAAAGTATTCAATATTTCATTCATTCAGATCTAGGATGTGTTATTTGAGTGTTCCCTTTATTTTTTTGATCAGTGTATATGCAGGTGTGACTGGCATGTGTTTTTTTCTGAATTTATACAAACACTATTACATTTTGTATTAAATTTGTTTTTGCGAATTTATCTTTATGAACAGAGACGTACAGATACAGTATAGTAAAGGAAAACTCATTTGTGATCCTGAGTTTAAAGTAAATTTTTATTAAACTTAAACTTGTAACTAAGTACAAATAAATCTTGTTTGCAAAAAAGTTATTTCAGAGCCACTCAGTTCTACCTAATGAAAATTGTTTGCCTTTGGTGTTTTGTGCTTATGGCAATTTTGATAGACATCAGCGTCAAACTAATTAATGACATTCTATTAAAAGATTGGTTTTCATCTAAAATAGTTAATGAAGCAAGAGTCTTGTTACAAAAATGGTAATCAGACATTAGTCATAATTAATCCTTTAGTACTTTTACTTTTGATACTTAAGTACATTTGAACTCACATACTTTTGTACTTTTACTTAAGTGGAGGTCTAAAGGGAGGCACTTCTACTTTTGCTGGAATAATACTTTACCTTGGGCATCTCTACTTTAACTCGAGTACATGATCTGTGTACTTCGTCCACCACTGGTAACAAGCGACTGCTTTCAAACATTTTTGATCACTTGCTCACATATAATAAGACACAATGATAACTTATATGAGCATTATAACATGTAGCATTGTCTCATCTCACTGTCAGCAGCTTTTTGTTGTTTTTAGGCCCTCAGTGGGTATTGGCGCTGCAAAGCCATCCTGTCACCTTTGCTGCTACTACATCCATATGGATTGAAGAAAAATAAGCAGCTCATTGTTACACATGCCTAGCCACATTTTTCTGGAATATCATAAATTGATCAAGCCT
This sequence comes from Pygocentrus nattereri, assembly GCF_015220715.1. NCBI lineage: Eukaryota > Metazoa > Chordata > Actinopteri > Characiformes > Serrasalmidae > Pygocentrus > Pygocentrus nattereri. Next base: position 22,021,605 of record NC_051213.1, read on the forward strand.
ATTGGGGTACCCTGTGATCTTTATAAATATGTGATAAGCATATGTAATAAATAACCATAAAATATGTTATTCTTACAATGGGGGCCTCATATAGAATGCATATAGAAAGGACTGTCACTGGGCACGCAAGTACCACTTCTGTCCTGCACACTTTTTATGTTGAAAGCTTACTTAATGCCCACTTTAAGGGCACACATACTACATAACAAATCCATATATGGAGCCATATTTACAGCAGCTGCTAAGCATATGTAGTAAGATCTTTAGGAGTGAGTAATTTGGAAGTAATGGAGCAGTAATATGCTGTATGAAGTATTAGTCATTGGCTGAACTGCAGTGGCTTCTTGGCCAGTTCTTCAGGCAGCATGAGGCCCTCTGCAGAACACCTGTTCCACAGCTCCAGATGGTCTGGACCTGTGTTTATTAACACAAAGCTGCCTCTGAGACTATGCAGAGCTGTGTGTGGACACACTTTCAATTCATTAATAAAAAAGGTGAAAGAGCCATGTCTCTGAAAGACATTTATTCAAAGAGCTCGCCACAGGCAACCCACCGACAAGCAGATGCAAATCAGAGCATAAATTCCTAACATAGATGTCTCTATACATATTTATTCCTCAGTGACTGGAAAATCATTTGCATCAATACATTTTTTGCAGTTGATATGCAGCAGACAGATTTTTTTATTGGGAGGTGCATCTCAAAAAGGTCAAATGGTGCCTGTAAATCAAATGACCTTTTTGAGGATTTAGGGAGCTAAAATTCAACATATTGGTCTAAACATAGTCTGCGAGGCTCCTAGGAGGCTTTACAAAAGCAGTGCAAAGCTGGATTATGTACTTGGGTGCATGGTTTATTACTGTGCGTGAATAATTCAATAAACAGAAAACACACACTCATAAGAGCATTAACAGGACTAGCAGAGTGGCAGCCTGGCAGGTAGCTGAGTGTAGGGGAATGTAGTCTCATAAAGGGTGGGCAAGATTACCGAAAATAATGAACCTTTAAACATGCATGTTTAATATGTAGGTTTATATTTATGGTTTATGATGCATTTTGTTTATGCTCCTATTAGGTTATTTTATGATTTACACATTTAGTTGTGCAGGATTTCTAGGGAGACCTCTAAGAAGACAAGAAGCAGAAAGTAAAGTACAAAGGAGAAAGTCAAGGGAGAAGGCATGCTAATTTTAAAATTGTGCTTTGCAGTTTGCTTGACAATAAAAGAAGTCTAAATACTCAAATATAACCTTTTACAGAGAAGTCACATGAATTTTACATGTAGACACTTTTGTTCACATGTGACAAAATATGATTACTTTTAAACAGGTGTGGATTTTGCACACTTCAAATATAAAAACATATGTGACTTTTCTGTACTGAATACTTCTGTCCATGCTTCAGAAAATGAAAGTGTTTCTATACAACAAAATCCATATAAAATAGAAGTGTTACACTTGGGTCCTAAGGGTATCTTTTTGGGCTTTTTGTCAGCAAGCCCTTGAGAAAGCCTTTGATCTCAAAACTGTGTAGTGGTTATCTCATGCGTTATATATGGAAATGTGACACATGGCACCTGCAGTGCAAGAAAAGGAGTTCCAGAAGATGCACTAAAAGTTAGGGGGGATTTTAGGGTCACTGCTTCAGCACAGAGAAGGTCAGTCTGTACCGTGATGTAAATTGTCCCCTCCAGGTAAAGTGGATACTCACAAGGTATTTCAGTAAGAAATAGAATCTTAAAGGGGCATTATAGCGTAAAACCAGAGTATTTATATGTTGTAGTATTATATGTTATTTTTTATGTGGTATTCTTTAGAGCAGCATTATATGACCTCATTGGATTGCCATAAATCACAATTTTATATATCATTTTATATTATGTTTTCATGTTTTTATTCATCAATATTTTCTCACCATAATACGCAGCATGCACTACACAAATACATCATATGGCCCAGCAGTGTCATATAATCCTGACTGCTAGCCCCTGATATGTAAGCTAACAAATAGAAGCACGCTAGCAGTAGTGTAACTCTTACCTCTTAGTGCAACTCTTAAACAAAATTGAAAAGAAAGCAACAGTTCTAATTTTATTCAGCACAAAGTGGACACCAGAGACAAGTTTTCACCCTTTCAGCCAGAGAAAAATGAGACAAACGTAAGGCATACAAATAGGCAGATACCTTCCTAACTTTGGCTTGTTGTCCTCCTCAGTTTTTCTTGCTTGAGTAATTCATTCTCTCCCTTGCAATGATTTGAAAAGAGTTTCTAGACTTAGTGCTTCTGGGGCCTTAGATAAAGAAACATTTCAAAAATACCCCACCACCACCCACCCCCTCAGAAAAATACACCCCAAAGTCACTGTAATTTTTTAAAAAGTATTCTCGCCTTCAAACGGCATCATCTCAAGGTGGTCTTCCTAATCTTCAAACCAGCAAATTTTACTCTAGGTTGTAAGGTGACATGTTTACAGTGACATAGAAATGATTAAAACGATCAGCTAGAAGGTCCCTTTATCAATAAAAGTAATACATCTGTTTATCTGAACAACCTTCTAATGCACACTTCTTTAATGAAGTATGCTTGTTAATATGATGTATACATGTGAAAAACCTTTTTAAAGTTTAAAGAACTTCAATATAATGTAAAGGTTCTATAGTAGTTAAGGGTATTTCCTACAATCATACATCCATGATACAAACCATAGGAAATGGTATTTTTAAGTATGCACTCTTCTCTCACAATTTAAAATTCTTCAGGTCAACTGCAAACAAACAAACCAACTGTTTATTCATGAAAAATAAAGGAGCAAATAGCAAAGTATCCTGGCAATGAATATTTATAATGTATAGTTTGACATTAATCAGCTTGTTAAAAATGTGAGTAAATTGATTAAATAAGTCTGTCACATTCACATTATTAGCTTGTGGACAGGGCAGGACAGCACCTCCACTAATGGTCACTAGCTACACCAGGTGAGACAGATCAGCACACTGATATAGTGTAAATTTTTGATGAGATGGAGCTGGCACAATGGTCAGAGTGTCGGGTTCCAGCATAATCCCCCTCCGAAGAGTCAGAGACACGAATCCCAGCACAACCAGTGGCCAAGCCCCAAGTGCCCTCATTTCTGCACTCAGCAAAAAAAATCCTGATGTACCTGTGGAAACTGCATGAATGATACCTATAGAAAAATGTACATATGCCAAGTACAGACATTCCCTGCTCTTTGATTGTTTATCGAATTCTGGTGCATCTGCCTAGCCTTCGCTGTGGCGAGGGTAATCCAGCGTTATTTATGGCTGCTGGTGATTCATGGCTGATGAGTTCAGCAGCACATCACGGGCTTCATTCATTAGTAAAGACATCTGGACTACTGCAGTCAACAGTGGTGAATAATGCATTGACAGGCCCCTGCGTTTCAGCCCTGCCTCAATCACCTACACACACACTCCAAAATCCCAACTGAAGTTTTCATTCAATTAGAGCAAATCGATATAATGAAACAGAAAAAACATAAGAGGAGAGAGTTGCTGCTCTTTGAAGTGCCCTGTTCATTAGGGCACAATCTTTCATGAGCTATTCACAAATAAACTAGACCAGCACAGAGCTATTCATGAGCATACAGGCACACACTGTGATCTTGATTACAAGAGAGTTATTAGGCTTTTTTTTGATCAATGCCAATTGTAGGGTTTTTCTTCTTTTAAACATAGAAGGCAGCAACATAAATTGTGGTACTGTGGTGTTTAACATGACTTCTTGTATAACTGCTTTTCAACCCTTTTTGGTGCTTTTTTCAAAAGAGTCTTTAAAGGTTCTGTATAATAGAAAAACAAATTTTACTTTTTTTCTATAAAAGAGTTTTTAAAACTGTACTCACTCCACACAGTCCGTATATAGAAACTAGGTGCCAAAAACAGGCTGGTTTGAATTTTGTTACAATGTCACACAAACCAATACAATTACATGTATTCACGTTTTCAGCATGCAGCACTGAAGATGTAAGAATTGTTAGATAGATAGATAGATAGACAGACAGACAGACAGACAGAGACAGACAGACAGATAGATCGATCGATCAGCTGGGGGTGCCAAACAGAGGGTATCGACTTGTTTTCAAGATGACTCATGTCATGATGCAAGTTAAATAAGATGCCAAAATGTTCATTTATGTTGTTGTGTGGTTAGATTAGTAGGTAGACTGATGATTGTGATCTTTTGAGTATATGTAAAGCAAAAAAAGTGAACAGTACTTTTTATGTTAACAGATAATTGAAAACAATTAAACATGCAGATTGCTTTAATTTTTATATTTTAATTTGAATTATCTTTTGGTGTCCCAGGACTTTGAGTGCCCCTCATAGCCACCCAGGTCATCTATACAGTAGATCCTGCCATGGTTACACATCCTAAATCGTTCTCGACTTTGAGACATGGTTTTAGGAAAACAATTTCAATGAATAATAAAACATTATGTTTAAAAAGGTTCTTCACACTCACTAAACTCATTTACAAATTACAGAACAATGAAAATGAAAGGTTCTTCAGAAAACCAAATGTGCTCCTTTTTATGGCATCAATGCAAAGAACACCTTCATTTTTGAATAATGTATCAGGCTTAAACTATTAGGTTTCTCTAACAGAACTCCCCCCACCATCTTTTTTAATCCTGTACTTACTGAAGCAGATAATAACTGTAATACACTGGAATAATCCAAATTCACAGCAGAGTCTATAGTGAATGCTGTGAGTGCCTGGGTGCTTTGGAGTATTACAGGGCAAATTAATTTGAGGAGAAACCATAAAAATAGACAAAACTGACACTTTTCCCTGTTCCACAGCATGGTTCTGATTCAGAGTGTGAGTGGTTTTGAGGTGAGAGAAGAACACATTAAACTGATATGTCGCAGATTGACTCTCTGTGTCCAGACTGTATTTGTGTCATCTTCACATGAGGGATGTGAGACAGGAATGGGGAATGAGTGTGTTGAGGAAGAGTCCCACTGCGCAGGGCAGGTAATTTCATTACCGTCTCCCACCCGAGCGGAAGAGTTTCCGACAGTTTGGGCTAATCAGAACATGGGATCGGAGACTCAATCATCGCTGTCAGGAGCTGTAATTAGTGCAGCCTCGTCTTAATTAAAACTTCAGCTCCTAATTAAGAGTCATTGTTTACCTTGCAGCAGCAGCACTGATATGAGTGTCATTGCTCGCCTTTCTTGGCCTTACTTCATCTCACTCAGCTCCGGGCTTTTTTTACCACTTTTCTTCCATTTTATTTATGTTATTCTTGTCAAGGGAGAAGAAGGTGGGGGCCTGAGGTGAACCTCCAGCACCACCAATTATTCTGTGTTTGCTGATCTTCTTTAGAAAGTCAATAGTGGAATGTTTCGTTAGCGGCACCTTCCCCCGGGTGGGGCACTGAAAGTGTGAAAGAGGTGGCCATTGTATCAGATAAAGATCACACCAAATGCACACACAAACAAAGACAAGCCGTAGAAAATAACTCGTCCAGAGGCAGGAGAAAATAGCGGCACCACGCAGTTAGTCACAAAACCCCATTAATAGGCCATCCACAATAAAACCAGACATAACTGATTTTCAGGGGTTTGTAGTAAAGCATTTCATTTCATAAGTGCCCTGTTTCAGGGCTTATAAGAAGCTCGGAGCAGAAGTGCTGCCCTTATCTTTTATAGCCTCAATAACTTTCAGAGTCAATGGATTGTACATAAAAATATTACTGTGATAGACCTGTAAGGCTGACCAAGGGGTTTCTTTTTGCCTCAAACACATTGCCCTTTTGAAATAACTTCACATAAACACAGCTCAGCTGCCACTTGTTTTATAATGCCATATTAAGTTTCCATGGGCAATCCATTCACTAAGTCAACTTCACCATGAGGCACTGATACATGGGGATCTACAGTAGCTCAGCAACTTGCATACCCTGCATACCCGATGTTGTGTTTTGGTGTGCCTGTGAATCGCCTCCGTGATTTTTATTGTCAATGTATAATCAACTCTGCTTCTTAGCAGACATAGGCCCGCCTTTTTTTCTTAAAGGTTATAAGCACACCGGCCTTCAGCACTGCCCTGTTTCTCTAAGAGTGTTTTCAGATAATATGAAGCATGTTTGCCTGGAATAGGAACAGGGCTGCTTCATTTTGATTTTGTGCTACCTCAAGTAGCGCATACCACTCGGGTGTTTTCCCGCATTGCTGTTGCACTGGAAGTTCACTTATATTCAACCTTGACCCAGTTTGCCACTTACAAGCAAAGCAAATTCACTAAATGGTGTTGAAAGTTTTATATGAGTAGAGTTTAAAATGTTTATCAGCGCTTCTCGTCTGGAGTGTGGTAGCCCTCAAATCATTACATAGCAATCACTGTTGCCTGCCATTACCATTGTCAAGCTTTTAGTTCACAGCATGCCAGCATTTTCCAGATCTGGTCACAAGAGGAGATTTTATCCCAGCAGAGCAGAGTGTTTTGTTTTCCACCCATTTCTAAGGCCAAATACAAATAAAAAGAATATCAACAATGCATCCATCTGCCTTTGACCTGTACCATCAGGTGATTTAGCTTTTAGAACTCACAAAAACGTTTTGAAGCAGTATCACAATCTTTGATACACAGACAAAGTCAGCTCTAATGGCAAAGTTTTCTGCCCCATCTAAATGCAAAAATGACCTACTTTGCCACCAACACCTGTGAAATCTCTCAAAAACTTTGGACAGTGGAGGAGGACACTGCAGGCAACATCATCGCCATACTGAAGGAGGTGATTAAAGAGCAGAGTACAGTCTAGAACTGAACTGAAGGAGTCCATCAACATCATCACAGCAGACATTCAAAATCTGAAAGAAAAGATAGAGTACACTGGAAACAGTAAAATGGAAAAGAGATCGGAACAATACTAGAATAAAAGGGTTTTAAGATGTCATGCTACAAAAGAAGCTGGAAGGAGTAGTATTGCCTAATGACTGCATTTCAGTTAGAATTTCTAAGTGAAAAACATACTCTTATCATTTATTATGTTAAATACTCAAGGTCTAAGAGATAACATTAAATAAGAGGCTCTGTGTCTTTATAGAATTATAGAATTTTAATTTTGAAGCAGACTTCTATCTTATTCCAGAATCTCATTCTTGTTCAAACAACACTAACTTCTGGAAGACACTCCTGGAAGTCTAACTGGTCATACTCTTTAACAGTTATATGTTTCTTATTAGTAATGTTTATGGACACAATAACAAGAAAGAAACAGTCCATTTATTTAGAACTTTGAATATTAAAAGCCTTTTTCAAGTAGGTTTTGTTTTACCAGAGGAGGTCCAGTAATGGCAGCACCAGTGGAATGAGAATATTCAAACATGAAGGTGGCAAAAAGGAAGTCCACTTTACAACACGGTTTTGTTATCTGTAACGTGGAGCAATGAGGAGGTGGATGCATATGCGGAGAAAAGCAAGATTTATTCGGGGCAAATCCAGGGTCATGGTTGATACAGTCCAGGTTCAGGGAGCCAATATGAAAAGCAGGAGGGACAGACATGACAAAGAACACAGAAATCCAAATACTTAACAAAACACTTTGAACAGACCAAGCCAAACATCCAACACATCAAACATATCCAACAAATCAAACAAAGACCAGCAACCAGACAGGGGAAAACACAGGGCTTAAATACATGAGGGTAAACCAGGGACAGGTGGAAACACGGGTGGAGACAATCAGGGGTCGAGTCACGAAACAAGGGGGCAGGACTGAAAACCAAAACAAAGCTCATGGACAGGACTGGGAAGTAAACACAACATGAGCACATGGACAGGACTGGGAGGGGCCAACCGTGACATCACATTACTGGAATGTGTATTTGAGCAGGGCCACTATTATCAGGGAGCTCTGAGTTTGGCTAATTATAGGAAATTATTTGCTCCAGAATTATAATTGAACAGACTTGTAAAAACTATGGACATTAAAATCACACAGCTCATCAGTATTCAGTCCAATTACAGCATGTCCTCAGGAAATACTCATCATGCTCAACGAGCCTTAAGACTTAGGAAGACCTAAACATAAGACTGAATAACAAGCTAGCTGGTAGAGATGAGAACACATGCAGTTTTATCATAGATTTTATGTCTAAAAACAAAATCCTCTATGTGAATGGAAAAAAGATCAATCAAAATTTGTTTAGTGTCTCCAAGAGATTTAATATTGAAGAGGGAATTTGCTAAGGTTGCCCAGTGTCACCCTATCTGTTCCTCTTTGTTATGCAATTACTTTCTAACCATTGCAAAAATAGCAATATCATATTTCAGTAAGCTCTTAGTCTACACCACACCTCTCCAACACCACACTGAGGGCACTAGGGGAAAGGAGGGTCAGACACCTTGACACCTTGGAATTGTCATTGAAAAAGACCAAACCTCCCAAGTGTTGCAAAACATCAACCCAATAATAGCCTCTATTGAAAAACATATAATTTATGGCTACATAGAGGTCCCCAAGAGAACCCTACTGAGTTGAAAGTTTGTCTAGACTTATTTACATATCCTTACAACTTCATATGCCAGAAAATCTTTGGGTAAAGATAGATAAGATTTGATTTTTTTGGAAAAATAAATACATTATATCAAGAAAAAAAAACTTTAGTTGTGGGGGGGCTTCAGTATCTTTTTCTTATTTTTCTTACCTTAAAATAGAATAAATTGAATCATATTTTAAAATTCCAGCTTTGTATGGAAAATTACAACTACATATGTGTGGGTGTTAAAGCTCCTACTGAGCTATAACTGTAAGATTTCATAATTACCAGTGATGCTCACAAACATTCAAAAACAGCTCCTGTTATGTTGGTCAATGATGTACACACACAATTTCTCCTGAGCACCTAAGAGAAGGCAGTAAGCATTTATTTGCTCAGAAAATTATTATAATAACTTAAATGTTAAAATAACTATTTACTTATAAAATAATATATAAATATATATATAAATAATATATAAAACTTATAAAATATATAAAATAACTATAACATTTATATAGATCATGGCAGCCTGGATTAGATACTCAGTGCTTCATTTAATAATGCCAATCAGTTACATTTGCAGCCCTGTGGATGCAAGAATTGTAATATCTTGGAATACAGGGATTGGAATGTTATGTTCCTTGCTAAGGTGATGAGCAAAAAGGTAAAAAACAGTTGTCCAGCAGCTCAATGCAGGCACTGTAGTTAAAATTCACTGTCATTTCAACCTAAGGACCCATTTCCACATAATTAAAACATCCCCAGGACATCATAAAGCCCTCTCCAGCTTGAACCACACCTTGCATGCAGTCCTCATTGAAGGTCTACAATGAACCCAATGTCTAGTATCATTCACATACAGGCAGAAACGAAATCCATCTGACCAGATAACACGTTTCCAGTCAAGGACACAATTTTTGTGTCTCTTCACCCACTGTAACCAGGCAACTTTGTGAGCAGAACTGAGCAAAGGCCTCTTGCATGCCCCTCTGCTTCATATGTTCATGGTTTACAGTTCCCTGCAATGTGTTCAGGTCAATAACACTGAGATTAATAACAGACCGTTGATTTATCAGTTTACTCAAGCTTTAGCCAGAATAACTGTTGGTAAAGAAACTGTTAATTGGGGTACTCTTAAGGGTTCATGTAATGAGCATGTTTACCACATATGGTGCCCTGATGGAAAATAAGCATTTATGGTGTCTCGGTGGAAGATTGTATGTATTTTTTTTGTTTCAGTGGAAAAGTATTCTAAAAGTATTGTCCTAAAAATGTAAAAAGTAAATGTATGCTGAATACTTTCATTACAAAATGTAACATGGACATGAACTGATGACTTTATTTCTGTATTCTAAATACATATTCTCACATCCTTTACATCCCACACTGACAAAAATGTTCTATTCCTCTCCACAGTAACACAAGTCAGTACATCAGTACAGTCAGTACATTTCCAAAGGTTGCATTTTGCACTGAAATTCAGAACTGAACATATTCTAAAAAGATAGTATTACATAATGCAAAAACATTTGTGGGGACAAAAAAGAAAGCACGAACTGAAAAAATGTTTCTTTTTTTGTGTGTGTGCTTACATCTGATTAGTGGGTTTACAATAAAGCACTTAAGTGCCTGTACACCTGATGGCCATGTTTGATCAGCTGGATCAGAGGTGTGGTATTTTGAAAGGCAAGGAAGATCTCCGTTATATCTCTGTGCCTAATGTAGAGAAGTGTGTTCAGTGGCCTGCAAAACACTGTGTGTATTATTTTGTTAATAGTGTGAGGCTGAGAATGTGCTTATAGTTGTACAGATCTGGGCTGAAGTTTTGCTCCTAAAGTGTCAGCTTTTACTAATTGTGTATTATTTCTAATTTGAGTGTGCAAGCAATCATAAAAAACTGTAACAGTTATTCATCAACATCCATGTATGCAGTCCATAAATGGGTCGTTCTAATAATAGGTCATGATGGGCACGTGTCTAGACATATAATAGCTCATCATATTTGTGGTCCACAACAGCCTTTCTTGTACACTTTAGAAATAAAGGTACCATGCAGGTACATGATTCGTTCATCAAGGTACAAACAATGTAAATGTGCAAATGTGCAACATTTTTAAGGTTTTAAGGTCCAATTGTGTACCTTAAGTTTTTCCAAGTGAAAAAGTAGACATTTGTATCTTCTTATAAACTAATGTTTTAAAACAGAAGAATAAAATAAAAAGCCTGGAGTTGAGATGGGGTTGTGGAGCCAATACAACTGAGAAAATATATATTTCAGTGGATTATGGTACAGTTTTGTTCCCTGACTAAAGGTACTGAGATGTACTCCTGAGGGTACCACCACAGTGACGAGAAAGGTACTGCCCCAGTGTCAATGTCATACCTTTTTTCTGAGAGTGTAGCACAGTTTGCTTGTTTTGCTACATGTTTGTGATTTCAGTACTACAGCAGTCCTAACCCAGGTATTACCCTGGCAGCACGCTTGCCTAGAAGTTTTAAGGGCAGACTGTGAAAGAGAAAGGTATTAATCGCTCAGTAATGGAAATAAACCTGAAACAAATCTCAGTGACATGTCTTCAGGCGTAGCATTAACCCAGCCATTTGCACGGTGTGTGTGTGTGTGTGTGTGTGTGTGCACGCGCATGCACACTACCGTTCTTTGCGAAGCAGTAACAAGCCTGAGAGGGCCTCCAAGGGACCAATTTTCCTTGTCTGTTCTGCAGGCCGTGTCGTGTCTCACTCTTTCGATGACATGATGGAAAAAAGAGAACAATTACAGTAATTGGTGCATAAGTTAGCAGCTACCTGCCATGGTGTCTTTAAGATCACAAAGATATTTGAGTTTATATGAATTTTTACTTAATGTAAGGATTGCTTGAACAACAAATACATCTGTCACTATTAACCAGAGAGTTGTTTATTTTTTCCACCCTGTGCCCTCATATGACAGGTTTTTAATGGAAAAAATGTACTTTATGGGTATCAGTGAATTCATAGTTTTATTATGGTGAATATAAGGTTTAGTATCTCTAGAGGTTGACACCTATGCAAATAAGTCCCTAGTAATCACTAATGATTGGATATCTTGACTGGAGGAAAAGTAGCATGCACATTTACTATGTCAGTTGAAAGCTGCATTTGCATTCAGTGAAAAATGTTCCCTAAGTCATCATTCATGCACACATATGAGCTAACACAATATGTAAGCAAGAAGCAAGAAGTTGTTTGTCTCTGTTGTGATAACACAATTGATTAAGCAGTCATTCGTTCTTGTTGGGCATACATCAGGGTGCTTTAGCATTCACACTACAAATGTTATGTCACCATACATGCCCCTGACCACTTCCAAAGGTGGTTTGAGTAATTGGATCACAATGGATCACAATGAAAGTACTTACACTTACTTAATGCTGTCCACTTACGATCAAATTACTCAAGACGTTTGTTAATATCATGTGTGAACAGGGCCTGAAATACAGGGTGAAAATATGTATCCTTAATCATCGCTACCACTCTCATTGCATATGATCCATAAAATATTTTAACTTGGTAGAAGTCCCCTAAGCAAGGCTGGATCTAAAGGTCAGAATCTGTAGCTGTAGAACCAGAAGAAACCTCCAGACCTTTTCTTTTTTTTTCTTTTTTTTTTACTATATGTTACTGTCCTCATGGGATACATGATAAGAGATTAACTGAATCATTGCTGATCTTTACTTCAATATTCTTTTAAAAAACTAGTGAAACAGCGAAATTCAATAGAGCAAAAAGGAAGATGTTTTAGGTCCAGGACAGCAGGCTCAAAATGGTTAACACTCTGACCAACTGACAACTGCCTGTTTGACTGTCTGACAGACTGAATGAATGAATGAATTAATTAAAAAGTCAAATAATTATGACAGCCATATAAACATTGTTATTTGTTGACTTCTGGAACTGCAGTGTGTGGACGACAGGTGCACTTTCATTGGGCCATTTGGTCCAGTGGCAGGGATGGAGTTTGCATAGTGTGCGTTAAACTAGCAAAATCAGCGTTATGATGGTTCAAGGGAGCAACTTGAATCACTAATATTCAGCAAGTCTTGTCTGACCATTTGTCTAAAAATACATGGAAATTTATTTTAATATTTTAAGCCAGCTTAAGTGCTTGAATGGACCAGAATCAGCATGAATTTATCATGAGGTCTGGTATTTATAATGTGGTCAGCCGATCGTTATGACCATAAGTTTCTAAAAGCATCTGTGCACAGTTCAGCACCACAAGCAGCTCCATCACATTCTGCATGGTAAGAAACAGGTGTGGGCCTTTCAGAATGTGCACACAGAATGCAAGAAATCAAAAAAACATTACTTCTTTCATTCCTAATATCATGATCCTGTTCATTCCCAGGCAAATTTGTGCATCACTTGTGCATCACTGAGATGTTGTATTAGCAGGAGCATTACACTGATAGCATGGTGTAACTATTCTTCTTCTCATTCTTGTGACACAGAATCACACACACACGCACACCACCCCCACCCCACCCCACCCCACTCCCACCCATCTCCTGAGCCGTCTGCCTCCAGCACCCGTGCAGCAGGCCAGCGGGGTGGAAAATTGTGTCTTGTCATTTAATTTCCAAAAAATCTTTGTTTTCACAGGATTAATCTCTCTGCTTTGCTCCACTTAAGTTGAAAGCTCAGCAAAACCAAGCGGGCTGTGTCTGTATCTGCAATCTGTCGGGACAAGTTTGAGAACTTGCACAAAGATGAATAATGATCAGCTGCTTTTCTTTTTTTGCCATTGTGTGCGCTACCGTTTACTCTGCATAAGCCATAAAGTACCTGGCTAAAAGCTACACAAGATTATTGTTAAGAGAAAAACAGCTTCATTTACTTCTAACAGGAGGACATGCTTTCTATATGGGCTGCACTAGAAACCTATGTTGAATAATAAATGGATAAAGATTTTACAGTTTCTAAATGCTGAGCAATGAGTACAGTGGAGCTAATGATACAGTCCATCCAGTTCTTGGACAGTTATTTCTAATCATACAAGACCAGGCTCCTATCTCTTTGAATGATGAGAAACTTGTAAAACTGAAACTAAAAGCCACATTAATGTTGCAAAAGTTGAAATAAAGAAAGTCAAAACAGCATAAATAGCATTAGCCTCAAATCATCCAAAAATCTTTCTTTTACAGCTTGTTCCACAATGAGGGTTCTTTTTCCCCATTTTATTAAAGGTGAAACTTTTGTCATATGCTGGTGTGATATTGACCTTTCCCATTAATATTTCTTCCAGTGACCTGCATCCTCCTTTGTTACATCTCTAGTTGTACTGATATTAATGTAGCAGGCTCAGCACACCACAGAACAAGTTAGAGACTATGTTTATCACTCCAGTGCCAATGCTTTGGCTTTACCCACTCAGATTTGAGTCTTACCTTCTAAATTTATGTCAAAGGAGCGTCAGTGAACTGGAATGAACCAGTGTTGTGTTGTATGAAGCTGCTTTAGTCCGCTTGCCAAGTTGAAACCTCAAGTACTAGACAAGTGTCTAAGCATAGGTTTAGTCCCTCAACTGGTGTGTGAAGTTGTTAGTATGCTAAGACACTTCTACCTGCTATTTGCACAGTGCATTGCTAGCCTAGCCAAGAAACCATAGTTCTACACTCTTTATTTGACAGTTTATTAACCCTTAAATGGCCAGGGCCTGTCAGCCAGGCCAAAGGTTTGTTACGCACTTCTATAACACTAAATATGACGCAACCAGTTTGCACTGAAGTTCCTGTAGTAATTGAATAACAGGTGTGTAATAAGCCTGAGTGAGTACTTATTACTGTAATTTACACAGTGTTAAAAATCCGAACATTGCAAACATTAAGTTAGCTACATTAGAGCTGGCATGTTTTCTGTGTCATGTTGTAATCCTCTCAGTGACATATTTTAGTGCATTGGACCATGATAGGTTCAAGCTCATTCTTGATGTACAGCAATAAGCTGATCTAAAGCACCCTGTGAATTGCTTTTTTATCGAAGTACTAAAGAAGCCTGTGTTTTTAATGGAAAAATGTTTTTAACTACAGTAACACATTTGATGCAAATACCAATCTAGATAAGCAAAATAAACCATCCATGAAGAGGCAAACATTAAAAAATTATTTTGAGAGCAGAGGGTCAGAAGCAGAGGGTCAGAAGTTAAGACTGTTTTTGCCTCTGCAGTGAAGTTACCATTTTGGAGATATTAGGTTTTATTAACATATGCAATACGTTATGGTAATAGTCCTATGCATACTCGTTAAATTAGTTAATCTCTATATTCTAGTTAATATACAAATATACAATTACAGATAATTTAATGATCTCCCACTAGTTATTCTAATGGTAAAAATCACATATACTATATGTCCAGAGGAAATCAACGGTCAAGTCCCTTGTCAATGGGTATGAGGGGGCATAAGCCAGCACTGCTGATTCAGTTGTTGTTCACACAGCTACACAGCAAGGCCTAATTAAAGGAATAGATTTTATCAAATCAGATTCCCTCTGTTGAGCTAAGGAGAGAAAAAAAAAATCCTGTTTACAGGATCGATAGCTTTACAAGTGCACCCGCAGGCTTACAAAGACATGTCCTTAATGAAAACACAAACAAATGGGGAAAGAAGGAACCAGTGAGCTGAAAAACATGGATGGCAGGGCTCAAAGCTTAAGACAGCGCAAAAGGGGAGCAGGTTACACTTATTAACCTTTCTGAAAATGGCCTGTGTGTTGAGGAGTTATTGATGACCTGGGTTATGAAGTCATAATGATTTCTCCAGGAAGCTGAAATGAAAGGTTAAACTATTCACATTAATTGCTCCATAGGGTTGTGTATCGACAGCTTGTGGAGCTTGTCCACCCTACTTGCCTGGTAGGGCGGGAGGTAAGGGAGCTGTCTTGATGTTGGTGAGTGTTGTGAACAAACTGTTTTTTGATGGCTCTCTGTGGCTGAACGAATGATGAATAACTCTGAGGGTAGCTGCTGGCGACAGCCGTCTGAAACCTCATAGGACTTGATTTCCCATGAATAAAATCACCATGGGACTGTACAGTGGCTAACACACCGCATTTGCACATAAATGCATGCCTCTTACGAGTGCCTCCACAATCCCATACAATTCCAGGCCACCATCAGTTAGCTTGCGTCCCATGATAGCTATGTCTATTTGGTTCCAAATCAATGTGGGTTCACTACTTTGAGATATTATGTACAACATGAATGAAAAGAAATTAAGGGAGTGAGTCAGAGAGAAAAGCAAAAAGGAGAGGTGGGCGAAGTAAATTGTAGAGCTCGAATGGGGAGCAATTTTTGTTCTCCCTGCTGAATATGACCTCTGGGGGTGCGCAGTCATGAAGGTAATAGTGATTGAGGTAGATAGGGGAAAGGCGAGTGGGGCTACTGCAGCAGTTGGGGTGGGGGTGATTTGTCAAAGAGTCGTTTAGCAGCTTGGCTGCGCACGATGCTCACTAACACACCGGGTTCAAGCTAAGGCTAACAAAACAGAACCCTAGGGGGGCAAATCAACTTAACAGGAGGAGAGACAATCTTGGTGGAAGTTACAGAGGAGGTACGAGCCATAAACACATTGTGCCTGGACATAATGGAACAACTGCCTAGGTGAAGGAATGAGCGACTCCTTTTCAGTGTGGCTGGTTAGGAGTCTTGATTAACTATTTGAGTATATATTGAAACTTCATACAGTTTTAGGCTGCCCTGTGGCCACAACACATGCATTAACTGTCAATAACCTCTGACCGGAAAGATTTTAATTACTTTTATGTCTGGTCTATGTCTGATATATTTTCCTTGTAAACGTGTCATTAAAAACACACTGACATAAATGTCTGGAAGACACAGTATATTTCCACCAACCAAGATGTAATGGCTGTGATGGGATCTAATTATTCTCCATATTTTTCTCTTCCATGTTCTCTTCCAAGCAACGGCCTCCAACCTCCCTTGTGCCTCCCCTATCTATTTCTGTGCATCTGCAAGTGGCTTTCTGTTTGACTGTCAACTGCTGCAAGTCTGTTATATACAGTCAATTGTAATAAAAGCAAACACATATTTCCTGCAGCCAGCAGGAAAACCTATTCATGCAATTGTGAAACACCAATCCATTAAGTCCATATTGCAAGCCTATTACACATTTCCTATGTTTTCATTCAGTGACGCAAAAGAGGCTTTTTATATACTTTGCCTGTTTTTTTTTTCTAATTATTTTTCAGTGCTGGTGAGGTTGAAGTGATTCAAATAGGGAAAGCCAATGGATATCATTTCTAATTGTTTTTACTAAGTGCTATATTTGGATCGTCAACTTGAGCCTGAGAGCTTATTCAAGCTGCCATTTCAAATGCAATTCTATTAAATACAAAAACAGCATTAGCAGAGATGGTGCTAAAAAAACACTGCTCAATGTGTGGGAGGAACAGGGCTTTCATAGAAGAATCAGAACAATGAAGTCATGCTAGAATTAATCAAACTGAAATTACAAATAACACCCTCATAGTTAATCAGTTTAACTAAAGTTTCCACAAGCTTATTCTTGTAGGAACAGAACTGCCTAACAAAAATGAAGGTCTTCATATCGCTCTCATTACCAGCTGCCATAAAGACATGAAGCACAATAGTTTTACCCTTCAGTGTTAGTAATCCACAGGAAAAAAAGGATACAAGAAAAACTTTATGTGTAGAAACAAACAAAATAAATATTGGCTCTGGTGCAACACAAAAAGTTCTCTTGCAAAATAAGACATTTCAGATGAATTTTAAGATGTTTAAATGTATTCTTTCCAAGGGCTTCTGTTGTTTAAAGTGCAGTTTTTTTTAGTTATTTTTTTTTCCTCATGTTTTCCCCAACCTCAGTGCTGTCATAGCAACAACTACCGATTAACAGAGATGTAATTATAGCTCACTCAAATGACATCTACAGTGCATTTCAGAAGTATTCAGCCTACTTAAATATTATCAATACCTTCTGAATTAAAAATGACACATTTTAAAATTAGTATTTGCATTGTACTGAAATGATCTAACAATACATTTTTCAAAGGAGAAATAAAATATTTGCCATCATGTATTTAAAAGAAAGTGCCAAAACTGAAATAGGCATCTTGCATAAGCAGAGCTCTGCTTCTAACTTGCACAGATGAGACACAAAATTCCTAAAAAGGACAGACTAATTTGCAACACTTATGGACAAAGTAACAATGTGGACCATCTGGGGCTACCACTGTTCTGATAAAAGAAAAGATAGGATAGCGTTTGCTAAATGAGTGTTGTCAGTATAAACATGCTTTTTGGGCAGCCTTTGAATACTTATGTAAGTATGATGGTGCTAAAAGTCTGAGGCATAACAAAATCAATGGCCTTGATTTTGTGGATGCTTGAAAGATGACAGAAAGGACAACAGAGTTAAATAGTTGAGTGCGTTCAGTATGACATGCAATTATGTGATTTGGTTCAAGAGCTAAATCGGTTTTGGTGGCTGTAGTTCAAATATTCAAGGAGGTGCAAAATCAATGTATTTTAATGAGATGATGGAGGGATGAAAGAAAGGATGGCAGGGTTAGATAGATGAATGCTGTCAGTAGGAAGTGCAGTTCTGTGCTTTGAATCAGCACTTGGATCCTTAGAACAAGTTTGATCTCTGTAGCTTGAAAATTCAAGGAGTGTGGAAATCAATGGGTTTCTGTGGGAGGATGGAGAGAAGTAAAAAGAAAGGAAGAAGAGTAAAGAAAACTAATGAGTGGACACTTAAATCAGGTCAGCCTTACTGTGTAAATGAACTTTGGTACTTCTGAATTGTAGACCATAGGAGAAGGCATTGAAATAAGAATGGGAATCTATGACGTTAAAACCAAGGAGTGAAAAACAAGGGATGAGGGAAGAATAACGCTGGGAGTAGCAGGAGAGCACTATGCCTCCTGCAGCTGTCCTGTATTTTGTAGCTTAAATATGTCAAAGTAGGAGGCGTTTGAAAAAATCCCACAAGGAACTCTATAGGAAAAAATAAAAGTATTGGTAGGGGGATGAAACAGGAATACGTGTGAGCTATTCTTCCAAAAAAGCACAAACATGAATGCACACAGAATGAAGGTTTGTGGAAAGGCTTACAGTTGTAGTGTTAAAACTGTATAAAACAGCACCAAGAAATAAAAAAGCGACTAGAGTCAGCAGCAAATTACAAGAGGAATTTTCACACTTTTAAAAACTGTTTTGTGCCAAGTGCCCGAGCCCCGTGCCCCACTGAGAGCCACGAGAACCAAAAGAGCCACAAAAGCTGGTGTGAAGATGGTCACACAGCCCTTACATGATCATCAAATCTACCACAGAGATACACCAAAGTAAACAATTCAATACTACAAATACAATCTATCAATCTATGTGTGTACAGATCTTAAAAAAAAAAAGAATATCGCAGAGGGAATGAGAATCATTGCTAATCATCTAATATAAAAAAACATGCAAGATTAAATTCACCTTTCATCCCTGCTGGTGCCATGGTAGCCAAAGCATGAATCTGAAATGTTTCCCGTTTTTAAATTGTGTTATTGATATCCGCACATCTCCTAACAAGTGTGACTGTTTCTATACATCCAAGGTCTGTACAGTGTAATTTGATGTGTGTCTAGCCACTGCTGAATTAAGGTACTTCCTCCTGATACAGCTCTTATGCTCTGAAAACCTGGTTTAATTACTACACCTCCATTTTTTCCTAATATATTACTACAATAATACATAATATGGCATAGTATTGTATATAACATAGTACTATAATAAAATCTATTCTACTCTATTCTATTCTATTCTATTCTGTTCTATTATATTATTATTATATAAATACAATAAATATAATATATAACTACTATTTTTTTTCTTTGTAAAATCGTTAATTCATTCACATTTTTGATAAGTGTTTTGATTAGTTCATTAGCATCCTTGATAAGAGTGTTTTGATAAGCTATTTTTCATTGCGCTGGTATTTAATTCAGTGCCACAGATAGAAAAACAGCACCTGTGAATTTAATGTATTCGTGTGTGTTTTGAAAGCAGTTTGTCATAATGAGCAGTAATACCACACTATTCAGTTATTTGCTGGAAAGAGATGCATTTTGATGAATTTAGTAAAAAAAAAATTGGGATTTGTGTAAATAAATGAAGTAGAAGTTCAGGCAATGAGCTGTTGTAAAAACTGTAAATACACACACTTCATAACATAAAAACACAAAACAAAAATTCATCATTAAAAAAATAACTGAGTAGTCATTTGAATTTTTGTTGATCGATCCACCCTGCCAAAAGAAAAAGTTTTCAACATCGGCATTTATAATATCAGGAATTTGGACAAATTCCCAGTAATTAAACTCTAATGCAATCATTCTGTGGTTCAGATGTCAATAAGAGGCAGCAAAGTAATCATGTAATCATTCTAATGGTCTCTCCAGAAACATCCTTTGTAATGATAATGCTGACCTGAGTGGTAATATAAGGGCATAATATCTGTAGTGATGATCATCTCCAATACTATGAACTCCACTACAGTTTAAACAGTAGGGTAAACACACACGATCACTGGCATTTTTGATTTTAACGTTAGAGTTATTCAACCCTGAAAAAGAGCAGGACTGTAAAGTGTGATGATGGGGTGAGGTGCTCGCTCCAGGGCAAAACTTGCATTTTTAACTTGATGGATTGACCACTTGTAACACATTATCAATGTACAGCTATTTTTACAATGAAAATGAATGTGTTACATACCAATATTTTGCAGCTCAGAAAAAAGCAAGTGCATTCATCCCAGGGCAGTGTTTAGAGGTAATGAGTCACCTGGGTCCACTGCAAATTTAGCCCTCCCCTTTAGGAATGTGACCAGCGTGCAAGCATTGAATAACTTTCTCTGCAAGCCTTAATGTAAATGAGCGATTTCCACTTAATACCCACTTTTGCGAGAATAGATCCTTTTGCCTTTTAGGATTTTAGGGGTCTGACACTCTCTTCTACTGTTAAGTAAGCATGCTTCCACTATGCTACTTTTCCCACTGAAATTTTAGAAGTCACCTTTGCAAATCCAAGACAAATGTAATTGAGACTAATCTCAGAACAACATTGTGCATGGCCAGCCCGTTCTTTGTGAAATTGGCTTTTTGTGAAGAAAAAAAAAAACACAATAAAAAAAACATCTGAGCAGTCCATGGATGTTCCTGAACTTCCAGAATGATTTTTGTTTACTAATCTGTTCTCTCCACATTCACTAGTCATCACAGTCTCAAACTAACATCATGTCACCTTTATCTGCTGTGTGACGGAATGATGAAGGCATTCTAATTATCCAGCCGTGGCACACATCAATCATGAGTCTTGGAGACCTTGCAGAGCTGCTGAGACACAGATGAGGGAAATCCGTTTGACCTGTCCGAGGCTGAATTAATTATCCAATTACTCCTCTCCAACTGACTGTGCTGCCCCGATAACTTCAGAGCTATTTACAACTGACTGCCTCTCCGAGATAACAAAAGGCCCATTTGCCGCATAATCACCTTGAAGAGTAAACGACTGGCAAAAACTCCACAGACCAAGGCACTTTCATCAGCATTATTTTCACCAGTAACACACAATAAATAAAGGACATGAAAAGTTCAAGGAGTGAGATCATGAGCCAAAAATCTTTCATGTGTCAGGCTTTAATGTTAAATGTTCTTGAACACTTTGTGCTGCTATAAATAATTGAATGAGAGTGGCCCCTAGCCGTGTCTGTTCTTTTTATCTCCTGGACCCAGTCTGGAGAACTTTTTATCGTTTGCACCTGTGTCTTGTTTGTTTGTGTATAAATAAAGCCTGCATTGCTTTCAGTGGTATGTTAAGTTTTGAGTGTAGTAGAAAGTGTTTTCTCACGTGTGCCAGTTTTAGTCTTCCTGTGTTAATGTGTTTGAGTACATCTTTCTGCAGCTACCTGCTGCTGCCTTGTTTCACATCCATTGACCAGCTGCGGTTATAATGGCACAGCACTGTAAATCAGCAAGTGAAGAGGAACACCTGCAATCATCTCATGCTCTTGTGCCAGCATTTAAATTACAGGGCAGCCAACTCTGAAAGTAAAACACAATTTGAAGCTGGATTATCTGACTGTAGTCTTGGTTTATGTAAAAAACATAACTTGGAGGCATCCATCTCTCTTGCATTTATCTGTCACAATTCTAAGCAGAACGTAAAATAAAGATGTGCGAGACATGAAGTTCTCTTGTTCTCTTTATGTGAGTAGAGGTAGGGAGATGTTAGATTTGATCATGCTTGTGTTTGTAGGGGTGTGTTCATATGTGATGTATTTGTTTGTTTTACATTGGGGGCAGAATTGTGCAGTGGGCAGGACTGTTGCTTCACAGCAAGAAGGGTGAATGTTTTTGTCTGTATGTTCCTCTGATGGACGGATGGCCTGTTTTGGCTGCTTCCTGACTGATTTTGCCCAATAAGCAATGGGACTGGCTCCAGCACTCCCTAAGACCTAGGAGCGCGTGTGATCGCTCAGTGGTCAGCCATATTGTTAAGTTTGTTTACAGTCACTGATAAAACTAATAGGATACAAGCTAATAACCTCACTAGCTAGAAGCTAGATAAAATATGACAGTAGTGTAGAGATTACATATGCACATTAAAGCATAGTACTTCAGCTTATAAAATAATTTGAACAAACACACCAAAGCCAGTTTACAGTTCAATAAATCAATTTTTAAGATCAATTATATGATTTTATCATCCTTTCTCTCATCCTTTAATTCTTTGGATGAGTTTAATTGATATCCTTTTTTTCACAGATATAGGTTCTTCAGTTATACAATATACAACTGGTACATGTTTATAGTGTGTAGACACCCACACACACACACACAAACACACTTTTTTTTGTTGTTGTTGCTAAAACACAGTTCCAGAGCTCATTTTTCAAAACCTTAAACCCACATTCAAAAGCTATAAATCAATCAAGCATCTTATTCCACCTAAAACAAACAACTCAAAACCATCTTCACTCATAATGACTGCACTGGTGCAGATGAAAGTATTAATTTCAAAGATGCAAATTAATCAGAAACAACAAAAAAGTATAAATGTACATGTATGGAAACTTTTTATCTGTGTTTCTTTAAACTAAGTGGAGTTTTGGTGGCAGAGCTCTCTCTCTTCATGGCAGTATGAGACTAATTGTGCCTTATAATGAAACTTTAGGCAAAACAGTTAAGGAGATTTGCTGTATGCGTGTATCAGGAGATTATGGCATAAACGTTTGGCAAAAGATTTCTCCTTTTGGTAACTGATGAAAAGGTTTGGGGAACTTCTAGACTATGAATTCTTGTGTGTAAGCAATTAAAAAAAAACTTTAAATAAGTAAAGAGCTAAATGCCCTACAAATAAAGTCATTTTGGGAATTTCAGGGCATTTCAGAATAAATGTTAATGTTATAAAAGTGTTATAAAAATGTTATAAAAGTCTAGCTCCTTTTGTGCAGTAGAAGCACATCAGAGCTGTTGCATCAAAACCATGCAAAATCATAAATTAATTATTTTAATTTTATTTATTTATTTAAGACCAGCTACCCTTATATTGTTTATAATTGACTGATGAATGGACCAAAGGACTTGGTCTAAAAGAACATTTATTTCCACTGCTTGAAAACCATTTTATACAGAGAGAAGAAGGTTTTATTGAGACTGGACCAGTATATCCTCCCCAGTCTCCCACTGACACACTCTCCTTGTCACATTAACGTCACATGCAGTTACATTAATTTATAAAGCATCTTTGCAGAACCTCATTTACAAAATGTTGAATTTCACAGCAATCTTCAACTATCTATGGTTTTAGCCTTGCTTCTGTTTATACTAAGTGGATCACTCATAGCATGAAGAGTTTACATTCCTGCACACTGCAGAGGAATTTGATGTAGAAGAGTTCACTGACAACTATGCTACTTTAATCTATGCTAACTACATCTAAAGGTTAGTTATCCTGTTAACGGGGTTTCTGCTGCCCTCTGGACATGCTTGACCATTGTGGAACTATCTGTACATGCCATCATCTTCTTGCTGCAGTGAAAACCTCAGCTGGATGCAACAGAGATAATGATCATCACATGCTTCTTAAACTTCCCATGATTTGTAATTAGATTCATCACTGCCAAGCCAAGAACTCCAGACCCTTTTCTTGAAACCCCTTGCCAATCATGCACTCTTATCACTTATATCCAGCATGTCTGGAACAAGAGTAGTTCATTGACAGTTTTCAGTTAGACTTGCAACAATAGCTCATCTAGTGAGACTTTCTTCTGTTTGATTGGACTGCCTCCGTTCATCTCACTCATAAATGAATACTGTTGTACTGTTGTAACTCCTCTATGTGGTGTTGCCCATTGGAGGATGGGTCCCTTTCTGAGTTTTGGTTCTGCTCCCAGTTTCTTATTTTGTTCTTCTAAAGAATATTTCCATTTTTACCCTTGCTTGCTCATTAGGGGCCTGGAATAGGATTTCTGCAAAATTGCACTAGGAAAAAAAATGAACTAAACAAATACGATAGAAGATAAAATATGTCTAAAATATAGATTTCTAGAGCTCCTGAATGCTTTACCTCTCTCTTTTTCTCTCTCTGCCAAGAGGACATCACCAATATTATTAATTACCCTTAGTAAACACTTAATCTTAATCTGTAGTGAACAAGAAACAGAAACAAGACCATGTTACAGATGTTTAGCTTTTAATTGTATATTACATCTATACTTTTCAGATTTGCATATAGAAACGACCAGCCATAACATTAAAACCTTGTTTCTACACTCATTCTCAGTACTTCAGTGACACTGACGTGGTGATGGTGTGTTAGTGTATGTTGTGCTGGTGAGATGATCAGACACAGTAGCGCTGATGGAGTTTTTTTAACACTGTGTCCACATCCTGTCCAGTCTATTAGACACTCTTACCTCGTTGGTCCACCTTGTAGATGTAAAGTCAGACATAATAGTCCTTCATCAGTGGTCACAGGACGTTGCCCACAGGACAACTCTCAGTTCAGCAGTGGCACTGAGGTGTTTAAAATAAAATGGACAGTGGATGTAGAAACAATGAGGTGATTTAATGTTATGGCTGATTGATGTCTATTATGTGCGAGACGAAACGTCCATATAGTGCAGAGTTATAAACCAGAGTCAAACATAAGCGGGCGGAAACAGCCTTTTGTTACTACGCACATGGTGTCTGATATTCACTTTCTGTGGATGCTTGTCAAGCATCATCAGTTATAAGATTTAAAATGCAACTGAAGATTTATATCCAGAAATTAGCCTTCATAAGACTGTTGTCAACTGTTGCCTATTAGAGTCATCATTCACTCTCTTTTTTTCTGTTTTTGTCAAGCTCCTTAGTGAGTAATTTTTAGTTTCACTGATTTGTGTAATGAAATTGTTGCCCTTTTGTTGACTGTTTTTCCAAATTAAACAAACTGTTATATCACAATTTCATCTCTTTCTCTTTCTCTCTCTCTCTCTCTC
Organism: Pygocentrus nattereri; assembly: GCF_015220715.1. Classification (NCBI taxonomy): domain Eukaryota; kingdom Metazoa; phylum Chordata; class Actinopteri; order Characiformes; family Serrasalmidae; genus Pygocentrus; species Pygocentrus nattereri. The sequence continues at coordinate 22,046,692 of NC_051213.1, forward strand.
TCTCTCTCTCGTCATGAAGAATCACAAAGAGAAGGTTATACAAGTATTGTAATGCACTATTATACCAAAATTGGTGATATAAAAGAAGAGTTTAGTATGATGCAAGACTCTGACATTGAGTTGGAGGGATAAAGTGACCTGATCGATATGTCAGGCAGGCAAGCAAAGCCCTTTTAAGCAAAACTCCAAACAACAATGAATAAAGAGGATGTAGAGCATGGCAGCAAAAGGGCCAAACACTTAGAACTCAGCACATCAGAGCCAATGTCAAACAACGTTACAACAAATACAAACATACAAACACATTTAATGCTTTGACCCTCTGACCTACGGACTCTGCAGAGCACTGATGTGTATTCATGAGTGATAGGCACACTAAACACTCAGCCTCTCTCACTCTCTCTGTCTTGCTCTCTCTCTCTCAATAATCTGATCTCATGATTTGATTTTTCATTTTGCTATTTAGTACTTAACTAAACAATTAATAAAAGGTTCCGTTCCAAATGTTATGAATGGTTACAGATTTGAATCGTCTTCATGTTGATACATTCAGAAAAGACACCATCACATACCTACATATTCTTCTGCTAAACCATGTTGTGTTAAAATAGCAGCCTAAACCTACATAACCATCTATAAACACCTACGTGTTATTTGTCATAAAGGTTGCATTTGCCAGTTTTGATGTCAAGTTGACATAACAGGTGTTATGTCAGGTGACTCTTGTGTTTTTTGACATTAGCTTGTGTCAGGACACTTTCTGGGGTGAAATAACAGACTTTGTAGTTGGGCTGATTAAAAAAAATTAACAGTTTCTGTGGCTCTTAGGTAAAGTTTCATTTTACAGTTTATCAGATTTGAGGTATGTCACATCATCAGCATTATGTCATTGTGAGATAAGCTAAGCTATAACAACAGTTATTATAATATGCTATGTCACTTTAACCAGAAAGTGCTATGACATGATCATAAAAAATCGATGTTACCTGACATAGGTGTTATGTAAATGATTATGTCCATTAGAATAAGTCTTTGCACTGTCCTACAGTACAGTGTTACCAACAGGTAGTCATATATAGCACACACACACACACACACACACACACACACACAAACTTACATAAATATACACAGTGCATGTATATGGATTTATCTGTAGAAAGTCTGGAGTCTTGATTTGTTGCCAATTTTGATTTTTTCCTTCTACATTGATTGCATCTAAACCTTTATGCACCTGCACAGCTACCCACTGACAAGAAACTTCTGCCAAGAAAGTTATCTCTGGAGTATGCATAAACCATCAGGATGATTTGAGTTCTGTGAAACAAAGGAATACAAAGTGCGTAGTACAACCAAAGATTCAAAACAAAATAGCAAAATCCTCATCTGCATCTCATGCTGTGTGCATATAAGCCTTGACCAAATAATAACCAGGATGGCTGAGAAAACAAGTGCAGCTAAAGAAAGAAATCTTTACAGTTTTGAACAAAACGACTTTGAGTGGTCCAGGTCTGCCTTACTAGCAGTACCAGTAATGCAAATAATACAGAAATATGGAAACACACCATTTGTCCTGGATCTAGCCAGGGAGCAGTGGAGTCAAGAAAATGGCAGCTTTACTCAACATTAAACTATACAATGCACCTGAATACACAACAATGTATCTGACAGAATGGACAACTGAATGACTAGATAAAACAGGCTGGGCTGATTCCATAAATGGAATTTTTCCTTTTAATTTTCTGTTTTTGACAAAATGTACTATGCAATGGTGTGTCAGAATATTAATTACACTCATTATTTATGTTATTTAACACAAAGATTATATTTTTGATTCAAAAACTCTGTGTTAGATTCTTTGATTCTGTGTTAGAAACCTTGTTGTAGAAAGTGGCCAATAACATTACTCATTTGACAAGCCTAATGAGAGCTTAATAATTCTGCTTTAAGAGGGCCTGTTTAAAGTTTTTTATAGCTAACCCGCTATATTCTGCGTAACAGTGAGTTAAACTACTTAATGTTATCTTACAGAATCAGTACGCTTTGATACCAAGGTTGGGCATTAAGTGAAAGTGATTAAAATGTCAATCATTATTTTACAAAGGGCCAACATTGTTAAACACAGGTCTAAAGTCTCAACTATGCACACTTTCTATCTCTGCTAAACTACAAACTTTGTTATCTGACTGTTATCACCCTTTTCACACAATACAATTTCTTAAGTGAGAGGTTTATTTTATGAGAGCCTCAGTAAATTAAATGAAAAAGATAACTTTATTCATTTTGCTTGTTTGTTATTTTATTAAAAATCTATTTTCTATTTTTAAAAATCAGAGAACAAAAGGATATACTTGCTCCACACTTAATTAATAATTGCTTCACTTGATTGGTTATATAGCCATATATGCAATGACATAAATTCTGATAAATAAAATGAACCTTTTCTTTCATAGCAGCTCTGGTGCTCTGCCTCAGAGCTGATCCAGATAGTGATTGCACATTAACTAACATTACATTCACACCTATTTCACATAGTAAACACTTAACAATGGCTTTGTTGTAAAAAAAGTCTGATGTTGGGACAATATTCATGTTTGTAAGATGCTTTGTATTAGTTCAAAAAAGTATAATCACGCGTATTTCTGCAATTTAAATGAGAAATTAGAAAAAGGTGAATTTGACCACCTTACAAGGTCCAGCTACTACAACCATACAGAGTTTCTGAATCATTTTTATATTATCCAATGAAAACTAAGAAACATTCAAAAGAAGGCACAATGTTGTGTCAACATGTTAAATGTTACAGTCATTGAATTTATCAAGAAGCTCTGTACATTATAAGGCCACAAGTATGTGGGCATCACATCTATTGCTAACAGGTGTATAAATGCAAGCACATTGCTATGCAATCTCAATAAACAAACGTTGGCAGTAAAATGGGTCAGTTTAAATGTGGCATTGTCACCTTTGCCACAAGTCAGTTTGTGAAACTTCTACCCTGCTAGATCTGCCCCAGTCAGCTGTAAGTGAAATTAAATGTCTTGAAGCAACAACTGCTCAGCCATGAAGCGATAAACCACACAACTCACAGAGAAGAGCCACTGAGTGCTGAAGTGAGTAGCAAGTAAAAATTGCTAATCCTCCGTAGCATCACTCACTAAAGAGTTCCCAACTGCCTCTGAAAGCAACATAAACACAAGAACTGCGTATTGGGAGCTTCATGACAAGGGTTTAATGGCTGAGCAGCTGCACACAAGCGTAAGATCACTATGTCCAGCAACAGCTGGAATGGTGTAAAGCACATTGCCACTGAACTTAAAGTTAGTGGAGAAGGGATAATGGGCTGGGCCATTTTTTCAAAGTTTGGGCTCAGCTCTTTAGTTACAGAGAAGGGTAACGTTAATGCTACAGCATACAAAGACATTTTAGACATATATATGCTTCTTATGTACTTCCAACTTTGTGGCAATAGTTTGGGCAAGGCTTTGTCCTGTTCCAGCATAACTATGCACCTGTACATAAATCAAGGTACATACAGGCATGAGTTTGGTGTGGAAGAACTCCAGTGGTCTGCACAGAGCCCTAACCTCTACCTCACTAAACAAATGAATTATTATGTTATGCATTGGTCCTACAAGGGAAATTTGTCATTTAGCTGCCTAAACATTCCCAGTCTTGGAAAAGCACAGCATCGCCAGCAGAGCAATGCTGTCTGGTGTAGTTGGACATTAAGTTCCTTGAAAAAGGGCACAACCAGGCATACCCAGTCTGTCCTGGGGTTTCAACCCTGGCTCACCTCTCTTACCACAAAGCTACCGGCCACCACCGATTATGCACCAGGCCTTTTCGTCCAGCCTCAGTGCCTGACTTCACAGCTACTCTTTCAACAGAACGGGCACAAATTCCAGACAGAGACACTATCCAAAATCAAAATCAAAAAAAGAGTGGAGGCTGTTATAGCTACGAGGGGAGCTGCACATTCAACTCCATATTAATGAACATGGCTTTGGAATGGTATGTCCAACAAGTTCATACTTGTGAGATGTGAGATGGTTACATGTCCACATGCTTTTGGCCATATAATGACTTTGCAAGCTGACATGCTTCCTCCAATGAAACTATAATCTGCCAGTTTCTTCTACCATGAAGATAATTATGCATTACAATAATAATGATGTGCAATGAACAACACTAATAATATCTGCTTTAAAATAAAACTACTTGTGGGATTTATAGCCATTGCTATAGATGGCTATAAAATTTCCAATTCCCATTGTAAAAACATGGAAATTTAAACATGGAAGTTGTAATAAATACACAAATAACTAAAGACATAAATTAGTTAAAACTTCAAGAAATAAATGGAAAAGAAAGGAAGAAGAAAAAAGAAAGAAAAGATAGCTGATAATGTGCACTTCCAATTTGAAATGTAAAATCTGGATATTCTAAGAGTGTGTGTGTGTGATGATAGTGGTCTGAGTTGCCATCACCATGGATTAATGCTCTAAGCCTGACTGAAGCTTGTTGGATACAAATGTACATGTGTAATGCCATAGGTATGTTTAGAATCTGAATCTGGATGTGTTAAACCCAAACCAGGTTATATCTCTGACCAAGACCTGATGGTCAACATAAAAATGAACATGGAAAATCCTAGATGTGTGACAGAATTTGCAAACTACTCCTGCTAAAATTAGCCAAAGCTGTATGATTTCAATTTGTTCATACTAGTGGCAAATCATGACGATTACAGCTAGGCCTTCAGTTTGAAGCTTGTAAATTGCATTCTGAGTTTTTGTTGAAGATTGCGAAAGACACATTAATGTATGTTTTACTCTGTATTTATCAGTTTTAAATGAGCGATTTTGACTTGCAAAGAGCCCTGTCATAATCCAGGGTTCACCTCCTGAAGTTCTGACCAATAGGAGAGATGGCTTGGCTGGTCCTACCTAGATATCACAGAGAAAAAAAAACATGATTGGACAAATAAAATCATGATTCTTCCACTGAGTGTTAAAAAATTACAGCCTTTTGTTTCCAAACTAAACAATCACTTTAATCCAAGATCCTTTTCTCCTGAGATATCAGCTATAGGGATAAGTTAATGTTAATAAGTTAAAGTTAATAAAGATAAAGTTAATGTTGCAGCCTCAGAAATCAAAATAACTGAGCAACATGACAGTGGATTTAAGGGTTATATGTTAACACCTATAACATATTGAGGTGAAAACCTACAGAGACAAGTTAGAACTGATTAAATGGTAAAACTCTGATTTCAGTAAGACTGCCGTTGACGCACTGCTCAGACGAAAGGTCCTCCTCAGTCATCAAATCCTGTGCTACCAAAGTGATACAAAGCTGACAGAATAAAACGACATGTATGGTACAAGAGGTAACACTTATGAAACATGGATGAGAGAACAACACTGGTTATTGCTTTTTGTTCCCTTTTAAATGTTTTTGTATAGAAGGAGAGGAGAGATGTGCATGTGTGTGTGTGTGTGTGAGAAGTTACCCTTGTTTAAATAACAGCGTGACACTGTGAATTCCTGGATGGCAGCAGAAGATGGTCTGTGCAAACATTCACTAAGCATGTCAAAAGCAATTCATACAAGAGGACGGACGGTGCATATTCAATGGCGCTGCAAACGATACAATCTGGCACCGTTCTTTCCCCTGTTCCCTCTGTCTGGCCCCCAGCACCCAGCCAGCCGGCGAGCAGGAGCGGGCGAGTGAATTAACGAGAGAAAGCAGCTCCTGTAACGAGGATGCCAGAGCACGTTAAGGCTGCTGTCCAATCACAGTAACCGTCTGTGAGCGCTGCAGTCTGCCTCCGCAGGGCATCGCAGGCGGGGAAGGTGAGAGGAGCTCCTGCATCTGCGGCCCCTCAGATTGTACTCACCTAGTAGTGTTTATTACCACATTCCGAACAATGTAAAGGGGAAGCAATTTATATTACTGAAATCTGTTTTGGAGAGCTGAATTTAATCCCCTCATTACTAAATTGTCATTGCCTCATGTTGCCAGATACACTACGTTTCATCTGGACCGTTTTGCACATGGATAATTTTGCACTGTCCCCATGATTTGAATTGTGCCATCCTTGTAAGCCACCCCACGTTAGGCCAGCTGCCAGATCACTACAAAGGGCAGTACACAATACAAATGGGATACACTGGCTCCTGTTGCCAACCACTGTAAGCTCTGCGTCAGTCCAGCCAAAATGTAGTCTGGTACCTTATTTTCTAGCCTACTGATACACACATTTGTTTTCTTAGCTAATGGTGATGTTGTTGTAAGAACTGACTCTGAAACAGCAATTAAGGACAATGGATGGGCAAGAGCTGGGTGGTCAAAAATGTGCCACTGAGCTATGTTTAATGGAGATGCAATAATCCGCACACAGAGGAATGCTGACTAACATTGCCATTTTAAAGCAGCGTTTGATTCAAATTCTGTCAGCAAAGTTAAGAAGTGAGAGCTAGAACACTAGAAGTAATATGCATAATTCAAATTTAGGGAAACTAGCTTTCACTTTTTATTAGCCATGTTAGCATGCATGGCAAATTTGATTTTGGTCAAACTATAAATGCTTACTAAGCGCCGAAGTATCCCTATACGCCCTTCCGACTTTCACCCATAATTTGATCAAATGGATTGCAGGGACAAGGTGAAGCTTAATAGCAATTTATCCTCTCCAGTGAGAATTGTGCTGGCTGCAGCAATAATTAGGGGGGACAGAAGAGGTGTGATAGTGACAGCGCACTATGATGTCATTAAATACTATTTCTGTATACATTTAAAATGATGCTGTGGGTCACTACGCTTTACTCTAATAAACTGCCAAAATGCTTACAGAATTCTTCAATAAACACAAGACGCAGGGGTTGGGTGGTCATTTTAGATAATACGAACACTCAATGGATTCTCAGTTACATGTAAAAACATATGAGGTTAGAGTTTGGGTTAGGATTAAGTTTTACACAATGAAGGTAACACATTATCAATGTGTGTTATGTCAGCAGAACATCTTCAAGATATTTACTTCAATGTATTCAGATGCTTCACTGATATGTTATTGATGTGTTACTGATAAACTGTTAAGAATTTATTAATCATCTACAAAGGACCACTCCAAATCAAGTGTTCCCTGGGCACATGTACTCATAATCAAATTCCAATGTACTGCATTTTGATGCAAAATTTAATTTCCCATAGGAAAAATGTCAAAACACTGTCATCCTCTTGTGTTTGCCTCTGTCAGATTGGCAGTTCTATCACACAGTTGATGAAGAATTAACAGTCAAAGGTCATCCATAGCAATCTCCAGCACTATGGGAACAGGGTAGCAGCCAATATGATATCTTCAGAAGTTTTGGATATTAACTTGGTGACAACAAAGTCACTGCCTCGGAGTGTGTTTGTACATGTGCCCTGACCTCTAGTGAATCAGGGACACCTGTGATTACAAAACAAACCTAAACATAGAGAGCAACAAGATATCTCAATCCTGGGCGAGTCAGAATGGGGAGAGTAGATGAATGATTGTGCTCGGGGTCTGGGAGATACCCTCAATCTTTCCGATTTCATGGGCTGGGACTTCAGTTGAACTGGAACAGATGGAACAGAAATGGAATTGGATGCAAGAGTTAAAACCGCATGTCTCGTCAGAAGGTAAGGACAGAGCGGAAAGCCCCACCAAACCACAACTGTCATTGTCACACACACAATACTGCTCTGATCTGTGTTCAGCACACACGCACACGCACACACGCCCTGACTCTCTTGCTCCCTCTGCTTCTTGCTCTTTCTGTCTCTCTCTCCTTGTCCTGCCCATTGTCCCTTTCCTTTCTGTTTCTTGGCTGTCATCATGACATATGTTGAGCTCACACAGCTCCCCCAGCCCAGGGCCAGCTCCATGCTGAGTGGGTTTTGGATGCCGTGTTGCCATGGAGAGCCAGCTGTAATTTCAATAGCGTTGCCATAGTGAGCAGGTAATATCAAGAAAGTGCTCTCACTACTGAGCGCCAGAGCACAATATTGCAATAGTGTACAAAACCTAATAAACGATACCGCATTTGCATGGAACTTGAAAGTTATTCCTTTTTACCTACCTTAAACACTTCTTTTTTTTAACCCTTTTTTTTTGCAAAATTTCCTACACAAAAGTAATATATTTACTTGTATTTTTCAAAATATGCCAAATGTGTAATATTGCCATATAAAAATTCAGACTACTACATATATTTTATCTACGTATGTGCATAGATTGCAATATATTGACATACACAGTCGTATGTAAAAGTTTGGATTTCCTGGTCATACTTTTTTTTGTTGATTAAGTGAAATCTACAGTAAACAAATTCAAATTTGATAATTTTCTGCCAATATGGTAATGCATATATGCATATACTGGTATATATTGAAATATTAAAAATGGCACAGATTTCTAATATATATAGCACATATATTTTAAGATGAGCAAATATATGTACATATATTTTTCCTCCATTTGGGATAAAAGATGCTTCATTTGCCTTTAACTGACATTCAACTCAACATCTATGTAATTGAATTGAACTTTTCCATTACTTTAACCTTAAACCAAAATCCTGCTATGTGTAATGACCAATTACTTGAACATATGCAGATAAGTTACAAGGGGTCATTAAAATAAATTCTGACTAGAAAAACTCCAATTAACCAATATTATACTTTTTGAAAATAAACAAAATTTACTTATGAACAGCCAAGCCTATGACCCATTACCCTTATACTGGGTATAACTGCCTGAAGCACTCGTACACTCACACAATCAATGAAATAAAACTCTGAAAATAGTAAAATACATACTTCAATATTTGAAATCATCTTCACAAAGGTCCTTAAAGATTATGTATACAATTAGCAGTTTGTTTACCAATGAGAACAAAAAAAAAATTTACAACCAAATTAAAGTGATAATTTTTAAGAAATATAAACCTATATCCACATTTACATATGACAGAATTCACTTTAAAGTAAGTCCTACAAAGGACACAATTTCTACATTCATAAAATGATATGACATTGTCCCTTTTTACAAAAACCAAACAATTTGTAGACTTGCATTCACTAGGAGTTTTTGGCACCACATCCAATTTGTTCTCTCAGTTTCACATGACAATTGGGGGGAAAAAAAACTATATATTAAATGATATGAACAAATGACAGTACAAAGGCTATAGCATAGCAGACATGACACAAGTAGGGAGGTTCTAGATTACTTTTCAAGGCTTGTTGCCAGCGCATAGGAGAAGAGGGTACATATGTATATGAGAAACCAGCACAGTCATGCTGCCTGACAAACTCCTTGTTCTAAAAATGACTACATTATTTCCAGCCATGTTTCGCAATGGTAACACTGTAATATATGAGTGTGTGCGCACACACACACACACACACACACACACACACACACAAACACACACAAACATGTCTTACAGGTCTAACACAGCAGAATAAACAGCATGTATAAATAAAATACAGCACATACCATGGTATAGAATTCAGTAAAGAAACCTTTGACACATAACACTGGCAGTAGAGATTCGAGTCACTGGCACACTGATTCTTAGTGTTAAGTATTAATTCACTTTTCATATTTGCCCTTAGTCTTTTGTATTTGCGTATCTAAAATAATGCCATATAGTCAAACGAAGGCTTTTGAGTAAGTCAGATGAGTGTGAGGATATCCCTGAAGTTAGGTCAACACACACACACTCATGCGTGTGGGCATGTGTGTTTGTGTGTGTGTCTATGTAGCAGGTGTCACAGCAGAAAACAGATGGGCCAGCATCATGCCATAGTGTAACCATAACTCCCACAATGCAGTGCAACGAGCAGTCGGTCACGCAGGACGTCCTTGCTGGGGTATTCGGGGAGTTTCAGCATGTTGATACTGGAAAAGATTGAAAGACAAGTCAGAGTGATTCCGTTGTGGATTGAGAACCAAGTCAAACAGGGTTGCATATGCTTGACTTGCACCATGACACAAAAACTGCCCTTTTAAGCACTGGGTGTCATTTTTTGTTCCGTCTCTTTCTGCTTTTTTGCCAGTCTATGTGATCGTGTCTCTTGTATCCTTGTACAGGCTACAGAGTAATTGGTCTTCAGTCACATAGCATGAGTGCTTAACTCTCAAAGAGCCACACTGCCATCTGCTGCTCCTAGATGCTACAATACCAATTCTGGTGCATCAATGGACCGTTTGTCTTTGTCTTTCTCACCAGGTACTAGAGGTAGGCAATAAGTTGGATGTGTAGGGCACAGCAGCGATGGTAAACTTCTGTAGGCCACTGCCCCCCATGAGAAAAGCAAATCCACCATGCGGAACACGGGAGCTAGGAAGAGAGGAAGAAAAAAGAGAAATGAGGTGAACTACAGAGAACTGAGAGGTGGATTTTACCTCTTAAACTATGCCCATATTAATTTCACCATAGTTACTGAACATTTTATAGCAGTTAAGCGATAAGGCAAAATTATCTTATGACATTACTTAGACATTTTCACAATGCACACCATGTATTTTGACATAGACACAACACACTAGTAATGCTACATTTAAAATCTGCCATTAAATTGTATCAATACAATGCTTTTTATTTAGTGGTTCACATACTGCATTGCACAAAGCGTTGTTCAGTGCATGTACGTACTTATGATATGCACAATACTCAAAAAAGTGTCAAAATGCATCACAACAACAGTACAACACAACAACATGGTCAAATTACCGACCTCTAGCTAAAGGGGTGCAAGCCCATAAATTCTGTTAACAGCTATTTATGTAATTTACCAAGGCATCAATGGACACGAATAAGGCATAAGAACTCTTACCTTCCAGTAACAAACTGTAACAGAAGAACCCTCTCCTCTTGAGTGAGACTCTCTACTACCTCCCAGAACCACTGCAAATCAAGAAAGCACGCATTACTCCTCCATTGCACCTGCAATGTCAGATCATGTCACTCCTACATTCTCAAGGTGACTAATCTCAGACGAATTTTCTGTGCAATGTCTTGTAAAAGATTCTAAAATATAATCCTACACATAGACCCCAATTCCATCTACATGTGAATCATATGTTCATAATTCAATCCTAAACAGAATCATGTTGATACATGCAAGTCCACAAAGAGTTTTTGGCAAAATTTGCCAACAAATCTGCATAAATTGTCTCACTGTCCTAAATCATTAGAGATGGCTCATTAGTTTAAGTCAGTGAGCGTGATGTTCATGTGGCATAGCAGCTGTTAACCTGGATGACTGGCTCCTCTGTATCATAGCCACTGGTGTACTCTGTGTTTCTCTTCCAGTCCATCACATCAATCTCCGGCATGCCAGACAGCAGCAGCTCCTGTATGCGCACACGTACATGCGCGCACACACACACACACACACACACACACGCACACACACACACACTTAAAACCAGGAGTACAGCACAGAGCTAGGCAGCTCATAACAACAGATCTAATCAATAACTCATCCAGCTCAGGCTGACTCATAACACGGCCATGGTTTTGCTCCCAAAGTGTTCGACATTTCCCACGAACTCCTTCATAAAGCACACGCACGCAAAGTACATCACTGAGGAGAGCTGTGAAAAGCGCCTTTAATCACTGAACACGCACTCTGCGTGAAGGGTTTCGCTGGTCGCTCGCTGTTTCGTTTAGACGGGTGAGAGTCAGATAATAAAGACACAGAGAGCATGGGACTAAAAGCGCTTTGAAACACAGGCCCTCATTAGTTAGCCCCTCTGGGGCCTGTCAGTGGGCTTGCTGAAACTGTGTGACCGAGGAATGGGCCCACACATATATGTGCACTGGAGGCCCGCCGTGTGGTAATGGCCCTGGGAGAGCATCGATCTGGGGCAGAGCAGCGGGTGAGAGAAAAAGAGAGAGAGTAAGAGAAAGAGAGAGAAAAGTCAGAGAATGCGAATGAGAGGGAAACAGCACACCTGCGTTCTGGAACAAACACAGAAATAGAGGCGTGACATAGAATGAACGGAAGGGCCCTCAAGGTGAGAGCGAGAGAGAGAGCGAGAGAGAGAGCGAGAGAGAGAGCGAGAGAGCGAGAGAGAGAGTGAGAGAGCGAGTGAGACAGAGAGCGAGACAGAGAGCGAGACAGAGAGCGAGACAGAGAGCGAGACAGAGAGCGAGACAGAGAGCGAGACAGAGAGCGAGACAGAGAGCGAGACAGAGAGCGAGACAGAGAGCGAGACAGAGAATGAAGACATAGAATGAAAAAATAATGAGAACATATTAAGCCTGATAAATACTAAGATGAGATCAATAGTTTCTCTACACACAGCTGAACCTAATCCATGTTCTTATAGTCTGGCATCTATGTAAGAGCTATGTATGTCTGGCAGATGTTCTACTCTACTCAAACTTACTCCAAAGTTCCTCCAAAAACCATTCACAAACAAAGACTAGATCTATAAAGTTTGAACACATTAATTCCACTTCATTACCTTCCACTGGCTACCTAATCATTCTTATCACACCCATCATAATCCTGCACTCAGGATTCAATCAAAAGGTGAAGGCTTTAGCAATTAGCATACAGATAAAAAGGGCAGGTGGAAGGGCTTTTCCTTTCCACTCTAGAACAGCTTTTCTGCTAACAGACAGGACTCGTATAGATGCATATAGGCTCTCATACATCTAGTAGTGTTTGAATACAACTCACAATATCTCACATCTTTAAGAATATGCACATAAAAAACAGCTTCTTGGTCAAACATCTTTAATGGGGTTCTATCTCAGGTCAAATCTACATTAAAGCTAGGGGTGACAAAAACATATCACAACACTAAGAGACAGTTTCACAATACGGAATACGTTGTAACGAGCACACCAACAGAAAAGCACTGCCACCATTAAAATGCTATCAAAAGAACACAATGATGATATTAAACCATCATGGACTTTTTCAGAATTCGGACATGTGAATAAGGCAAAAACTTAAATAACTACACCTATTGGGAGTCCTTATTAAAGGGGTATCCTGGCTCAAAACTAGAATTGTTTATGTTATTTGTTATGAGGTATTTTGTAGTGCAGCAGTATATCCTTCAGTCTCATCAGTTTGACAAAAGTCATAATTTTGGTAACACTTTATTTGGAGTGTTTCATTGTAGATCAATAAACTCTCATTAGATTATCATTAACAAATCAACAACAGATCAGTGAAGCAGCAGTAGTGAAGCATCTGAATAAACTGAAGTAAATATCTTGGAGATGCACTGTTGATACATGTCTTACATTAGGTAGATGTATTATTAATATATTACTTCCACTACACAAAACCAAACCTCACCCAACCTCACCCAAAACCTAACCCTATTCCTAATACCTAAATAAACCTAATCCCTATAAGTTTTTGACATGTTACTGAGTCCGTTGAGTCTCTGTTTCATCTAAAAGGCCCACTCAAAATAAAGCGTCATGACAATTTTGTATAGTTTTTGTGTTTTTGCCCATCAATGTTCTCCGACTACAATGCCCAACATGCATTATGCAAGTACATCACACAACCAGTGGGTATCTCTAAGATCCTCAGCAAATCTTGGCTGCTAGCCACATACCTAGATGCTAATAAATACATCTATATTGGTAGCTAGCATTAGTGATGAAGCACAAACCAGTCTTTTTTCCTTGTACACTGAAGGAATAGTTCAGTTGAAGAAATCCAGTGGGGGGAAAAACAAATCCAACAGCCTGGCCTCTAGTATCCACCCTAAAGGTCTTGGAGTCTTCCGAAATGTATTTCTACCTTCAAAAAAGTTGTTCAGAAAGGGGTTTTCCTAGTCTTTGGTCAGTAGTCTTTGAGACTACTGCAGCACCACTGTAAGAAGGAGGTAGTTTCCCTTTGAATGTCTTTTAATGAAATATGAGGTTGATCACTGTTCCTAAATTATTGGTGACATCATCAAAATACTTGTCTTAATATGCTAATTTACTGTGAGTATGATCATATAGTCATGTTGCCCACCCGAAAACAAAGCAGTGATGTTGGACTTTTGTTGGATATTTCCAGTGAACCGAGTCATCATTGATGGTGCCTTCACCATTCACATGCACTGATTCAAATTTGCTGATGGCATACAGAGGTTCTGATACCTCAAGGAGCCTGTATACCCACACTGGCCTCTAGATCTCGCTTTTAATTAGGTCATCATCATTATGCTTATCCCTTCTAATTATGCCATCAGCCTGCCGGAGTGGCTAACATAAGGTGCGCATGGTGGCCTAAAAGCTCCCAACAGATGTAACAAGCTATCTGTTTCCTCTTTCTTATGTCTCCTTCTAGTTGACCCAGCCATGTCACAAACCAGCCACCCACACCTTAGCATTACCCACAAAAATGTTGGCACAACCTGCTTATGTAGTTGTCTGCCCACATATCCTCAGTCAGGGCCAGCTGCATATGCCCTGGCACTGCCTTGGAGCTTCATTCATCATACCATGGAGGTTCTCACCACACTAAACCCTCTGTTATTTTTTCCACATTATCATTTCCTGCCTTTGCAGATTTCATGACTAATGCATATCTCATCTCTAATTCCTAATCCGTGCCCTAGGGTCATGCCCATGAGATTTAGATATGCAACACTGACAAGGGTAACTCATATCTTCATTTCTTCAAACTTACCCTGTGCAAATACAGCACAATATAAAAACTAGTAATCCTCAGTACACATCTCCTAATATTTACAATGTATCCACCCAGACTGCACTTTTCAATTTGTTTACTGACTAAATGTAATAAATCCATCTGCTTCCAGCATGAATCTTCGAATGCCACAATATCTGGCTTTCTGTATGGTCATAGCCAGAGGAGAATGGATTCAAACTTCTGAGTGCTGCTTCCACTCAAGGTTTCTTTGACTCTCTGTGAGAAAGATATTCTTTGCCATAAGCACTGAAGATATTATGCCTAAGAGTTTGTAAAAGTGCTTTGTAACAAATGAAACAAAATTAAATCAAACTCATTAGTGTAGAAATAATAGTAAGAAAGGAAGAAAGAAAAAAGAAAGAGAAAGAAAGGAGAGAGAGGGAGAGGGAGAGAGAGAGCATAAGAAAGAAAAATGTGTAATAGTGTGGAAATTAGCTAGAAGAAAAAAAAAAAGAATTGAAAGAGGAAAACGGCGCAACCTCGAAAAAAATCAGGAGGCTACTGACCAGCTCGTACTCATCAAAGAGCTGGATGAGTGATGGAGGGATGAAGGTGTGGAAGCCCTGCAGGAAAGCGTTGATCTGAGGCTGAATGGCACGAGTCATCCTCAACTCTGTTACCAGCTGCACGTACTCCGCCTGTGTGAGCGAGAGAGAAACAAGGACTGAGACAAAGCCTGACAGCACAGTCACTTTTCCTGAGGGTGAGGGTCATGTTCTGGAATAAAACTCGATCTGCATGTACTGTATTAACATCTGGATAATACTGCCCTCTATTGATCTCTCGGTCAATTACAGCTTTATACAACAAGCACAGGCTGACATTTTCCCTCAGTGGGAATACTGAGGCAACCTTCATCTAAAGGTTTCCGCTAACTCAGCTACTGTGCAAGCTCTAATGTCATACATAAATGCTGCGCATGCAAATACATTCACATTAGCAAATAAAAGCCAACTGAGAGATTTGGCCAAACAGTGGGATGTCAATATGTGAAATATGTGAACTGCCTACGTTTTTATTTTTCCTTGCTTACTGGGGTTGGCAAAGTAGCTGAAGCATATCTGTTTACAGTCTCACCTTGTTTTCTTGGGTGACCTGAATGCTGGTTCCTCCAGGTTTGAGAGGAACCTCTTCCATGGCTCCAAACACATCTGTTTCTACAGAAAAGGTGAGCTCCAGGCCCAGGTCACTGATGTCATTGTCCAGTATCCACTGCAGGTTCTTGGCATACTCTGGATCAATGGAGGACACGTCCTGGTAATTCACTGGGATACCTGTAAGTATGTACAAACACAAGCACATCCTACCGTGGTCTCTTACTTCAATATTTCAAGAATATTACCATGTCTTTGTTAAAGTGTGCCTTTGTGTGCATTACCCAATATGTGCTTATAGAAGGAGCGGGTGAAGTAAATGTTGACCAGCTGGCGGTGATACAAAGCCAGGCCAAGGATTTGACCAGCAAATCTGAAATAGTTCAGATGGTCTGGGTTGACAGAGGAGTTACTGTTGGGTTGAAATGTAGTGCCTGTAAAAGACGTGCACACAAATACACATACCCAAGTGTCCACACACACACACAGACACACACACAGACACACACACACACACACACACACACACACACACACACACACACACACACACACACACAGACACACAGACACACACACACAGACACACAGACACACACACACACACACACTCCAAATGAATAAGAACAAAGGACTGTAATCATGCAGTGGTGTATTTCTGAAGAATCACAGGAAAAAGCTTTGATCTATAGCACTCCTTTCCCATCATATGTCATTATCTATTACCTCTAGGAGAGACAAAGACTCAGAGGCTCAAAGTCACTGACACATAACTATCAGTGACCCTATAAATACACGCCAAAGTCATAGCAACAAGACTTGCAAACTTACATCAGAACAGAAATATATCAAAGACACAAGAAAGGGAACACACAAAAAAGGGAAAAAGGGCAATATGGCAAAAAATAACTTTACAATTTAAATCAAATATACAATATTACTGCACTATATTCAATATTTAAAGATAATGTCAAAATATACAATGACCAAGAGCAGCAGCGTTACATAGTACAAGAACAAAATTCAGAAAACCCTCTTCTTTATTTCCAGTCAAAATGGCCACTGAGTACAAGTTATTCATTTTTCATCATCAGAAAAAAGCTGAAAATATATATTTAACAGAAAAACTAAGTATAATATCATTGTATTCAGCATTTAGTCTGCCCATCTTTTACCTTTATTAGAGTTTCCATTCTGTCTAATTTGTAATTTCAGTTTTAGAAGAAATCTGCAGGGACATTTTTCCATACCTCCAAAGTTCAGCCACAGAAGTTGCATTTTCTGCTTCTCACAATCCAAGTAATCGCAAACATACTCAATGATGTAGAGGTCTGGGATCTGGGGTGATCAACCCATTGTTCTGAAAACACTATTCATGTCATTGTTTGGTTCTTTTATGTTTTTTTTTCTTTTCTATTTCTATTTTCACCAACATTTTCATGACAGCTACACAAACTTTCAGAACCCGTGTTGCGCTGGCTTTGCACAGTGGAAGGATGAACAGAAACACCTGTGGATTTTTTTTTTCCAGATCTGAAAAATAATTTGAGCTCTAGTTTTGCAAACTCTGCTTTACCAGTTACTTCCCAACTTCTTATGAGTGGATTATTTTCTGTGTAATCTCATCATAAAACAGGTTGCATGTAAATTAAGTAGAAAAATAAAACTATTGGTTAAAATACATTAATAAAAGTATTTAGTGTTCTAGAAACACTAAAGTTTCTCATGACATACATGATCATCTCAAAATGATGATGACATATTGCCATATTGCCCATATCTACACATGCATACAACACATATGGAACAAACAGATATACTGCATTAGGCTAGCACAGAGCTCAACAAAGGTTCATATTAAGTCAGCACATTATACACTTATGGTTACAATGTTGCTTACCATCTGCTGATTGTGTGAAAAGTGCGTAGTCTGGATTGATGATCTCATTAGAGAGAATGTCAAACCACTCTCTAACCACCCCCTGACCCTGAGAGAAAGAGGACAGTATGAGCACCATCTGCCAACGTCACCAGCAGAAGATTGTTTGTAAATGTTGCATCACAGCATGAACAGCAGGCTCTGATTATTCTGATGGCACAAGCATTCTGATGTATAATGAAGCACAGCAAAATCAAAAATAGCTGCAGAACTTAAAGTAGGTGTGTCTGTTGATGACTCGCAAGCGATATGTTTCAGACTAACCATTCCCTCTTCACCATGGAAGCGCACAGCGATGCCCTGCTTGAGCTTCTCATTGGCAGACTTGGACACAACCTCACAGCTGCTGCGGAATATAGAGTCTGAGGGAGGGAGGATAAAGAGGAATGGATTAAAGCTCTTGAGCTCTAGAGAGCAAGTATATAAATGGGGTCTGTGCAGAGGCAGAAGCCTTCAAACACAGACGTATAAATTTCAGTACCTCTGTGAATCAGTAGGATGTCATTCTCATTAACCGGCCGATGGACCATATCCGAGTCAGGCTGCCCGGCTAGAAGATGCTCGTAGAACCACTCACACCTGTCCTTAAAAGGCTGTGGAGGAGGTGAGCAAAAAGGTAATTAAAACTTCTTCATATTGATTATACTCTGAAGCCCTATACCTCAGCCTTAGAGAAGTCTGGTCTATTAATCACCCACTCATTACACTATAAAGCACAGAACCTGCCAGAGTAAAGGAGAGATGATGGGCGAAAAGAAATGCTTCAGCTACACGGAGGGGGAACCTGCAATCCATTTGCATAATATTTGAATGGCTTTGTTCTTGATGCAAAGAGGGAGAAGTCTGCAAGAGGTAGAAATTAATCCAACTGAAAGGAACTCTTTCCCCCAGGGGCACCAGGAGCGCACGAAGAGGAAAATCAGGAGATGAAATCGTATTCGGCAGGTTAAAATCTGTAATTAAAACGGCACCATATTCCCCAGTGGACTATAATCTGGAGGTAACGAGGCTCGGAGTGCTGGCGCTCAAATATGAATACTGAAAACTCTGCGAATACTACACAGTGAAGCGGCACTTAAAACTTACAAAGCTATATAACGGGACTTAAGACAAGTGTTATCTGCGGCATAATAACACAGTTAAATGATCCTGCCAGAGAGAGACAGGTGTTTGAAAGTCACTCCAGCACAAGCCCCAAGAGTGCTGTAGCACAGAAAGTCACTTCAGGGAAATGAGATGAAAAGCTACACTGGAAACCAATCAGAACACTGCTTTAACCTGCCCATCACCCAGTGTACCTGGCCTTTGATAATGTGCATGAAGCGAGACATGAGCTCAGGACACTCCAGCAGGAAATGGAAGTGGTTAAAGATGATCTTGGGGTTCCTGTGGAAAGAGAATGAGACAACAGATGATGCAAATATGAAACTAACAATTTGGTGGACAGGAGACTTCAAAGTCAAAGCAATCTTCACTTACCTGGTAACAAAACACTTGAGCACCTCGTCATGTTTACACACAAACTCAATGAACCGTGGGGACGTCATGCTAGGCAAGATAAGACAGAAACAAACCAAGCATAGATTTTTACATACGGAAAAGGCAGGAGCGTGAAGTACCAGGAAAAATAACTTGTCTAAGGTCTGAATCAACACAATGGACCTCTAATTACACAGATACTCTGCACGGTCTCACTGCAGCCATCGATTCTTCAGCAAACACAGAAATTCAAATAAATAAATAAATAAATAAATAATAAAGAGAGGAGACGTCTCACTAGAATTTGCCAATAAAGAAATCAACAATTTAGTGTTAATTAAAGACCTATTTAATCTTCTAATTGCATGCAGTTAAAAAGCTTTAGGGGAAACTTGTGGAGACAAGTGAGAGAAGACATAATTTTCTCATTTATTTCAGTGATTTTTACACAGAGGGAAACTCTGATGAAAAGGTTCATGTTGTTTAGATGAGAGAAAACAGCTGAGGAAAATCTCATGCATTCACATTCTCTTACTCCAAACCTTTCATGAATTTTTTTTACAATACATTTCACAGTTTGTTTTTGGTCAAAGGTTTCTGCTGCAGTCTGTTGAAGCTGGGAATGAGCACAGTATTAAGCCTGCAGAAGTATGACAAATACAATACAGGTGATTATTTTAAGTGATATTGCTAGTAAAAGGTTGGACCCCCTTTTGCCTTCAGGACTGCTTTAATTCTTTGTGGCAAACTTTCACCAAGGTATTGGAAACGTTCCTCAGAGATTTTGGTTGGTTATTTGAGTTACTGTTGCCTTTCTATCTTCTTGAACCAGTCTTCCCATTCTCCTCTGACCTCTCACATCAACAAGGCATTTTCGTCCACACAACTGCTGCTCACTGGATATTTTCTCTTTTTCAGACCATTCTCTGTAAACCCTAGAGACGGTTTGTGTGAAAATCCCAGTAGATCAGCAGTTTCTGAAATACTCAGATCAGCCCGTCTGGCAGCGACAACCACGCCACATTCAAAGTCACTTAAATCACCTTTCTTCCCCATCCTGATGCTTGTCTTGACCACCTCTACATGCCTAAATGCATTGAGTTGCGGCCATGTAATTGGCTGATTAGCTATTTGTGTTAACAAGCAACAGGTACCTAATAAAGTGGCCGTTGAGTGTATTTTATATATTTTGTATATTTTCTTGCTGTAAAAATAAAGCAATTTGCACTTTCTTGCTATCTATTATGCAAGATCTGGCCTACAGTAGCATCCCTGCCCCTCAACTGGTAAGCACAACTTCCAGGAACAACTGGAGGCAGATTGTTTTGCTGAACACCGGTGGAAACAGCCTGTACTTGCTGTTATCCTGTTAACATATTTAATTGTGTAACAGATAGTTAAAAAATTAAGCAATAAAACTTCCATCTATAATAGAAATGTAGAAAATTACATTAGAATGATTTGAAATCTTGCATCACCTTGGACTAATTTTACAGAAATGTGCTGAACACAGTGCCTTCTTGGTTTAAAATTTCCTGCATATCTCAATTGATTAAGATTCATGAGGTAGCGAATGTATGCTTTATGCAGGTTAAGCTAAGGAATTAACTCTAAGGTCTAAGGGTGCGTGTGAGTAGTGAAGGGTCACTCTTACCCCTGTGGCATCTGACATGAGCAGCACATGTAGAAGGCTTGGATTACGGCACTCAGACGATTGGCGGTCATAGAGATGACATCTTGACCATCCACATAAGCCTCTGGCGTCTTCATGACAACCTCAGGGTCCAGTGAGGGGGGCAGCAGGGCAGGGGTTTCCGTGGAAACAGAGGGGTCGGCCTCCCTTTGCTTCAGAAGCAGTGAGGCAATTTCGCTACCCGGAGAAGAGGAGGCGGCGTCTCCACATTTCCTGTCCAGCTCTGTGGAGATTAGCACCAGCCACTCATCCAGAGAGTGCCACAGCAGCTCCAGAGGCTGAGGAACAACAATAACATATCAGAGGCAGGGCAGATCTGCATCCCTCTCATCTTAAAACAACAGCTAAAAACGAACATGAGGTAATTTACAAGCAAAAAATAAAAATGTCTGACAACCATGTACTATAATGAACAGTTATTACAGTAAAAAGAATTTAGTCAGCTCAACAAAAAAGTAGATTCCTAAAATACCTTACTATAACCTCAAAATAAATATCTTTCATCAAAACGTCTGACAATTCTGTTGTCAGTTTTGGCACAATCTTTTGTTTTTCCGCCTGTTAGACCACCTTATTTTCTTGTCTTATTTCAGGCCATTTTCTGTGTTAGATCATCGAGACTTCCACTCATCTAAATTTGACTGCATCATCTGAAAGTAAACATTTCAAGGTACCTGAGTGGGACAGGAGTATGAATATTAATGATATAACCAAAAACCACCCACAGAAAGTATTCGGAATATATGTTTTTCAAGCACTGATATCTTTGATGGATAGACCGATGGCTTCAAGAGGAGAAAAAAAGAATACATGTCACTACTGCAGGACCTTTAAAAATTATACTCAGATATGACACATTTGCTTAAAGGCTAATGGGTAATTCCACACATTTTTCATAATTACCACATAGTTAAATTACTGAGATGTTAACATAATCATTCAGAGTGGTCTGATGTAAAATGGTTCACTGTAGAGAAGCTTACACACACACACACACACACACACACACACACACACACACACACACATATATATCCATTCATCCTTCCATTTTCTAAGCCGCTCCTCCGTCAGGGTCGCACGGGGGGGGGCGTACTTCTCCATCATGCATGGGTTTTACAAATACATTTAATAATTGACACATCAGACAATGTATTTTGTATCATTTCATCTAATAACTTTCTGTAATGTAACTTTCAGAGGCATTAAACTCTTGACATATCTGGTTCCTATCACCAGAATTGTGAACAATTCTGACATAGCAAATTTCTCTAGAAGAGCAGCTAGCACCCTCTTCAGGAAAAATGGCTCCATTGAACCTCTGATGCAAAAAAAAAATAGTTAATGTTAATATACTACATCTTCAAACATTTGTTGACACCCCTTCTTATTAATGAAGGGTGCACTCATTGCTGACACCGGAGTTCAAATGCACAGAGCTTGTACAATCTCCAAACAAAAGCCCTGACAAAACAACAGGATGCTCTGGCACATGAGCCTAAGGTCAACATGTCCAATGCCAATCCCAAGGCTAGAGGTGTATAAAGCCCTCCAGCACTGAGCTGTGTACTAGAACTGTGTTCTCTGGAGATCTGACCAATAGCTCTGGAGTGAGATGGAGTGGTGTTTGCAATCCAGAACTAATCAGCCAACATCAATACCTGTTCTCTCTAGTGCTCCTGCTGCTAAATAAAATCAAATTCTCACAGCAATGTTCCAACATTCAGTGCAAGTCTTCCTTGAAAAGTACAGTTAATGGACCAGAATAATACTCTTGATTTTGGAAGAAATATTGGATTAGCCGTTGTCCACAAACTTTTGGCCATATAGTGTAGCTCCTACTGTTGTAAAGATAACAATGCACCACACACTGACCTTGAAGACCTGACTGCGTGGGGTTTTGTTCCCATTGTATCCCATGTCATTCCCATTGTTAGGGGATGATGGACCGAGGCGAAACACATGGCAGAAGATCCGCACGATTCTAAGCAGGCTTTTCATCTGGGCCTCAAAATTACTAGACAAACTAAAATGGAGAAAAACATGGAGGAGAAGAAAGCTTTCTAAACAGCTTTGAGAGCAAGGTGAAGGAATTTTAGGCAGAGGTAAAGCCTTACCTGAGCAGCTTGTGTCCATTGGTGGTGGCCACCTCAGCTAGGCTTGTGAGGATTCTCTGATAACTGGAGTCACTTTGCTGAGATACATGCTCAAGAACCTGCCTGAGCTGAATCATACACATGTGCCACATGTATGCTGTTGTTGTTGTATATAGTTATAAGTATGAAAATATAAAAAAGGCAACATAAATGTCTCACCATATTCTCCTTTATGTCATCATTTTGAGTCATCTGAATAAGGGTCTGGAAAAGCCTCCCATGATGCTGAATCAGAATCTCACATGTCTCTCCATAACCACCCTTAATAGGAGGAGTGGATGATGAGAATGTGTGCAAAAACCTGTATCTGTGTACAGACTATATGCTACTCACCTGCACACAAAGGTCAAGTGGCGTGATCCCATTCTTGTCCGGCAAGTATTTGGCACCCCTGAGGAGCAGGATTTGGGCTGTGTCCCTCTGGCCATGGCTGTAAGACAGAGAGGTAGATTATATCTTGTTTAAGCATGTGAGATGCATGCTAACTTGATGCATATAAATGTTCCAGACTCCAGCATCACCTACAGTTGCATGCAAAGGTTTGGACCAAATTACACATTTAGCTGATTTTTTTAAGGGAAAAGAAGTATTTGAAAAAAAGAAGTAAAAAAAAAAAAAAGAAGAAAAAATTGTGGTATGTGATAAGTCTCAAAACTCATTAGGCCTGAAGTGACTCCTTAGGACTGGCCAGGCAGGTCAAGAATTGTCATTAGAAACTGACAATTCCAGATCAAAATAAACTCATAACCCTTCAAACCTTGTGCAAACACTCAACAAACATGAGTTTCTCTAAGCAGCTGGCTAAGGATCTGAAAATTTAAAAAAAGAAATTAAACAAACTAATCGATGCCTACACACCAGGAGACGGCTATAAAAAAAAAGATATCAAAGCATTTACCTTGCAATTAATTCCACTGAAAGACAGAACTTAGACTGCTAGACAGAACAACTAATATGCTGACCTGAAAAGCATCGTCAAACCCCCATACGAATACAAAGATTTTAACTGACCCAGGAGTGGTGGTTGTGCTGTGCAACACTGCTTGGACAAACATAATCTACATGGAAGAGTCATCAGAAGGAAATCTTAGCTACGTTGTCACAAAACTCAACATCTGAAGAATCCAAAACAACATCTAGATAAGCTAGAGCCATTTTGTAAACAAGTGCTGTGGACAGATAAAGTCAAAATCCAACTCCAACACGCTCACACAAACACACACACACACACACACACACACACACACACACACCTCATATATATATATATATCATACTCTTCTTCAGAATGTCACAGTACATGTTGGAATTCATGTTTCCCTCAATGAACCGCAGCTCACCAGTGCCAGCAGCACTCATGCACCTCCAAACCATGATGCTACTACTACCATGCTTTACTGTAGGCAAGAGACAGACGTCTTGGTTCTCCTCACCAGGGTGCCACCACACATGCTGGACACCATCTGAGCCGAAAAAGTTTATCTTTGTCTCATCAGACCACATGACATGGTTCCAATAATCCATGCTCTTGGACTGCTTGTCTTCAGCAAACTCTTTCCAGGTTTTCTTGTGTGTCAGCTTCAGAAGAGGCTTCCTTCTGGGATGACAGCCATGCAGACCAAGTTGATGTATTGTGCGGCACATGGTCTGAGCACTGACAGGCTGTCCTTCCACTCCTTCAACCTCTGCAGCAATGCTGACAGCACTCGAGTCTATTTTCTGAAGCCATCCTCTGGATATGACACTGAACACATGGACTCAACTTCTTTGGTCAACCCTGGCAAGACCTGTTTGGAGTGGAACCTGTATGACCTTGGCCACCCACCGTACTATAGCTCAGTTTCAGGGTGTTATCAATCTTCTTATAGCCTAGGCCATCTTTGTGGAGAGCAACAATTTCTATTTCTCACATCCTCAGAGAGTTCATTGCCATGAGGCGCCATGTTGAATATCCAGTGGCTAATATAAGTGAATTGTACCCAAAACACCAAATTTAACAGCCCTGTTCCCCATTCACACAAGAAACCTTGTAGCTCTAATGAGTCACATAACACCAGGGAGGGACAATGACACAATTGGGCACAATTTGGACATGTTCCCTGTGAGGTGTACTCACTTGTGTTGCCAGCTATTTAGACATTATTGGCTGTGTGTTGAGTTATTTTCAGAGGAAAGTAAATCTATACTGCTATACAAGATGGAAAGATATAATAAAATAATTGCAGAAATGTGACCACACACACACACACACACACACACACACACACACACATATACATATAAATATATATATATATATATATATATATATATATATATATATATATATATATATATATATATATATATGTAGAGATGAAATACCATATGAAAGAGATAAGAGAGAAAGAGAGAGAATGTTTGTATTGTGTTTTGCATAATACACATGATGTAAATTCAGGTACGGAAGGAGCATTGTTGCTTTTAACATCCTTTTCTCTTATCCATATCACATGATAGTACTACTTGCACTGTTGCCTCAACCACATGAGTTTTGCATGATTTTATTATGCAGCATTACCAGATGCCTCAACATGCCTGAAAGACCTTGCTAATATTGGCTTACGACTGTGTGAATACCAAATCAAATAAATATGATGGAATTTGATACCATACACTCTTTCTCAGATTTCTCTGAAATTGATCTTGCATCACTGTGGCTCCACTACATAAACCCCTACACCCACAAGGGACAAAAAAAACAAATAAACAAAAAAAAAAGCTCCAAAACTTCAACAGTATTGTGCAGTAATTTAAAAGGTTGCTACACATTTAAGTTTCTAAATACTCTCCTCTTTTGATTAAGTATCACAACTGACTGAGGAATAAAAGAGTACCTATACCTATTAAGGCTTGACGTCAGTTCTCTGAATCTTTTATGCAAAGTGAAAATGCTATATTCAACATATAGCATGTGATGATCAGACAACTACATCCTACTACAATTTAATCTTTCCAAACTTTTCCATACTGCATTTTATAATTTATATTTCAATATTTCATATAATTAAAATGCATGGACTGTACACAGTTACAATCAACCAATGGAGCTGATAAATTCAGCACAAATGCATCATGAATGACAGTATCAAATACGAAAGACAATGCAGGCCCTAAAACTTTCAGAACCCCATTAATGAACGCTGTCTTAATTACGTGCTTGGACTATCCATTTAAAAAGGACCCTTTCTTGGATGTGTATAAGCAACTATAAGCAGACAGATATCTACTGCCATTTGTAACTGAAACAAGAGAATGGAGGAGTGCTGTTGCTCGGCAACGCAGCTCATCCAAGTGTGTCAAGCACGATACACAAGGAAAAACAAAAGCAGATTGGACATCTCGTCAGTTGCTGCATTCTCATCAAATGGCAGCCTCATTAGTCTACCCCTGTGGCAGAGATTGATAGGTTTCCTCCTGTTACTTTTAACTCACTACTATAAACACACAGTTGAAACAGGCAGCAGTGGGGATTACAGAACAATAGTAAGCAAGAGGTCTTCAGAGGCTGAATTATTCTTGCTTGCTACATTACTACTAGAGGCATATAATTTCAAAGCACACAAAACAGCAACGACTTTGCTTTTATTAATAATGAGGACAATGAAGATTATCCTACAGACCTGCAAGCAAAGTAGAGAGGTGTTGCTCCAGAAACATTGGGCCTGTTAATGTCTGCTCCACTGTCCAGAAGGCACAACACTGTCTGCAGAAAACAACAAACATCCACACTATCAGCAGACACCATACATGGCTGTAGTGAACAGAGAATGAGTCTGTAATGGGTAATGTCTTATTCACAAAGCTTACACTAGGCTAAATAGTGGGCATAATAATTATTATTTTTGGATTTTGGATTCTCTTACTCTGCTTTAATGGCAAAAGCTGCTGATTACATTATTGAAAAAGTAACAAATGAAGCCAATCACTAGACAGAGGAGAGCAAGGACAACCTAGTCCAAGTAGAACAGGCTTTCTCGTTTTTCTTTAGGAAAGTCTTCTGTGAATTTTAACAGCATCATACAAATTTCTTAAGATTGACCCAGATAACGGTGTTTGTTGTATAAAAGTAACATTTTTCATTTGAGTGTTTCTCATGTATAAGTCATAGAATGAACACCTATATTATTTGAATCCTTCTCTTGGTGTCTGTAACACAGCCTTGTTTTGCTTGTAACCAACACACAGTAACAGCAAAAGTATGGCCTCTACATAGCAGGGTTAGGTGTAATGCGGTGTTATAACAAAGCTTTCATAGAGAAACAATGGGAAAATTCCACATTCAACTTCATATAAATTCAAAGCAGTTAGTTTTTGTTAAATACAGGTTCATCAGAAACATAATATACATGAAACGTATATAAAATATACTTCGTTTTTAGCTTGCTCATATTTGCTGTACCATACTGTAGTCAAAAATTTATTTGCCAGTGTTTGACACAGCGTCTTTACACTAATCATATTTACTTTGATGCATATATGTTTTTGTACTTGGGTTGGAAAGCTTGTCTGGTTCCAACAAGACAGAATTGCATTGAATTAACTGCGCTTGCATCAATTCACCAGACTTTTTTTAATTGACAGTTACCACCTGCTGTTACAATTAACCCCATCTTAGTTAGACCTGCCCCATCACAAAATCTTAGCTGACAATTTCGTTATGTATGTAACAACAGAATTGCCTTTTTCTCTTCAGTGTATGTACCTATTAAAGTACAAGCCTAAAGTGGCCAAATTAGCTAATTAGTTTGGTTCCTAGATGTTGATAATTAGTATCGCCCAACTAACACACAGCTCAAGCTCAGATAAACACACATTACGCAATACTGCACTCTAAAAGGTATTCTAGCACCAGTCAGAAGTTAGAACTTTTGTTGTTTTGTAGGACCCATGACGTGATGGTCTTTACTTGTGTGCATTTGCTTCAACTCAACGGATAAAACAGTTCAAGCTGTTTATGATATAAACGTATGATTCTGAAAAATAGAGAGAAACTTTCTCTTTCCAGGTTTTGAAACCAAACCAAACCTCAATGATAAAACCAAACAGTTTGGTTACAGAGTGATCAGCCTTATTTGGTCTCCACGGCACAAATTTACATCACCTGATGTTAATACTGAACATGCCAAAATGGCATAACAAATTTCACAAAAAGTAAACTACCTTCATTGTTGGCCTACTTTACTTCAGCCATCAACACAAATGTCAACATGTTTATTAGTCCTTAAAAATTAGACTGTAATGAAAAGCTTCTTTTTTTAACTACAAATCTAATGGTATAATAACAAAATTCATAAACCTTGTATTCAACATAGTATCTCACAGATCTCACAAACCAAACAAGCACAAACATTTGGATGGTATGCTATACCGGTCTTTGATTGTTTGGACAACCTACAATGGTCTCTTGAATTTACTTAGGTTCCTTTGGCTTGTTGGTTATTTATCTAAACACTAATGCCAAATGTAGACAGCAGAGTATTTGTGTTTGTCTGTTGGGTGTACCCTGGTCTTTATAATGCCAAACCTGTAACAGTCTAAACATCATAAACCAATCAAGGTAAAAATATCCTTTACGGTTCTTGTGTCTATTAAAATTTGTCAGGTTGTAAGAAGCAAATATTTTCTTACAGTCTTATGTCCGTTCTGACAGGCCACATGTAAGGCTGTCTGACCCATAGCATCCTCTACATCCACATTGGACACATGCTGCAACAAGTCATGAAGCAGCTCTGTTCTCCCATTCACTGCCAGCCAGTGAATCTACAGACATGGTGCATGAAAAAGAAAAGAAGTCACGACCACAACAGCATTTAGAACAATCGCCATGTCAACAGTTAAAATTAATGACACTACAAAACTTTGCTGTTCTCTGTGACCTGAAAAAATAGTTTCATATTTCTGCCACACTGCAGAAAATGTCCTGCAAACTGTACTAGGACATTTCAGTGTCTAATGGTTTGAAAACCTGAAATCCTTAATTATTAATGGTTCTTTGGATGTAAACAGCTAACAAAAACAAAAACAACAATTATTATCATCATACTTACAGCAGTAAGGCCTTCATTGTTGCAGATATTGACATCCGCATTGTACTCCAATAGTCTACCCATACACTTCTTCTGTCTGTCAAAATTAGTATAAGAGCTATTATCATCATCATGGCACCAATATCAGTATCATATGAGTTAAAGTAAAGGTTTGATTAAACCAACAAATTATTTTATTATTATTATTATTATTATTGTTGTTAGTAGCAGTACTAGTCACAATACTACTACTAGTAGTGACTCAGTAATACAACTGTTATGCTGGTAGGCTGCATGTTCAATTAGGAATACTTTGTGATCAGTAGATGGCAGTAGTGTATCACTCTCAGAGAAGGACTCTACCCATTTCTTGCTGCCAGATGGAGTGGAGTACAGCCAGAGATGTCTTGATAGTTGGGGTTTGCTCCTCGCTTCAGCAGCAGGACCAAACACTCCACTGACCCACAGCTGAAAAGACACAACAAAAGAGCTGCAAATGAAATCAGAAATGTAGCCACCCAGCTGATGTATGCTCAACACAGCGTTCATTTGCCTCAACTGACTCTGCCAATGTCATAAGACATAAGAGCAATATTCTGTACTGAGGAGTCAAAAAAAAAAATCACACTGGAAATGTGACACTCAAATAGCTCCTTACTTGGCAGCAATATGAAGAAGGCTTCTTTTTA
This sequence comes from Pygocentrus nattereri, assembly GCF_015220715.1. Taxonomy (NCBI): domain Eukaryota; kingdom Metazoa; phylum Chordata; class Actinopteri; order Characiformes; family Serrasalmidae; genus Pygocentrus; species Pygocentrus nattereri. Next base: position 22,076,534 of record NC_051213.1, read on the forward strand.
CACGTCCAAATGCATAGTTGACATCAAACTTGGAGTTCAAGAGCAATTCTGAGACTGATCTGTAGGAGTAAACATTGAGCATCAGTTTTATAACTCATTAAAAATACAGTGTAGTGCTATATTTTCACAGTCCAGATTCATCAACCTATTATAAGTTCCCATAGGTGCCTACCTATGTTGGTCAGCCATCACCATGGGCATGAGGGTGTAGACAGCTGTTTCATTGTCTATAGGAAGTGAGAGAACAATGACTTCACGTGAGTCTCAATAAGTCCAAACACAGTTTCCTTTTAGACATCAATGTCCAAAGCAGTATTTAAGGGCTATGAAGAGTGAGGTTTGTGAGTGCAGGCTCATGTTTGGAAGTCAGGGAGGGGGAAAGATCTCAGGTTCTATTTTAAAGTGATGGTACAGAGATCACTTCCACCACTTCCACTTGTGAGCCTTCAGTCTAGGTCCATAAAAGTGAAATTGCGGTGGGCCTTGCTGTTGTTCCATAACATTAAAAATGACAGGGAAATAATGCTGAATGCACTTCAATAAAGCCCTAAATTAGCGTGTGTGGGCCTGACTTCTGGTATGAACTGCAAGCCAAAAACAGGGGCTTTGGTCACACTCCTAATAAAGGCAAAATAACCGACTACACGACATGTGTGGGTGTTTCTGTTAGTCTTACCGTCTGGGAGCTCCACTGTCCGGGCGCGGCGCAGAGAGCGCGTCAGCCGGTTCAGCTGCACGTTTAGCTGCTCCATCGCCCTTTCCATCATATGACAAGGAAAATCCTTGCTGTAAAGGCGGCAATTGAGCTTCTGGGACACGTACGTTGCCTACATTTGATTAACGGAGCCCGTTATGTTATCCATTTGGCCAAGCAGTTCGTTATCGGACTGTTCAGCCCAGACATGCCGCTCTTCTCTGATTCATTTGACTATTATTTCCTTGTAAACGCGTTCTTCCTGTTTTCATTACACCCCCCCCGCTCGCAGTGCACACTGGGAAGTGTAGTTTTGTTATTTAGCAGCTTTCCACGTTCTCTCTTCCAAATTAATACACGCATAAATAAATTACTTTGTAGCACCTTTGAATGGGCGCTAGTTTGATTTTACCGGCGAAACCATGCGGACAATTGCAACTACTGATTTACTTGGAAAATACTTTCATGACAATCGTTATGAAAAGTATTTTACACCTACACAAATCTCCAACATTTTAGTACAAGTAGTTAAAATCCGAACCACCTGATTAATAACACTTGTTATTACACTCTTAAGTTGTTTTTTTTATCATTTCAACATTTCTCAAGAGGCTATTTAATATCTATAGATTCGATCACAATACAGTGATCAAGATTACTTTCTCGTGAAGATGCGGCGAGCCAGTTTGCCAGGCTTTGCTACGTTTGTGTAAACCTACGTTTGTGGTGTTAATCTTTTTTGTATGAACTTGCTCCGTATATTAGAGTCACTCACTAGTCTGTACATACATACAGAAGGAGCTCTGAAGTTAATCGCAGCAGCTCTCGAAGCCACTGTTCCTGTAAAACTCCAGGATTTTTCACAGAAGCAGTTGGTGCTTCCTAGCAAACACAGCCAAACACCCCGTGACTACACAGAGTGAAAGGATGAGATGATCAGGGGCGCAGGTCCAGCAGAAGGAGACAAAATCACTGCTCTGTCTACTCAGCCATACTAGTCATCACTGCACTGTTATTAAGGTAACTATCTGACGCAGTGTTGTTGTGGACTTGTTTTCTTTCTCCTTCCATGGCCATTCACTATTGTATGGACTGGATTGTGCTAAGTATTGTGCTCTCTTGAGTTGGCTGTTCTCGGTACACATCGAAGGGCCCATATTTTGGTAAAGGCTGTTGGTACTAATTTACCGCTGAGAGAGAGAGAGAGAGAGAGAGAGAGCGAGCGAGCGAGAGAGCGAGCGAGTGAGTCTCCAGTTCACTCCTGCCTTCCTCGCTCTCATCGCGCTGGCCAAGTGATCTGAGCTTACTCTGCTACTAGCAGAGGGCTGAGCAAAGAGGACTATGAGTGATCGCAGCCCACAGACTAAAGCACAGGCGAGCATCGGCCAGGAAAGCCCACTACACCGCGCTGAGCTCGCCTCCTCCTCCGTCAATACATCCTGAACGTCCACTGCTTAGAAACCGATTTATTTACCACGACGATGGAGAACTGGTAAGCAGCGTTTACGCCTCCCCTATTTAAAACCAAACTGCCGACTCGTTTACACACTTCAGCACGCGGCAAGGACGCTAAACCCATTTTTAAAATCCCGAGCTTAGAGTATTAACAGTCCAAACTTTAATTCACAAAATTACGCAGTTTATGAAATGATTTCAGTGAAGCGGTGTAGGCGACTCTGCCTTCCGGGTTGCTACGTAACTGAGCGCGCGTGCGCTCATTGGCTCACATCCAGCCGTTTATTTATTTAATATTTCTTCAGAAAATAAGACACACTTTCACTCATTTACTAATTTATATACGCAACATGCCCAAAAGTATTGGGACACACCTCTGAATCGTTAAATCCACGTGCTTTAGTCAGTCCCATTGCCACAGGTATATCAAATTAAGCACCTAGCCATGCAGTCTGGCTTTACAAACATTAGGGAAAGAGTGGGTTATTCTAAAGAGCTCACTGACTTGTCTTCCCTCCTAGGGGTTATAACTCAACTGTGAGTGGTATTATCAGTGTCTGACCTCACAAATGCTTTTATAGATGAACTGGCAAAAAGTCCCCCAAAAACAAATCCCAGAAGAGTGGAAACTGTTATAGCTGCAAAGTGGGGACCAACTCCATATTAATACTTATGATCAGTTTTGTTAATATGAACTTATTCATATTAATACCTTAAGTTGGACTCAGAAAAAAACATAATTCTGACAGTTCATAAACCTGAGGAGAATGAGCTCTTTCCAGTCCCCAGTATTTCAGTATCTTATAGTCACAGTGGAAGTTACCAAGGATGGACACCAGGGGGCGAAATTCACGATTAATGCATTAACAAGACAATACATGAAATACTTCTAAGTGTACTTAAGTGCAGGTCTGCAAAGAATCTGCATCTTTGTCCAAAGCAGTTCTTGAATGATAACATCACTGCAAAACTGAAATAAAGAATTTGGAAAACTCAGTCCTGTTTTTTTCACATACAGCCACACACAGCCTTAGTAAAACAGGTAAGCTAAACCTGAGATCTTAAGAAATGTGTATGTAGTGTGGGAAGGGATGTTTAGCAAATTGGGAATCTTGGTTGCCTAAGTAGGCCTATTTCTGTAGAAGCTTTCTTCTATGTGGTAGCTTTCATGTTTTATTTACTAGTACTGGTTGGTGTTGCTGGGACTTAATCTTTCTCAAATTTTCTTTGGAGACTGTTGCTTTGAACCACATGATTTCACAGAGGCCAAACTTTGAAGTCTAAGCTTTTTATTATTATTATTATTATTATTATTGCACTGAATACATATCACACATACTGTGTACAGCTTATTATTATCGTTTACCTAGTGTGTGTCTTCTTGACTTTAGAGGTATACCATACAGCCTACCGTGATTTTTCTGTTTATTCTAGTATCACACCTAAATATGGCACTTTTTTTCTGCAAATTTCAGTGCACAATTTCTATTTATTTGCTAAATGTAACATATTGGCACAACCATGTGTAAAATATATTAATCTTTGCACTTGCCACATTTTATGTTTGATTTTTTCCCCCAATAGTTTATATTCAATAAATAAACAGTATTTGTGCATTAAAATGTGCAATATTGTTTTATCTACAGGATGCGTTAACTTGATGTCTTTTAGAGAAATCAACAAAGCATCTCAGTTGACTGAGGCACCCAAGCTTTTGTATACTACTGCAAACTTATATCAGTCTAGTGCTGTCCTGAGATAATTTGGTATCATGACATTTTCCAAATATATTAGAGTATTATATTATTTAATACTGTGATATATTTATTATATTTACCTTTGCATTAACAAATCCATGTGTGCTTACGAAAAAGTGCCACATAGATCTCTTTGAGTGATGCCATAAAAGAACCTCTTTTGGGTTCCCCATGTTTGAAAATTTGAGATTTGTGAATGTGAAGAATCTTTTGAAGATTTTAAATAATGTCCACAAAATGTCTATCAATTTAAAGTTTTTACTTGAACCTTTGTTTTGTCCACACATTTACACAAATGCATCTCTAAAGAACCGCCCCTAGAAAGATTTTGGGACATTTAGAATAGTGATAGTTCATGCTAAAAGACCATCTTACACACTTGACATAGCCTGTTTTGATAAGCCTGTTTTGTTTTGTTTTATTTCTTAAAAGTACACAAGAAGGAACCTTACAGTATTTTAAATGTTAACCACACAGAAATCATTTCAGTCATGGCAAGACAAGTTTATTTATAAAGCACATTTATTACACAATATATATATATATATATATATATATATATATATATATATATATATATATATATATATATATATATAAAGACAGAGTCTAAAAAGAGACAATTTATTTTGTTGTTATTTAGTTGGTTTTTATCTGAAAGACCTATCAGATTACATATTTTGAATTGAATTCAACTACATTTTTGTTAGCCCATACTGCTAAAATTAAAAATCAATATTGTGCGATACTAATACCAGTATACTGGTATAGACAATGGTATCACCCAGTACCATCAGCCTTTAGTTAGTGGTACCTAAAGCTCCTTTAAAAGGAACTCATCTTATCTTAGTTAAGTTTACTGATTATAAGGAAGCTGCTTGCTGGTAGAAATCTGGAAAACAGATCAATAGTGGGGTGCAAGAAATGTGAAATATTGTTAACCCACCAGATATTGTGTTTAACACATTATGATACATTCCAGACATGGAAAGCTGTCATTATGAATGTAGTAGTTTTATTTCTTCTTATCTTTTCTCCTATCCAGCAGGTTTTGGAGAAGACTATGAGCTCTCTAGGATCTGCCTCTGCAGCTTCAGGTGGGTGCTGTTTAGGCCTGTTCCACATCCTAACTGTGCAGAGATGCTTGAAGAAAGCTTAAATCTGCTGCTAAAATCTACTGTATTATCCTGAATGGGTCAGCTTTGTTTAGCCCATTCACAACCAGCAACTAAAATTTAGTATGATCAAAAAAGGTACAGAAATTGTTCTGAACGACTAAAGTGATATTGCTGTCTAAACTTACATATCTAGCTTTTTATGATTAAATTTAGTATTTTTTGGATTTCTTGTATTTTCATGCTTTTATTTAGAGCCAATTTTGGATTTTGTTTTGATAAAATCAGTAATTCAAAGTGAGCAACAGACTGAATTTAATATGATTAAGTAAATGATAAAATCTCTCTTCTTGGCAATATAGTTAGAGGGATTTCTTTAGATTGGTGGAAAGCTCAGAGAACATATGGACCAAAGGAAATTTTAATTCTCAGATTTGGACATTAATGAGTTAAATGATGTGTGTCAAATCATCTCTCATTTTAGCTGCTGCTTAGAGACTAAAACAATGCCAGTGCTGTGTCTGTCGTCGTTGCCTGCTGTGGTTGGTCTAATTAGGCTGCAGTATTTCAGGTTCTGTGGATTCTCACATGCTGAACCCCCACCCCATTTATACATTTGTCCTTGGAACCTACAGACGCCTGGAGCACCTTAACGTAGTTGCCTGTCAGCACGGTATTTTTAATACAATACTGTGAATTAATCAATGATTTTTCCCATGTTGTTAAATATCAATGCAATGATTTCATATTTCATTGAAAATGTATTTGAACTGCGAATACTGAAACTGCATCGGGGGGTTATTAGCCTTATCTGTGCTTCATGTGCGCATATGCAAAACCCCCCACAGCACTATTTCACCTTTAAAAAGCCCAGAGCTTGGGGAAAAGGGGCTGAGCTGCTGGAACCTCAGTGGAAAGGTGAATACACACGAGTGAAGTGGTTTGAGGCAAATCACTGTTTTGCTTACCTTTTTTCCAGTTTTTTAAAAAATATAATGAGAGAGAGAGAGAGAGAGAGAGAGAGAGAGAGAGAGAGAGAGAGAGAGAGAGAGAGAGAGAGAGATGGTGCTCCTCTGAGACTCTCCTACACTTTAACAACCCCCACATGCAGCTGACAGTGCGTGACACGTTTCCTTCACACACGGATAGGACGCGGCTAACAAAGCAACTCTGCCCTGAAGGGAGCAAATAACAAACGGTTTCTGACGGAAAACTAGACTCCACTACTTCTTTCCTTTATTAAGGGGTTTTATTCTCCGAACGGGCGTATTAGCGCTCACTTAATCTGAACGTGCACTGTGAAAGTAAACAGTTGAGTCCCCCCCTGTGAAACCCCCTCACCTCCGCCTGCTGCATTTGCTCTGTTCGTTCATTTATGAGGATCGTGTGATGAGGTTAATTAGACTCAACTGTTCAGGTCATTTACAGGAAATACGGGAGAGTCGTGGCAAACTGTCCCTTACGCCAATCAATCTGTACACGTGTTCGGTGTTATAAAACAGTTTCACTGAGATCTGATGGAAGACGTGGACAGACAATTCACTGTAGCGCGGCTTTAATTTCAAACCGCTGTACGAAAACCTTTAGGCTGGAAGCTAAAGCAGCACCTACATTAAAAACATGATTAACCGTCACTAGGAAACGCTACAGCTGGTACAGCGTGCAGAAACATAATGCGGAATGAATCGAAAACGGCGTAAACAGCAGGTCTCAGTCTAATTCTAGAGTGGAAATTATTTTTAAAAACACGTCCAAGCCGTTTTCTCAAACACACAACCGATCTTCATTTTCACTCGTCTTTCAAAGAAGACAAGTCTGTCTGCGTTGTGCCTTTTCTGTCTGTCGTGATCGGCACTTAGTATCTCTGGTTAAGCTCAGTGCTCAGCTCCAGTCCATCTGAGGGGCTTATGAGGGGGAATAAAGTCAGCAGGTCTGCAGCACTGACAGGATACATAAACTACATCACAAACTTTTCTTTTTCACACGCTCTTCTCTGAACAAGCGTGGTTTCCAAAGAAAGGCTGGATGTTTTTTTTCACGTTTTGCATTTGTTAAACTGACCCGTAGAACATGTGGGACTGCAAAAGGTGAAGAAATGCAAGTACATAAAAGTTCTGCAACATTTGTTAAAGGTCTGCTTTTACACGCTTTTCAAAACGCGCCCTCACGTCTTGAGCTGATAGTTTTAATACTGCTCTAGGAGCATTATAGCAGTTACTTAAATGATTTAAAAAATAGCCTCAGTCATAGGTAACAAGTCCTTTATGGTGCCCTCAGTGAGCTGCGGCATGTTTTTAAGTATAGCTGCGTACTGTAACATCGCTAAACATGTGTGATAAGACCAGACATTAGACTGAAGTTTTTAAACCAGTAGCCCAAATCCCAAATTCATGGTTTAGGCTACTAATAACTACTTATTACCGGATACTGCCAGTATTGTTGACTACTTACACTGACTCGCTGTCAGTTTGTCTTGTTCTTATATGAGTTTTCCGTTGCATCTCTCATAAAAGGCAGTCATCAATTCACAAACTAGACATATCATTCAAAGTGTCTCTCTCTCTCTTTCTGTCGCGCCTGATCCTCTAGCCTTTAGGAGAAGTTAACGTGTTCAGTGAATCCTCCCGGTGAATGTTTCTCAACGACGATTGGCTGCTCCGAGGCCAAGGCAGCCCAAACCCCTCCTCCAAAACCCTCACTCGGAGAGAAATGAGATGCGAGTCGTTGGCATAGGCACATGGGAAAGTGAACTGTGGGCGGAGAGAGAGAGGGAGAGAGGGAGAGAGAGAGAGAGAGAGAGAGAGAGAGGGAGAGGGGAGTGAAAGGGGGGAGTGTACTAGAGTTAAAAAAAAAAAAAAGACCGTCTGTTGTACTGCGCACGCTAGATCATGCCCGCTACATTATGGTTTGTTTAAAGCATTGTATTAAATTTCTGAAGAGGATCAAACGCTTTCTGAGGAGGATTTACACTCTGAGAACTTTGGAAGAAGGGAGTCCAGGGAAAACATGGCCGAAGGTATCCTATATGGTTGTAGCGACCGTCCCCGCCGCTGCTCTCGCTGGTGCTGTAGCTAAGTCCACTGGTGTGGCGCCTTGTGTTTGAAATGCACGGCTTTACCTCTTGTTTACTCCCTGAGGAGATAACCAGACAGGCTGCGCTCGCCTGCCCGATACCCCGGGCTGCTGTTTTAAGACGCAAGGCAACACCTGTTTTGTTTCACTGGACTACGCTGAGCTCGTAGTTTGATACCTAATGTTGGTTACGGCTACACATTCATTTTAGGCTTACTGATAAGTAGCCTAGCATATGACAAAATACTCTGTATTTGAAGTTTATAACCAAATACGCCTAGCAGAACTGAGCACCCGAGCGTGGAAACCCCATTGCTCTTGAGCCGGATAGAGGGGGGGTTATTAATAATGTAGCCCGCGCTAACTGTGTCTCTTCTTTCTAACCTCAGGAGGTGTGGGCAATGGTCGAGGGAGCCTTCGGACGTCTGTCGAGTCTGAGGAGGGAACTGACCCCTTGCCCATGTACGGCGCAGGCCACTGTAAGTGGTTTAATGTACGAATGGGCTTTGGATTCATATCGATGACTAGTCGCGGAGGAAATCCTATTGATCCTCCAATGGATGTGTTTGTTCACCAAGTAAGTTTACCTCAAGTTTACCGCCGAAAACCGAAAGAGCTTAAGGGAGCAGATAACGCTGCTCTTCTACGTCTAGGCCTGTTCTTGTTTAACTCGTCACAGAGCTAGGTCTAAGCTCACTGAGCACCTCGGTAGACCTCTCTCACGCACATCTCGCCTCTGTCTGGTCACATTTATTTTTCCCTTCTCTTACTTTTCCCATGTTCATACTTTTAAGTTACAGTGACGTATTGTGTTGCCGTGTTGAGGTTCTGTTACACCATCTTTGCTTGTTCGTTCGACACTAAAATCATAGGCCACATCTTTCGTTTTTGCCAGAAAAAGGTGGCGACGAACTTTGTTGTTGACATGAACGTTGTTTTTCTCTTCAGCCTGCAGTGGACGTCGTCATTTGTAAGAAACACGGGTCTTTTTAGAGGCAGGTTTAACCACCAACCACCATGACAGTTGGAACAAGAAAGAAAGCATTCACTCATTCAGCTGTAGGCTAAAGCCTTGGGTGGAAAAGGCCATCAACAACACGAGCCTGCGCTTACTCACCAAGTTTTCTGACGATTCTTTAGTGATGTTGTAGCACTGGTTGATTGACTGTTCAGGTTTTACTAGGTTTACTAGGCCGCTGACAGGCCCAGATGTTACACTAGTGTAACAAATGTGTAAGGCCTAGTTAGCTGCACTTATTGTGTTTCACGTCTAAATGTTGGCTTAACAGCAGCAAATTCCTCACCCTGTCCCCTTTAGTACTGCTGTGTTGTCCTTCGCATCAGTGGGTAGATGCAGCATTAAGCTAAGATTTATTTGCACATGTCTTGCTTTACATTTCGAATTATTGCTACAGTGTCAGAACAAAGGGCACTGTACAGGTACATTTTATCTGCCAAGCTGCAGACAATGTAAGTATCCACAAAAGCATTGCATGGTCATTAAGGTTCAGCTATGTTAAATGAGTTTTATAGGTACACCACATTTCTGTTCACATAGAAACGGTGCACCTTTTCATAGCTTAACTTTTAAAAAACATAGTCAAGACAGAAAGTAATAAATTAGAAACACCTAAAACCAAGAATTGCAACAGAATATGGTACAGATGTGTTCCCTAAAAAGTTACAGAAAACATGCCTTTGAGGGTTCCACCCAGGCACAGCATCTGTACCCAAAAGCACAGTATCATACCTTCTCCATCTTTCTATATGTGATGTTTGTATTGTAAGCTTTCTAGCATGGATATTGATATGATGTCTTCAGAGACCACAGTGTCTACAGATTTTTGTATCCCAACATGCAATGCATCATCTGATTAGGTTCTCTTCTTTAAGCAAGGCTTGTGCCTGGAATCAACTGGAATCAAGGTTGAAACAAAGACCTTTACACACTGTGAATCTGACCATGTACCTTAACATTTAGGTCACAAATCTCCTCATGGAAAGTGAGCCCCTTTTTAAATAGAGCTCTGGTGTTTGGTTGCATGTTGTGTGTATTGATTTAAGCAGTAATTCGCCCTTACAGTCATCTCACCCTTCCCAAAATGTAACCTGTATGGCACAGTGGGAAGATGTTTTCATAAAAAAGTGATATATTAAATAATAGGAGAGATTAAGAAGAATGTATGTTGTGTAATGGCTGTGTGGACAGTTACATTGTGAGTTTTCTCCCTGCAGTGCTTCTATTTAATATGTTAATTGAAAAATTAGAATATGTAATGTTCTGTTCTAGTTTCATGACTGGTATTATCACCAGCTCGTAATATTCAGCCTACAAACATGAAATGTGTTTCTGATCGTTGCAAGTGCGAGTCTACCAACAGAATGTCTTTTTGAATATGCAAAGCTTGATAATTGAAACGTTTTTTCCGAAGATGGGCTCAGTTGTTTGTCTCACTGATTGTGGTTTGATGCTGCTGATTATAATAAATGTCATAATAATTTAATTATTTTCCCCCCTCAAAACATGCTGTACTTGGAATGTGACACGTCTTCTGCCTGTCATAAGAATATTGCTTATCAGGATGATTTTTTGGGAGAGGTAGCTTGTTTAATAAGAGATGGTAACGGTTTTAAATGGGGCCTCTGGAAAGTGTCTGGTTATTGTGCTCAGCCCTGGTATATGAGTGTGGGGGAAGGGTTTCTTTTGATCCATTCTCTGTGAGGTGAAACTACGGCAAAAAAGCAAGCGTGAAACATTGGTTATGAATTTTAGCTGTGCAAGATTTCTTTCTTTTTAAATTGTACCTGCAAATGCAGTAGGATATTGACTTGGATGATTGCACTCATTTCCTGCATGTTTGTGTTGTCCTTTCAGAAGGTTAGATTTTGTTAGTGCGCTGGGAGGACTATGTGGGCCCCTGGTAAGATTAACTAGCAGCCCATTTCACAGTTCGGCATGCAGGCCCCACCCTTCTCAGCTAATACCAGGCTTTGTTTCTCTTGCTCATGGGCTTTTTTCTTTCTTTTCCTTCAAAAAAGAAGAAAGGATGAAAAAAGCCACCTTCTGTTCACGTGACTTCCTCTTGTGAGTCATCCATAGATGCTTGATCTCTATTGGGAGGAGCAGAAATGCCTCTGAGTGAGTGGCCTCTCATGCTTGCCAGAAACAGTTTGTAATCTCTTGTTGTCATTATTTGGCTCGGTCCTGAAAACACTGCCATTTACAATCAGTTTCCAAACACGACCATCAAGATCTGCTCTTGCATTTGTTCACTGTATTTTTTTCATCTAATTTGAAATTCTAATTTTTCTGTTCACCTTTATGCCTATAAGCTTCATTATTCTCAAGAGACAAACAGAGATAGTTTTTAGTCTGTTGAGGAACATATAAAGTATTCGTTTTTATTATAGACCACTTTCAAGAACTTTTAGATGGTGATTTTGTTGGGAGTGAGCTTTACACATGCAATAAATATCAGTGCTATGTTATGATTAATACCATGTTTGTTAGAGAAATAAAAAAAAATTGTTGCAATATAGATCAGTTGTTACTCTTTTCAATAACATATCCAATATTATATCCAAAATAAAAAATTGATATAGAGCATTTTGTAATGAAAATCGTCTTCTAGTACTGTGCAAAAGTCTTAGGAAGCCATGAAAAAATTGTAAAATGATTTATCTCAGCAGAAAATGTATTTTCACCTGTAAAAAAACCAATATATACCACTAGAATACATGCAAATAAACAAGAACAAACAAACTGGAGTGAAAAGTTATCAATACATTGACTAAAAGAATAAGGTCGGAAGAATGCAGGGTTGGTTTCTGATTTTTGGAGCACTCCAGTCATCGCACCCGTTTGTTAAATTCCATCAACAGATTTAATTTAATGAAGACTTGATTAGGTAAACTTTGCAGAGGATGGTAACTGTAAAGACTGGGCTTCCATGAGGAGAGCTTTAAAAATGGAAACGATTAACACAGTGACAGACATAAAATCACAAATTATTTATTTGTTTGTAACTTTATTTTAGTATATTAGTGGGATTGTTTTTTTTAACAAATAAACACCTACTGCCCAGAGAAATAGCTTAAATAGAAGTATAATTTCATGTGGTCTTAGAAGTTTGCAAAGTACTGCATGTATATATACATAAGTGATGTCATTACAAAACCATCTATGTCCAAACTGCTAACTTTACAGCAGAAGGACAAAAATGCCCTTAATTTTTAATGCCTTGAAGTTTTAACTGTTGTACCATTTCTGTTGGTCCATTTGTCATGAAATTCACATGCAAAGTTAATGATGACTGGTGTTTCTAAATGATATTATTAGTACCGTTTATAAATTAATAATAATAATAATAATAGGTTTAAAAAGTTGTGGTGTGACAGTGACAGTATTTCCAAGTTGAAAATGAATGCTCTGAATGCAATGACTGCTTATTAAGATGTTGTTATTATTATTATTATTATTATTATTATTAGAGAAGTACATTTTATTTACACTGTATAATAATTGAGTGTTATTGATTAAAATATTTGGTTCTTAAATCTGTTAAAGGTTTTTCATGCTCATCTTCTGTTGGTGTATCATTGTATTCATATGTCAGGGATGGCTGCTCCCTCTTTCAAGCCTCCCTCCTTTCTTACACATCCTCTCTTCTCTCATACTTCAATCCAAAACAGCCAAGATGGCTGCCAGTCAAGCTGCTGAAAGCTTATGTGTAAGGACAGTTATAAAGAGACAGAGCAGGACTAGAATGTTTGTCTGAAGCTAAACTAGTGTTTTGCATTAATGTGGAAGTTGGTCCTTAGCACAAGTTCTCTTCTCTCTCATTAGGCTACAGATGTGTTACCTAGACTGTTAGCATTGTCAGTGGATAAGGGGGAATGGACTGCAGGTCTCTGATCCGTGTGGGTTGTCGATTCACTGTAAAATTCTGTTAATGTATAGTAAAAAGCAGTTTTTCTTCCACTGATACAGAATGCAGCTCTGAATGCAATGACTGCTTATTAAGATGTTGTTATTGTTGTTGTTGTTATTATTATTATTATTATTAGAGAAGTACATTTTATTTACACTGTATAATAATTGAGTGTTATTGATTAAAATATTTGGTTCTTTGCCTTTACAAAGTGATATTTGAGAATTTAATTTTATTTAAATATATTTCATATAAGCATTTAAGTATTGCTTATATTTTTGTTTTCATAATTGTTTTTTATTCAAATAATTTTTTACTGGAGTTACTGGTGTAACATTTAAAAACAACTGTCAAACTCACCACAAAAATTAGTAAAAAAGTTTTTAATGTGTGTATGGGGGACAAAAGCATTTTATACAGAATATTTGCAGCAGAGTTAGCCTTTTCTAATTTTAATAAAGATGTTTCACATGTTTTTGGTGAATTGTTAATGTGAAAAAAAGCTTGGTTAGTTATTTTAGAATAGAACTGTAAGAGTGTGTTCTTTGAAAAAGTATTATTCTTAAAAATACATTGCATGGTTAGTTTTTAGAAATATATCATTTAAAATATAAATGCAATTAATTTACATGTAATGTGGAAGATAATTGTGTTCATTACATGTTTATTATTATGTATTCAATAAATATGTGATAAAATATTTGTAAACTTTCAGATTTTTTCAGACCATGGTTTGAAATAGTTGTGTTATTGTAGTCTGAAATATGTAATGTTGTTATATTCCACAGCATGTAAAAAGATTGACAGAGCATTGTTCACTTGGATTTAAGATTCTACACTGTAAAAAGTGTCTCATTAGATCTGCTTAAAAAATTACTTCATGTGGTAACAAGTAAAGAAAAAAACTTTAAATCTGTTCATTTAAAATAGATTTATTACTTGATTTGGTTTTTACAGATTTTGTTTTACTCTGAGCAGTAAATAATATTAATTGTTTATGCATATGCTTTTTATGATTTAAATCAAGACCAAAATCCAAATAATAATGTTGACAGATCAATGAAGCACTGTAGCATGCAGGGTTATACTCAAGTTCATCATCTCATGAATTGCTTAAATCTTATGAATGCTTTCTGGATGATGGTTGTTATAGCAGCGTTTTTTTTTTGTTTTTTTTTTGTAGAAGTAGTTTGTAGAACAATGGTTATATATTTGTTATATATAGCCCACATCCTCCAGTTTTCTTTTGTTTTTGTTTTGTTTTTGTTTGTTTATTTTTTTAAAATAATTGTCATTTATGACATTTGGGAATTCAGGTGCCAAAAACAGTTGTAGCAGTTTTTTATTTGACAATTTTCTAACCTTTCTTTATCAACTAAACAGGTCTTTTTGGTCTTTGTGCTTTCCCGACAGATTTTTGTAAGTGAGCTCTGATCTGATTTAATGCCCTGTACTCATTCAAAATGCAGTTCATCCTGAAACACTCCTTATAACGTGTGAGTGGGCAGAGCTAAACTGCTGTAGACTGAATAGGTGAATAGATGTAAAGCCATTGATTTTCATGACATTGCAAAAATTATTCAGATGAATTGTTTTTCTGCTCAGTTTTTAAAACATTAGACTGAAAAAAACAATGAATGAAATAAAAATGGTTTTCCACAATACATTTTTGGAAAATGGTTTTCCACAATAAATTTGACTTCTTTTAAGTCTTTTAAAGTACAAATATGCCTTTTTGAGAATTTTGAGAATTCAGGTGGCATGACTATTCCATATCACACAAGACTTGTTGATTTGTAGCTGCACCAGCCATAAAATCTGAACCATCATGTGGTTAAGCGGGTGGAGATGGTATGATTGTAGTTAAGTACTTAAGTGCTTAAGGCTTTGTGCTATGCCGCTGTATCTAAATGTGTCTTTATAACTACTTAATGTAACTAAGCATATCCTCATTTATCACTGAATTCTCTTTACTTATTTGTTTATGCATACATTTGTTGTTTAACTATCAAGTGTTGTAGGGATTTAAACAAATTTAGGGATTTAAACAAAAAAAAAAAAAAACGACATACATGGTTTTGATGTGCAATAAAGGAGATTTATTGAATTCTTTATTTATTTACAAGGTTGTCTTTTTCATAATTATCACAGTGTTGTTTGTAATAGAACAATGGAAACTATTCCCAGTATGTCTGGTATGATGAATATATTTTATCTATCTGTATCTGTAACCATCATATTGTTGCAAAAATATATTATTGTTTGTTTCATATATATATATATATATATATATATATATATATATATATATATATATATATATATATATATATAATTTTATTTTTTGATCAGACAGTGTGAAATTGCCTGGTTGTCATGCGGTTTGTGATGCTCCTTTCTGCTCTCTCTCAGAGTAAGCTGCACATGGAGGGTTTTCGAAGTCTGAAGGAAGGCGAGGCTGTAGAGTTCACCTTCAAGAAGTCCTCTAAGGGCCTGGAGTGTGTGCGAGTAACAGGGCCTGGAGGAGTCCACTGTGTGGGCAGCGAGAAGAGACCCAAAGGGAAAAGCATGCAGCAGAAACGAAAGCCAAAGGGAGACCGGTGAGTAGGCAACAGAGCCTCAGAGCTCTTTTCTGCAGGTGCAGTAGTCAGGATTTTCTTACCAAGGCCATGGTGATCTGGTTGCTTCTGTAGGCTGGGACTGGTTGGTGTTGTGTGATTGAAAAATAAAGAAGTGGACCAGTCATTGGTTTTAAAGCTGCGATGTGTTGTTGAGCTTTCAAATGTTTCATTTGTTGAAGGAATACATGGCCAGTAGTAGGTATACTGTATGTTTCTTGTTATTTTGAGTAGTGATGGGTGGTCCCTTAGAGTCCTTTTGAGAGAGGCTGCCCTGCCTCTCAGGCTGTTGCTCTGTGGGTCTATGCCTGTTGCCATGGTTTTATCGCAATAGTGTGTGAGAGGTTTTTTTCCTGCTAAATTGCTGCTATTTTTGCTGGGGTTTGGGTGAAGGCACAAGTTGTGATAGCATCATGAATTTTGGTTTGGTTTTGTACAGTGCAGCAAAGCTCAAATTTACTCACGATCTTACCTAGCTAGAATTACATTTTGCTAAATGCTAACAGCCACGTTTTATCAATGGACGTCAGTGCTAGCATTTGAAGACATGATGCATAGATATTGTTGGTTTTCAATCTAATCTTATACCAACTGTAGCTTTTTGCAGTATTTCTGACTCTGCTGTAGCCCATGGAACAAGTTGTTATATACGTAGCAAAGAATTCAAGTCATGTAAGTCCTTGTTTTTTTGACCTTAATATCCTATTAATATGGCATTTTTTTGTTTATGAGCTGGAACCTTTAAAGCTAAAGAAATTGGCTTGAAACCTAAACGGGTCATTAAAGTGCATTGTAGTGCCACCTCTAACCAGGGTAGACTAGCCTATATAATAGAGATGCACTAACCATGAATTTTTACGGCCGATTCAGATTTCTTTGCAGCCTAATTGGCTGATGGTTGAGGTTTTGGACTGTTTTTATTAGCCTCTTTTAATCTGAAGCCCACAATGTGTACGGTAGATGAACGTATGAAATACGCTACCACATTCCCAGTACTTTCTGTTGGTGAAACTTGCACCATAAACAACATTATTTGCTGTTTAATGGGCATTTACATTTTTATTTTATTTATTTATTTATTTTTAATCAGTTGCCTATTTAAGGCTCACTTACACCATAAAATTGCAACACAGTTTTATAGTATAGGCTCGTTTATACATCAAACTCTTTAATTTAAAATTAAATAAAGGGGAAATCTGGTTAAGGGAATGTTGGCTTTCCACAATAAGATCCACTTTACTCTTTTAGAGCACAGATATACTTTTCAGAGTCACACATACTGCAGCAGATATTAGACATGGCACACCAAACATTTTGAGAAACTTTTCCTATTGTTTGTTGCATCAGATGGCAGGACTACTCCATATCACCCAAGAATTCTGAGATTTCTGTAAGCTTTTGCACCATGATATGATATGTTTTCAGCACAGGAGAAAAAGAAATGACAACATTCATTGTGCTTTTTTTATTTTGGATAAAAGTTTGATTGCCTATATAAGGCTGCAACATCAGGTACATTTCTAGTACTTTATTATAACCAAATATGCAATATAAACAAAAATGCTTGTTCATTAAAGGGAAAGACATTATTGCTATTTTATAAATTTGGTTGCATATTTAAATAACATGAATCAAGTAAAGTGCTACATTGCAAGTGAGAGGCAACTGATTGCTTAGCACAACGAGTCAAAGATACTGATACTGACATTTTGGTATAGATGCAACAGTAGCATTAAAATACAGCACAAGTACACTAAACTTTCTCATTTACTTAAAAAAAATAAAATAAAATAAACATAAAATTGCAGCACAAATCTGCCAAAACAAAAATTGCTGATTTTGTATTTTGAACAAAAATTATGCCATTCTAATGTTGTCCGAGTCTGAAGTCATAGTGAGGTGAATGTGCTTGTGATGTGCTTGTCTTTATAGCCACAGACCACAGCATATTATGACTATGCAATGGCACACCTTCAAGACAATGGTATAATTCTAAAACTGCACTAAAACTTAATATCTTGTCAGAAATTTACAGCACTAGAGAGCAATTCTATAACTTTTTAATTTTTTTTTATTATTAAATTATTTTCATGATTACCAGAATGTGGTCTGCCTGATGTGATTAGAAATATCATTGCTGTTCCAAAAAGTCTCCAAATGGCTTTTTACTTTTAATGTAAGTGAAAGGGAAAAAAAATTAGTTTCAAGCAGTTTTGGAGCTTTTCCACTGGTCCATTTGTCATGCAATTTGCACACAATGTAGGGGGCAGCTGCTGTGTGAAAACAAAAATCAGATAATAAAAAAATAAGATATTTGTTTTTTTTCCACCTACATCTCTTATTTTCAAAACACAAGAAATCCTACTGGAGCTATGCAGGCTGGGAAGGAGTCAGGGGATGATAGATAGGCAAGGATGAATCCCAAATTCCACTGCCCTTCCCCCTTCACGTTCACAATCTAATTGAAGATGCCACCATGCAGGACCCCCCACAAGCCTCATGCTCAATCACGCAGAAGTTTGTTTCCTTTTAAACAGCTGGTGAATGCATTGAGTATGCCACCTTTCTAATAAAGTTACAAGAATTTGTTCACAATGAATGGTCACATACAGCTCAAAATATAAAGTGATCCACAATGTAGAACTGAGGAACCTGAAGCTGAAATGTGTGGCATGTTGAAAGACAGTTGGGGGAAAAATGTGGGAAGTGCATTCCCCCTGTTGCCTCTCGCAGCCATCCTTCATGCTTGTCCTTGCCTAAGAAAGTGTAGGTCATATAATTAGGTATATGGAAGACATATTATCAGACCCTGTATTGAAGCATACAATAATAGTTCAAAAACCTTTTAATTCTCTGTAACAATAAAAAAAAAAATCTAAATGTTTAAACAAGAGGTATAACATTTTATCTACATCTTTAGAAAAGCAGATGTGTTGCTTTGAGAATTGGTAGGAATTTAGATAGATGGATACATAGATGCTTTATTGATCCCGAAGGAAAATTTAGCAGCCAGTAACAGTCACACAACACAGGACATTTACAATAATATAGGTGAAACAATATAAAAAGAAGAATGTATACAAAAAAAACTATACACACATAAATACAACTAGAAATATACAAATATATGCAATAAGATCCATCCTGAAAGGCAGTATGAATGTACATAATGAATGTACAAGGAGGCATGGGTAATGGCATATAATGACAATACTGAATAAATATGTGCATGCCTCTGGCCCCACTGGGAAAAGTTGAAGAGCCTAATGGCTCCAGGGACAAAGGGTCTCCAAAATATTTATCATATTTTGATATAAACAAAGTATTATAATTGCCTAGTTGACTATAGCTTCAACAATAATTCACCAGTTTCAAGTTCATACTTGTAAAAGGCTTTTCCACAAAAGAATTGGATGCAAACGGCAACATAAGCAGGGTAAACTTGGCCTAAGTGAGACACTTTTTGGTAAATATAACAGGAGACCCTCATAAAAGCTTTTTAATGTGATTTTATGGCTTTGACATGTATCATGCTCCAGCAAAGAACCACAGCTTAGGCTTTGTCTGACTCAGTTTGCTATATATATTTATCTGTACCACTTTTCATTCTGTCCTCTGAACACCTGTTTCACCCTCTTCTTTTCTGTCCTCTCTGCCTTTTCCCTGGTCCTGGTTTATGTACCATTTTGCTAAAAAAGCTAAATATTTTAAATAAGGTCTACATGCCGAATCATATATACTAGTTAAAATCATATATACTAGTTAAAAAGTGTCTTGCGTTACCTGATAAAAAATATATTTTGTTCACTTGCCAACTAATCATCTCTCTAAAAAAAAAGAGACTACATCTCTACACACACACACACACACACACACACACACACACACACACACACACACACACACACACACACACACATATGTTGGTCAACTATGACCAATTATGCCCAAAGCAATGATGCTAGATCAGTGACAACAATTGCTAGGCAACTAGAACCCTTGTGGTTAAGGTTGCATAATAATATTGGAATCCTATTGTTATTGGCAGATAAATGCTTAAAAAACTGATCTGATAATGGCTTTCAACCACAGTTGTACCTACTTGTAGTAATTTTTCATGGTACTTACATTTTTACATTTGATTGTCTTTTTGTCCCACCTGATATGTTGCTTTTTCTGCCCTGTTTTACCATCTATTTCTAATTATTTGATTGGCTTATGTTAGATTGCTGATCTAGATTCTCTCTTCTGTCAGATGTTATAACTGTGGTGGTCTGGACCATCATGCCAAAGAGTGCTGCCTCCCTCCGCAACCCAAGAAGTGCCATTACTGCCAGAGTGCCACCCACATGGTGGCACACTGTCCGCACAAAGCGTCCTCAGCTGCTCAGGGAAGGTACAGCTTAGAGCCGCCTGCCTCCAGCTCAGGCCAAGCCCCAAGCCCTCACAGCTCAGATGCAGGCCAAAGATCCTCCTACTCGTCTCAGGACTGCTCCGCCTCCAGCAAACCCTCCAGCTCCCCTGAAGAACCCGCAACAAAAGCTGCCTCATCACAGAGAAAAAAGAGGAAAAAATGAAGTCCCTCTCTCGGTACACCTCAGGCCACCTCATCTTATCCAGGTCCCCAATGTAAGCATACTGCTGCACGCACCCTACCTCAGACTGATAAGTAAGGCCCAAAATGACATCTCTGGAACTCTTGAGCCTCACACGAAGGAGGAAACGTTTGCTGCTGTCTTTATTCATAATCAGTTGAACTCCGAACAGGATATGCTTTAAAGAAACTGATACCTCATGCACAATGTACACCTATGCATCGTTTTGCTAAATTTTGTTAGCTCTGTATTCTGAATCATGTTATCTAATTTGAATATGGTCCAAACAGTTGAAGAACTGCAGTGTTTTTTTAAACCCTTGATTTTTGTAGGCACACTGAACAATCTTGAGCCAAAGAATCCAAGAGATTTTTTTGAGGTTTTGAACAAGCTACCTGTCTTTCTCAGCAGCCTTATTTCACTCATTCTCATCTAGTTTTAGAATGGTGGAAGGAAATCAGAGATGATGTCTGATCAACTTCCATCTATTAAAATAAGATGTTAATAAGAGCAATCATGGAACTGCACTTCAGACTGCAGAGGTTTTTTGTTTACATCCTTTCCGTCAGGTTCTGAATTGTAACCATCATAGTATTGACCCACTTATATGGTTCAGATTTTAAAGAATCATACAAGGTGTGTCGTCATAATGACTCTAATGTACTGTTGTCTCTTGATACTGTCAGATTGTTTCTATGATCTCTGTGATATTTAATTATTAGTAGGATGAAGCCTTTCACAGGCCATTCTAGACTAATGTGCTCTTTTGCACTAATGTTAAGGTGTGCCAGCACAATTTTAGACGATACTATCAGAACATAATACGTGAGCTTACAAATCAAGTAAATTGTTTATTAGTTATGCTAAATCAAACATTTTAGACAGCTGAGGGATCTGAACGATATTTAACTGACCAATTTGAGTAGACAGGAAGAAGTAATGTGATTTTCATGAGTGACTAAAGCTGTGATCAATTCTTAGGCTTAAATATGATAAATGTGAGTGTGAGCAAATGTATAAATGACAACAGTTTTTTTTTTTTTTTTAAAAAGCATTGATTATTCAGTTAGCTGTTTGATTAAAGGGGGGTGGGGGTACATGTAAGACTACATAATGTGATGGTGTACCTTTTTATTTCCAGTCTCTAGGTCATTTGTTTTTTCCTGGGAACATATTTGAGTGCACATGATTTTTTTTTAAATCCCTACAGTGTTCAAAAACAATATTTGTCTCATGCTGATGTATTTTTGTTTGTTGTATTTGCTCTAGCCCAGGGGTGCCCCTTTTTGGCTTGGGGGGCCAGAGTACAATGTTTGTGGCAGACTGAGGGCAAAAAAGAAAAACAAAGATAGCTGGGTTCAAATAGGGTTTTTAAAAATATATTTTATAACATTAAACAGTACTTTGTTGCTTAACTACTGTATACTTTTTGCAATAAGGTACTTTTGTTGCAAAAATACAATTTTAAAAGGAAAAAAAGAATTTGATAAGTTAGGTGAGCAGGAAAGCTCACCCTTTGGCCTCCTTTAAGGCCTGACTATGTTTGTTCTATGTACCACATTATTTGTAAGTCGCTTTGGATAAAAGCATCTGCTAAATGTAAATGTAAATTTCTGGCCAAATCAAACTTCTTCACGGCCCAACTTTGGCTTGCCAGCCCCACTTTAGGCAGCCCCACTTTAGAGCAGTTATGGCACTTAATTCATTCATACAATTTATTTATAAAGATCTTACCTACATTTAAACATCTAAGTCTTACATGTACTCTCTT
The DNA here is from genome assembly GCF_015220715.1 of Pygocentrus nattereri. Taxonomy (NCBI): domain Eukaryota; kingdom Metazoa; phylum Chordata; class Actinopteri; order Characiformes; family Serrasalmidae; genus Pygocentrus; species Pygocentrus nattereri. Next base: position 22,098,542 of record NC_051213.1, read on the forward strand.
AAAAGGTGTGGTTATATTGTTAAAATCTTTTAAAAACTTTTCTTTCTTTGTTATTTTTTCCTACATGCAGCTATTGAATTGTACGTTGTATGTGTGTATGTTTATGCATTTGTATATTCCCTGTGGCTCCATAATCAAACGTAAGCCAAGCTGAATCCCTGACTGTTATTAAGCCATGTACACATGATTGAACAAAAGATTCTTAGTGAGAACAATTTCTCTCAGGGATGTATTTACCAAAAACTAAAAATGTTATCCTTTAATTTGCTGTTAGACAGAGTTTATTCCTAAACAGGCTTATTTTATAGTGTTTATCTATATACATATCTGTATAGGTGTTATACAATTATGTTGGAGTTCTGAGTTTAGGCAATATTTCTAGGACTGAAAAAAACACTCTAGTACTGGATCTGCAGTTTGAAAAGTTCAGTGCCTCCTAGTGGACATGGAGGACGTTCTTCTGAGTACTGTGGTGGTGATGTGGTCATGCTGAATTTTTTTTTTTTTTTTTTGGTCAGTTTACAGTAAATCCTACCTCACTTGATTTGTTTAACTCGGTCATGATGTCAGATTACTGCTCAAAAGAGGGATCATTGCCTTTGACAAATTATGTTTTAGAAGAGCATAGTAACAGACATTAAAGACTTACTGTGACATGCCTGTAACTTAATTTGCAATATGACGTAGCTACAACTAGCTATGCACATATCCTGATATATGAATGCAGACTGAATATCAGATGTTTACAGTGTTTATCCTAAAGCCAGTCAGGCTCTGTCAAAACAAGAACTTAGCCACTGCAGGAGTGCCTCTGATTCAGAAATCAGAAAATGGCATTTATACATAATGTACTCTTCAGTGGGTGCATTTCAAAAGCTGTTTTGGTGATTCTGAATGGGACAAAATAATGTTGAGACATGTTCTTGTCTCTCTATCTTTGATGTTTTTCTCTTTTCACTTTTATCATAATCTAAAGTTGACTCTTGCCTGTCTTCCTGTGAGCCGCTTCATAGCTGTAGGACTCAATCAGCTGTAACCACATTGATATTTGATGATAAACAAGCCAGACATTTCTCTCTCTCTGATCTGAAAGACTGTTGTATTGGACAGCAGAAGTTGTCTCCTTGCAGCAATTAGAAATAGTCTAAACCACTGATCATTTTTCAGTATAAACTAAAATATTTTGAGTTGTAAATATTCTTTTGCAAGAAAAAAAAAAAAAAAATTGAATGAACCGGAGGCCAAACACTGATAGAAACTGATGACTGTTATTTTTTTGTTGTTGTTTTGTATTTTTTTAAAAACCAAAGAATTTAATAGCCATTTTGGTGTTCTGTTATCGCTATGTGAGCTTTAATTTCTTAATGTCAGTTAAATGTGAACGAAGCACTGGTTTACTTGGGTTTGTTTTTTTACACTTTCTAATGACGACTACAAGATTTTCAAAGGTTTTGCTGGGACTATAGTGTTCTATGTGTACGTTTACTGTCATAATTGTCTTGATTGTGATGGTTATTTTACCTCAGTCCCATTCATTTCTGTTTGGATGAACATGCTTGAAGGTCATTAAATTCATTACAAACACGGATGAACCTCAGGAACTGTTCAATAGTGTATGGTCTTTTCTTGCACTCGGAATATAACTGCATTTTAAGGCTTTCTTTGGGGGGGCACTGAAATAAGAGTTTGCAACTTGCATTGGCAAAACGAACCTGATTGTGATATGATTGTTGCCACAGGGCCTGACATTTAATCTAAAAAAATGTTAGTTATGTGCAGCCTTCACCAACCATTAATGCATTACTACAATTACAGCACAGTTGTCATGATCTATGACCATGTCCATAAAAAAGTCATCTTGTGAAATTATACAGATATAAATAAGCCTATTTGAAATTGCACAGTACAGTGAATGACAGAATACATGGCCATTATATTAATCTACATTGTGTCAATATGGCAGTATCTAAATATTAACAGCATAGACATGCACACACAAATAAAACATCTTTAAAGGAATAAAGATCTGCCACCCACAGGCAAAATAAAACTCTAAAAACACAGATATTGCTTTTACACTTGCAATCAGAGATGATATTTTTCATGGTTATACAAGTGGAAATAATCTAAATACTTATTTCAGATATAGTTTTGACTAGACAGTATGAGTATTTTTAGACAATCCTCTTAAAAAGCACAACACAGGCCTTGAATTTATCTGTAATGAAAACCGGCCATAAGGAGATACAATCCAGATTTTGTGACCTAAATATCTGCAGGGATGCACTGTATACTGTTTATATTCCATGTTCCAGAATAGATGGGGTGGTATTTTAGAGCAAACAGTCCACTAATATGTCACTTGAGGAAGGGTGTAATGCTACACCTCCTCTGGAGTTTTGGGGCCGGGTTGGGAGGCAGGAGGTGAGTCAGCTTCAAAAACATCATCTTCCATTGCTTCTTCAATCGGCTTCATAGTCGTAGAGGCCTTGCTGATTGTTTTTTGTTCTGAAAAATTAGAGATTTGCTGTGAAAAAAAACGTACCATGCATATGCTTCTCAAAATTACAACTGAATTGTGTTATATCAAACACATGCAGTCACATTAATCAATCCGAGTGACATTTATCTAAAAATACACTCTTATTGTATTGTATCAAGGTGTCTGAGAAACACTAGAAGTGAGGTTTTTTGGGGAGGTGGTGTGGAGGTGTTCTTCAAAGCAATATGAATTCAATTGAGAGGTAATTTAATCAGGATGTTGATGTAGTGTATATATTTTTCCAGATATTGCAGTATGTTCTTTGAAGGGTGTTCAGTGTTCTCTGGTTGAAGAGACCACTGTCATGGACTAAGTATTTCACAGTAACAGTAGTTTTCACAGCTGTTTTAAAGATATACGTTAAATACCTTACAGATACCGCAGTAGACACTAGAGCTAACAACAGCATTACCATGGTATTAACCTCACAGCAGGTCCCAATATCAACTCTTATTTTTACATTTGTGTGTGTCTGTGTGCTGACATCTTGACTGCTATCAGATGTTCTGACACATAAATGCCTGTAAATATTGCAAGCTGTTCTTTAACCATGTCACATTGAGAGTTCCTAAATGTATTTTTAATACATCAAAATTGCAATATGGTATACTGTCCAATTGCAAATATTGTTAGCAGAAAATCGGTAAAGACTAGAGCTAGGTATCTTTACCTTTCTCCAATACTGTTGAGTATTACAGATGCTGTTCAATACCAAATATTAATATCTAAGTAGTCTGTCTTAACAACATCATGCCAATGAGCATGCTTGTTCCAAAATCTTGACTGATGAACATTAATAAGTACAAATGCAAACAGTAGCAGCATCTCCTAAATACCCCCACTACACACACTTCAAAATTCAACACTACTGGGTACCATGCTGTGACTAGTGCTTTTGTAATGTTCTAAAAAAAGAACTTACGTTATTTCTTTATCTATACTTTTCATTTGTTTTTGTTATGTACACTGAGATATGTTCTAGTAATATGTATAGTAGAATTCCACAAAAGATCCCCTGTAGGGCCACTTGCACTTTTATTGTGAAATAGATTTCAAATTTGGAATAATAATACGTAATACTGTCTCATATAATAAAGACTGAACAACACTTTGCATTACAATGCCAATATCCTACACTTTAATTTCATTTCATTTATAAAGTTTGTGTAATTTTATGTAACAGTCAAAATTAATTTTTCTTAGACCAAAATTCATTTTTCTTAGGATCTTCCAACCGTACTGTATTTCAAAGAATAGAACAGGACATTTTTGTTACTGTGGCTCCCTGATTAATTTAAATGTGCTTTATTCTGATTGACTGTCCTGTATTATGTTTCATTCAAAACGCAATCCGGGCCAAAACATCAACATTTCTATCAAAAAATTTTGAATGATACCCAGCCCCAGTGCAGGTGTTTATATACACTTTGAAAAATACACAATATGGCCAAAAGTATGCATGCAGATTAGTGAATTCAGGTGTTTCAGCTACACCCTTTGCTTAAAGATGGATAGAATCAAGCATATAACCTTGCAATCTTCATAGACAAACACTGGCAGTCGAATATGTAATACTGAAGAGCTCTTTAAGCATGGCACTGTCATAGGAGGCCAACTTTGCCAGAATTCAGTTTGCCAAATTGCTATCCTGCTAGATCTGCCTCTGTCAACTGTAAGTGCTATTAATGTGAAATGTAAGCATCTTGCACAATAAGCACAATCATGAAGCAGCAGACCACGCAAACACACAGAGCAGGATGTATTTACATAGATTTCCAGATGTCACTACAGAGCTCCAAACTGCCTCTGGAAGCTACACCAGCAAAAGAACTGTGTGACAGGGACTTAATGAATTGGGCTCCTCCCACTTGAGGCTGGAGCAGTAGAAACATGTCTGGAGTGATAAATCACGCTTTATTATCTGGCAGTCTGATGGATGAATCTGAGTTTGGTTTTGCCTCCAACTTTGTGGCAACAGTTTAGGAAAGGTCCTTTGCTGTTCCAGCAAGGCTGTGCTCCTGTGCACAAAGCAAGGTCCATAACGACATAGTTTGAGGAGCTTGGTGTGAAATAACTCCAGTTGTCTACACAGAGCCCTGACCTCAAATCCACCAAACACTTTTGGGGTGAACTGGAACATCGATTGTGAGACAGGCCTTCTTGTCCAACATCAGTGTCTGACCTCACAAATGCTCGTTCAACTGAATGAGCACAAAGTCCTACTGACGCTCTCCAAAATTTTGTAAAAAGCCTTCCCATAAGAAAGCTACTAAAGCCACAAAGGGGGGACAACCCTATATTAATGCTCATGTTTTTAGAATAGGATGTCCAACAATGGTTGCAATGTATAGGCATCCACATGCTTTTGGCCATATAATGTATCTATATACCCTAATTTTGACCTCTGTTATAGATGCAATTCTTCCAAATGTTTGAAGCAGTCTTGAATTGGTTATAGTGTAAACACTTATGGAAACATGTTTATGCGATTCTGTGTAATGGGTTTCTGGCTTGCAGAATTTTGCACAAAACATGTCCATTTTGATGTTAATGTTGAACGTATGTAACAGGTCAGGTTATGAGAGGAGTCACGCTATCAGAACACTGAGAGAACGTTAGGAATTCATATGAAAAGTCATTCAGTGATTTGGTTATATTTAAAAGTCATGTTTGGGATGATTTGGGGTTGGGGAGAGAAAATGACAGTGAGAGAATATAAAACATCTTACACCCCCATCAGGCGCGATCTGAGGTCACAGCTAGAGGAGGGACAGGAGGAAATCATATCAGAGAAACACTGACACAGTAATATGAGCTCATATGGAAGGAGTAGAGAAGCAGACATTTAGTTTATGGTAATGGACCAAACCGGAAGAGATGATTGGTAGGGTGGAAATGAGGCGGTTATATGAATGCAGACAGAAATTCATCTCTGTGTATAGTAGAGAGGGACAATCAGAGACAGACAGGAAAGTAGAAGGTTTGACAACATAATGTTGAACTGGGCCCTTTTTTATAAAGAACCACAGATCACACGCATGCACAGTTAGTAAGTTGTAGTTACAGTTGCTCAGTAGCATGGGAGCTAGTGAGACTTACGCAGCGATGAACCACCTGATCCCCCTCTCAGAATCTGATTAAGCACGTCATCTGTGTCGCTGGTGCTGGCCATGCTGTTCCTCATCTGCATCATGGACAGCTGGGAGCACAGACTCGGCTGCCTCTCCATCTTCTTTACAGCCTGAGATTCAGTCATCATCATCAACACAATCATCATCATGGTTATAATCACTGCCATCGTCTACATCCATCTCATGCCCATCAATAGTGTCATGATGATCATAGTTTGTGGCACATAAACATCATCGTCATACAAAAAGAAATGTACTGTAGACTGGGGAGAGTGGAGTGATCAAGGTCTATGCAGAGATATTTTGGGGAGCAGAGGAAAAAAGGCCAACCTGAAAGTGAATTATATTTACTTTAGTGAATATTGCAACCAATCTTATCGAGAGAGAGAGGGAGAGAGGGAGAGTGTGTAATCCTGTTTCAGAGGAAACCAAACATAGTGTTAAGGGTTTTCCCAAAGCAGCCACAAATACTAGCTTTACTCTCTAAACAGACATTTCAATTCCAATCCCCAGTCTACAAGGCTGTAACATTACCCACCATGCTATTTTACTGCTGTAAACCTCGGAGTCTCTTTAAGAGCACCACAGAGCCTACCATAAATCCTTGTTTTTTTAACATAACAAAAACTTGATTTAGCAAGTCATTAGTGCCCCTTACTGTCGCTTGTTTGTTTGTTGTTCAAAATGATCACTTCACGCTTTCCTAAATATATTTTCTGATGCTTCGCCGACGTTTGGATCCGCGACATCCTCACTTAGAAATGGTCATATATAAGAAAACTGTCATATACACAGACTAAGAGGCCCTCTCAACCCCAGTCCCTCCATGAATTTGGTCCTGTATTGGAGGGAAGGAAACAAAAATTGATCTAAAATCGAACTTTTTTGTGTCATATAAGAGTTAATGCATGCTTTTGAGTCACGCAAGTGTTGTGAGTCAAAACCAGATTTACATTTGGATGATCCACATTTACTAATACATGTATAAGTTATAAAAAAAATCATAAAAACTAGCACAGCACTGGCTACAGGTTATAGAGAGGGTGAGTGAGTTCAATCAAGACACTGAGGGCAAAAAAAATTAAACATTTTGTGTTCCCTCGCAAACTTGGCTGATGGATGTGGAGAGTTACTTTTCAGGGTTCAGTAATCTGCTCTTTATGGCACAGCACTTTACTTAAGTTATATGTTTTCTGTTGTTCTGATTGTTCTGTTTATTATTTATTTTTTGTTTTAGTGTTCTCTGGTCTATATTTCTAATAAACACAGTGCTAGTTTTTCAGCGCTATCCTCTTGCTGACGATTCTGATAAGGTTTGCATTGTTTTTACCTTTCATTCACCATGAATTGATTTGTATGCTAGCTTGTATGAGCACAGCTTGATTTACAATTATATTTCATGATCATATGGCTCATCAGGATCTTACCTTGTCACTAAGCGTGGGGTCGTTAAGGGAGTACAGCTTGTTGGTGATGTCTTTACCGATGAGATATCGGAACACTTCGTTCAGAAATGAGTCAGACTCCAGAAAGTAAGTCAGCCTCTCTCTAGACCAGCACAGAAACTTGCAATTCTCCTCAGCTGTGATTGTCACCTGGATAAAGTGTTCCACATCACCAAACATGTTTCCAAACCTGTTTTTAAATCTTCAAATGCAGTAACCCTGTCAATATGACCAGTAGTGGCACTATATCCTCTCATGAAAGTAATACTGCTCTGAACTGTGCCAAATGTGTATGTGTATGCTACAAGTAATTAAATCTTCAGTTTTTTCTTACCTGGAACTTTTCTCCTCTGTTCATCTGTGTTGACCTGAACTCCGGGGAGTCGATGAAGGCATTGGTGTAAATATTGTGAAGGAAATGGCCGCGATATGACACCTTCATTCTACAACAAACCCAGGGACTTGGTCAGGAAATGTAAAAACATTGTTGAAAAGTCACAGTATACAGTACTGTGCACAAGTTTTGGGCACATGGGGAAATTATATTTAAAAGGTCATTTATCTGGGCAGTAAGTGTTTCTTTGCTCAGAAAACAATATTACAATAAATACAAATAATATTAAAACAATCAGTGGTGTTTTCATGATTTCAGCCCAGTATTATTTGTAGTTATCACCATCCGCCTGGTTTGACTTGATCAATAGTTTATTTAATTAAATAGGTGTGCAGCTGTTGCAATTTAACAAATCTGTGTAACGGCTGGGGCCGTCAAGGAGAAATCTGGAACCAAATCTGTGCTCTTCTCATTAGCTTATATCACCTCTTTTTTATGAAAATTCTTCTTACATTTTACTGCATTGATATTTGTTTGACTGTATTCTAATGTTCCAATGTGTTTGTACAAGCCAGAACACACGTATTGCTTAAATAAATGGTTTTAAACTATATGCTTAGTTGCCTAGACTTTTATAAAGTAGGTATGAAAATCTGCTAAAAGTAAAATCTAAGCAAACAAAAATATTTAGAATGCAAGAAATTTAATATTTCATCTGCACAAAATGAACTGTCCTTAAAGCACTTTGCAGATAAGATTAATACATTTAGCCTATTTCTAGACATTTTAACATTTTATGAGTGAAATTATCTTACCACGCTGACAGAACAGTAGAATTGTAACGAATGTTTAATGTCTGTCAGGAGTATAAGGCAGTCGTATGTGCTAAGTATGAAAATTGATCTAATAAAGATATATAAACTTTATTGATAATATTCAAGACATTTAACCTGTTAATCTGCTATTTTTACAATGACAGTGCTCGTTGTGAGTCACATACTTTCCCTTCAGGAGAATGCTGAGGCGCTCATCCACTGAGGTCTTATCCTCAGCAGCGTACACTTGGCCTTTCTTAAGGGTCTGGATGGTGCAAAACTGACCAGTCAGCCTCTGGAACAGAGCTTCACGCACATGCAGTGGCTCGAACATCCGCTTATACACTGACCTCAGCTCACGGTCTATCTTAATCTGAGGTTAAACAAAACAAAAAAAAAAGTACATCAGCACTGATTTGAGTATGAAATGAAATGTCATTAAACACATATCCAAAAAGACATTTGTTTTAAATATCTTTGCATCCATAAAGCATCAGAGGAGGGAGCAGTAGAGTGTGAAGGACACAGAGAGCCATGCCTGAAGTAACGTCCCAGCGGTCTGTTCTGTCCTGGTTTTACAAAGTGCTAGAGCACAAAGATTAGCCTCAGTTTTCAGGTGACAGTATAACTTATTTCTGGTAAAGTGAAATGAGGCCTGAACATGTTGGATGGTTATTGTTTTTTTCTGTTTTCCTAGCATCTAAAATAACCAAATAAGTCTGTCACCGTAATATTAGGTACTTCTCTTACATAATGTTGTACACCATTTCAATAATTTGGTGCTGTTTTAGGATGTACATCATGGTAAACAATTCAAGTCTATTAACGATGCTTTACAGAGAATACAAAAAAATACACTACAAAACAAATGTTCCCTTCGGTGTAATCATGATAGAAGAAAATGGAATAAAACATACAAATAAAAAATAACTGGTCAGGTTTTTAAGACCATCTTTTAGCATACAGTACCAGCACCCAAGAGGCACAAGTTCATTAAAGCAACAAAATATAATATATTCACTGTATTAAATTCTAATTCTGCCTTCCGCCCAATGACCGCTGGTATAGGCTCCAGCAGCTTGGAAAATGTGTGTGTGTGTGTGTGTGTGTGTATTAAATTCTAAAATGACTATGGTATGTCATCAGAGATTAAGGAAACATACTGGCTTCTCTGACAACAGTGCTACAGCCAGTATGTTCTCGCTTGTATTTTCTGTTCCGGAGTATAAAGTCTGTTTGTGTTTTTGCCTGTGATCCTGCCCACTGCCCATTTCCCAGTACCATTTCAACACCCTGGGTTGCCAGATATGAAATAAACTGGCAGACAAACACAGCATGCTTCAGCCATGGAAGCAAGCAAACATACTGGATCCTGACCTAAAAAAGCCTGTGCATCCTTCATAAAAGCTCCATGACCAGAGACGTACTAAAATGCGAGTAAATACTGATGATTTATTTGATAGACGGAGACGGCGTAGAGCCCAGAAGGACTTCATGATGCTGGACTTTCAGACGCTGGATTTTAAAATGCTGAGTTTCCTAATTTTCTCCTGAACAGGTAAGCACAGAGCTTCTACTAAAGATAGCTAACCTTAACTAATTTATCACGGCTACTAGTAGCGATGGTCATTTTAAGCTATTTCAGCATTCGAGGTTAATGCTGTCAAAGTTTAGTGTTGAGCTTGTTTGTGTAGGTTCAGTGTCCTCGGCCTGACAACCCCTGTGGGCTTTGAGCCTGGGGAGGAGAGGGTGGGGACTGCAGTACCCAATTTAACCACATGTATTACATATTGCTCTTTAACCTTCATTAATGCAAACAATATTTGGTAGCACCATAAAGTATTTTAAAAATAACTTTGAGCAGTTTAGCCCAGCACTACTGTCTGAATACTTCTGTACATACAGTGTGTGCTCTTAGAAACAACATAAGATGTAACCTTATTCTCTATGTGTTTTAAACACACTGTGATGAATGTCAGGTTATGTAGTAAGTCCACACTTCACTGGTAATCTACAGGCAGAACTTACAGGATAAGAATTTAATTTTTTATATAAGTGACAGAATAATTTATGTTGATAAAAAGCGACTGAATTACAAAATGAGAGATGTAAGCTGCAGCAATGAGATATTTCTATGTTCACTTCATTAAACACTGGGTACTCAGGTGATAATCATTTTTACATTTCTCAAGTATAGTATTGTTTTGGCATCGAGCATTGTGATACTACCCTTGAATCGGTATTGAAGTCAAAATTCAGGTATCATGACAATTCTATTTCCAAAGCTGACTGTGAACACCAATCACATTTCACTCTGCCCAACTACACACTGAAATTTCTCCAGATCCAAACATCCCTGCAGAGCTGAAGACAGCTGGAATAAGGAGGGTGTCAGGCTGCATGGTGGGAGCAGAGAAACAGTAACTAAACTGGGTGGCCCCAAGGCTTCAGACATGAGACTCTCTGGAGCTAATAGGGATGCAGTGGTCTCATTCTGTCAGCCAGTGATCTGTAGCTTGGCTTAAACAATAACCTTTGGCTCCCAGAAGAACTATTTTTTTCTGCATTTCCTTTAAAAAAATCAAATAATGCATTCTAATAATTTGTTCTTGTCATTTATTTAAGCCTTGTATTATTTCTGAGTTTGTTCCAACCTTTTCATCTACAACTCTTTCTGTGAATACAAAATATGAAAATATGCTTCCAACTCATTCTATCTCTAAAATAGCAAATAAAGAGCCAAGGTCCCACTTCTGTTCTGAAATTACACTTCACGCTGTACAATAACTGTACCTGAAAAATCAGTACTCACAGGCCTACGCTTGTACACCAAGAAGAAGAAATGCATGAAGTTGACGAGGAGGAAGACTGCATTCCATACCAATACATCCAAGGTACATCTGTACAGAGTTGCCCAGGTTATAAACAGGCAGCACCCTGTAAAAATAAAAAGAAAACATTTCTACTGAATTTTGCAGTCTTAAGAAATATTGCAATCAGACAGAACATAATGCAATTTCCATAGCACTGTGGAGCACTTCTGATTAAGGGGTTAATTCAGTTCATTATGAAATAGCACTGTTTCAGACTTTATCATAATACTTCACATTTAATGCAGTCTGATTTGCAGTGAGGCCGTTTAAACACCAGGAAGGTTGAACATCTTACTTAACACAGCAGGGCTGCAGTCACTTAACTCTTTTTGAAAAGCACAGCATTTGAGCAAAAATGGAAAGCTCTGATCCAAATTCAGATCCACAAGTTCACAACTACATGTGCCTACGACAACCAAATAGACACAATTGTTTTGTTTACATACATGAAATGGGCCATTATGTTCATGAAAAAGTCTGTAGTACACACACACACACACACACACACACACACACACATTCTAAGCCGATTATCCTTCTGGGTCGAGGGGGGAGCTGGAGCCTATCCAGCAGTCATTGAGTAGAAGGCAGGATACACCCTGGACAGGTCACCAGTCCATCACAGGGAAGACAGACAGACAGACAGACAGACAGACATACACATTCACACATACACTCACACCTAGGGTAATCTAGAGTGTCCAACTGGCCTGACTGAATGTCTTTGGACTGTGGGAGTAAACCAGATTATCCGGAGGAAACCCATGCAGACATGAGACATGGGAGAACATGAAAACTCCACACAGAAAGGACCCCACTTGCCAGGGCAGGGAATCGAACACAGGCTCTCCTTGCTGTGAGGTGGCAGCACTACCTGCTGTGTCTTCATGGAAATAAAGCTATCAAATCAAGCAATTAAAACATCCTTTTAATTTACAAATTACATTAACTTACAGATCTGTAAAATTTCCATATATTGTAATAGGAATCTGCAGTGCACCAAATCCATTTAAGTGAAATCACTGCAGATGACCATTAATCTTAAAGGGCCAATTTTCATTTGATGTTGTCTTTTCAAAACATACTATTAACTTCCCAGTCTGTTCAATTGATATATGGAAACTAAGAAACAAAAACAGCCTATTTTGAATTAATTGTTTTTGTGATGTCATGAAAAGCTAACTCATTTTCACATTTTTGACTATTCTGCCTACATTTATTTAGCTGTGTGCTTACACACTGAAGTTATAAGGACTGTTTCAAGCCAGACTGCTTTCTGAATGAAGCACAGCACAAGGCAGCCAATCAGAACAGAGGTCATTTATACATCAGTCTTAAACACACAGTAACAAAAACAACCTGAACTAACCAAGTGGTTGGTTAGAGTAGTGGGTAACACCTCTGCCTTCTATGCTGTAGACTGGGGTTCAATCCCCACCTGGGTAAGCACCCTACACTACACCAATAAGAGTCCTTGGGCAAGACTCCTAACACCACCTTTGCCTACTTGTGTAAAGAATGATCAAACTGTAAGTCGCTCTGGATATGAGCATCAGCCAAAATGCCGTAAATGAACCTGTTTAACTATATATCACTAGATTTCCCAAATAAATTGCATTATCACAGTATCAGATAATCTTTAAGTTTCATTAATAATGTTAATGACCCCGTGCTTTCTGAGCATTGGTATTCTGTGTCAGTAGAATTTTCATAAACCTGACAAAGTTTGTTTTGATTGAACAGTTTGGTTCTGTTCTCGCTCTTCTGAAAGAAAACCAACTGAAGCCTTAAACAGTACTGCAAATGTTAAGCAGACAGAAATTAGATTTCTATAGAGCAAATGTACTATTGAGTTTTGTGTATTTTGAAAATGATACATTGTCATCTATCACCCAGCACTACACTGACTAAACCTGAGAGATTGTTCCAAGGGCATGTCAACAAATCATCACTCAGATACAGTTTTTGTGTGTAGTGGCCAGCAGAGGGCGTTCAGTCTGACCTGTCATCAGTAGAAGCCTCAGGAGGATCATGTGCAGGCCCACAGTGGTAGGAATAAGAAGGCCCACTAGTAAACTCAGGTTGCCGAGGTGGAAGAGCAGGTGATGGGCTTTCTCCCACTCTTGACACGTTGTAACATTTGATGCCACGGTCATACTCGAGTCCAGTGGGGCCAGGGTCGTGTAGAAAAAGGTGTTTCTATCTGATGTGGCTGACATTTTGAGGGGCAGCAAGCTGCATAGAAATGAACATAAGATAAGTGAGAGAACGGTCACTGATCTAGAAATAAATCTGAAACAGGTCCCATGAAACCTAGAATATACAGCGGTCTGTATATTTCTGTATTCATGCTCTTACAGGGTACATGCTCTTGGTGGCACTCCCACACAAGCCAAATCAGTGCGCCTACAAATGTGCAGATAAATAATATAATCCAGGCAGGATAAATCCGTTTGAATGTTGATATTCAGGTTTTACATTTGATTTTCTTCTCATTTATATCAAGCTGGAACAGTAAGGTTAAGCACCCTAGCACGGCTGAAGCACAGATTCTAAGGTGGCAAAGGGGTAAATCGAGCTCTGAGCTGAAAGAGTGAAATGCAGTAAAATGCTGCTGCTTGCAATTTGAAAGCAACTCAAACGCCAGCAAGTCAGAGATATACTTCAGTTTGAAGACTTAACATGCGATCTTAAAGCGATTAAAATAAACTCCTGCCGGGGAAGCACGGCGGTCTTCTCCTCATCTACTCCCCTTGTGGACTACAGTGAACTTTCCCTTTCAACTTTTAGCTTCGTCTTCCACACTGAAATGCTGAAAACCAGACCAGACCAAAACAGAGCAAACAGACAAAACACACTTACCAGATTCGCTACTGAGCTGAAACGCTGTCTGTCGATTAAGACAGAGAAAAAAGTGGTAGACGCGCTGCGGCTGCGTGAGTGGGATCTAGTGGGGGGCTGCACAGTGTGAGTAGCGCATTCCTGCGAGCTGACAGGCATCGACTAAAATGGGCAAGAAGCGCAGCGACACTCGTCAACAGCGCCTCGCCGGTCTCTCCTGCAGTAACTACACACGCCGGTAGGGGGAGACTTCCGTCAGAGAAAACTGGGGGAAGGTGAACTCTTGTGGTCATTCTTCTTGTGGCTCAAGCATATTGTGGCATATGTGAAAGGAATACGCGGGAAACATTGCGCTTTAGAAGCAAGTACTTTATTATTGAACCGACATCAAGAGAAAACCACCGCTCAGCACTGCAACGGTCGAGATACCGGGCAGGCCACTTCTAGCCCGATAGGCCCTGACACTGCACTGACTTTCCCACAGCCCAGCACAGAGTAGCACAAGCAACACGTCTTTAAGCTAAAAACTCATTTATACATTAAATGCCGTGTCTGAAATGGTCTGTACCCTACATTACAAAATCTGGATCACTATACAGAACATTATACAACAGATAGATCCGACCTTACAATCCGATTGGTTGAGAAGCGTTCTGACTGTGCGGGTGTTTGTGATGACAGCACGGCTTTATCACACCATAACTGTATCACTCCGCCTACGCGTTGCTAAGTAACCAGTGACGCAACGACAAGCTTTATGCATACCAATCTGTAGCTAGTTGTTTTGTATTTGTGCTTATACAAAACGAGAAATGAATGCATGACTTTTCCAGAGAAGTTGTAGATAGGAGAATTACCACTCTGTAAGGGGCAGTGCTGAACAACTGCTTAAACATTTAATATAAAATAATGCATTAATTTCCTGAACTCAGAGTAAAAGGAAACATTTTACATTTATTTGATCTAGCTTTTGAACAGACAATGAGCTGCTCCGTCGCCAACCACTCAGCACTCAGTAGCAGTAATGCTGGTGTCCTGGGGCCGTATTACAGAAACTTCTTAAGTCTGAAATCTTACCATGACAACTTTGGCTAGGACTGAACTTAGGACAGAAGCCATTACAAAATAATCTTACTCCAGATAAGAAAACAATATTACAGAAACATCCTAACTAGACAAAATTTCCTAAATTCTGTCCTAACTTTAAGACAATCCCAGAGATTGCCTTAACTCCTGTTTTACCCGCCTGTTTCTATTGTTTTGTGCAGTTACAGGCAGCATAGTTCACTACAGCTAACAAAGACGTTACATTTATCTACATTGAAAACGGTGCTTTGACTTTGAGCTTTTTTCCAACAGCATTTTAAAAAGCCCATGCTGCATACGCTCCACTGTCCCCCCTTCTTACCGTAAACTCGTCAGAAACAATATTACAGTGATGGTGGTAAATAATGAAGAGACAGAGCTGAACGTATGTTATCAGGAGGAATAACTTTAGCACGGTCGGCCAAAGCATTTGGGAAATGAAACTGAAACTGGAGAGCAGCGAGGCTCTGATGAACAACAGATAGCGCAGTCACAATATTCCTAACTTTCAGTTTGCTACACTTTAGATTTAGTAACAGGTTTTCATCATTTACGGTAGCTAATGTTTGCTGTGTGGCTAGCTAACTTGATTACCCGTTTACATCTCAGCCGTGTGCATATGGTCAGCGGCGTGTTGCTAAGATACAGAGAGTGGCAGCCACAGCTGAAAACAAATGTTTAAAACAAACTCTGTTTAAAACAAGCCCTGACAAAGATAAACGTCATTATTCTATGACCTGTTGGCACACATCACTGTAAGCAATCGTTTTTTTCTGTAAATGTATAGCTTTGAACTTAGTAACGAATGTTATATACACAGTTTAGCTGCTGTTCAAATTGCCCACCTTTCTCAAAACTCCATTGTGGTGCCATAGGCCACTGAGGCGTTCAGGCACCATTTAAAGTGAAGCTCCTTATCAGAAAATATTATCAGGATCAAAAGAATAATAAAGCTAATGATAGCTGAAATTGACTCCTCATTACATTGTTTACAAATCTGTTGACAGAACATCATTAACTGTAATTAATCTTTGTCTATTTGTGCTGTATTTTTAGCTATTTTGATTATTTTTTGTAGACATGTAATATTTATAAGTTCTCCCTACAACACTCCTATGGCTATGTAATATTAATCTCTCCCTACAAAAGTCATAGGTCCAGAATATTATTATTACACATTTTTTATTCAATCAATCAATCAATCAATCAATAAATAACATAAAATGTAAAAATGGATGTAGTTTATGTTCATTTGACTTTAGGTGTTGATTCTGCATACATTTTTTCAGTAGAGATGAACAGAGAACAGCCTCACCACTGCGCCTAGTTACAAAGCAAAGCTTGCCTAAGACTACAATATAACAACAATTACTAATGTTTATGCTATATATCACTTAATGTTATGTTTTACAAGATATATTAGAAATGTAATATTGTGTATCAGTATGTAACGTATAATTCATGTTAATATACAATTAACAGCAAATTTCATTAGTTTATTTTTTTTTAATCTGGTCTTGACTACTAAATGTCTTGGTCTTGACTTGGATTTGACTATTAAAAGTCTTGATCTTAACTCAGACTTGATGTGTCCTGGTCTCGGTCTTGACTCGGTTCTAGTGGTTTTAACTAGAACATTATAGTATTGGCAGTTATCTTGGACTGTGCGCAGGGCTCAACAGGCTAAGGCATTGTTACCGTTACATAGTGACAACTCATTTGTTGTGGAACTGCTTTTTGGCAGAAGGTATTGTCAGTATTACAACATATTCTGTATGAAATTCAGTGCTTCTTTGATTTATTTTGTTTCTTTACTCTGTAAAATCTGTTGTATAAAAGCAATAGAACACTTGAGGCTGCCTGATTATAATCAGGGCTGTAATGATCTATGGCACTCCCCTTTGGCTCGTCACAGCTGTGATGTTATTCACAATAACACAATCCTCTCATGTTCTGTTGTTTAATTATACAACAGTTAGCTCTGGCCACGCAAGCTGATTGGTAGAGAGGTGTTCTAACCATGCTGATATTCACAGGTTTTTCACCAACGTTGTAGCTCTCCACTAAGACGCTGAACCAGTTTCAATCCATTTAAAAAGTTTTTACTTCTTTCTTTGCCACAAACAGAAAATGGAGACTTTTAAGATCACATCTGACCGACAGCTGATTTGGTCAAACTCTGCAGATTAGACTACACTAAATTCCCAAACTGTCATTACCGCTGAGCAGCTTTTCAGTCGGCAGCTCTAACAGAAGAAAACCTAAACAACCTGGAATCAGCCAGACATGAACCGTGTAGTCTGATCTTCAGAGTCTGACTAAATCGGACTCAGCCATAAAACTGCTGCAATAAAAACAAAAAGCTTGCTCAGTGGTGATGACAGTTTGAGAATTTAGTGTAAAGAGCTGGAGAAGAAACGGACCTCGTTACTGTGACGTAGAAACAAGCTGCTTGTTAAGGAACTATAATTTGGCGGAAGGAACTGCTGACATTAAAACATTAAATGCTGCGTTCACAGCCCAGTTGATTCATTTCTTACTTTATTTATTTAGCTGTTGTATAAAAGCAATAGAACACTCAAGGTTGTGTGTTATTGTGAATAACATCATGGCTATTATGATCTACGGCACTTGCCAAATCACCGCTGCGATAACACACTCGTGTTCTACTGCTTAACTATGATAGGGAACATAATTCATGATGATAGTAAATGATTTTGGACACTACCTCATACAGGTTCGCTCATTATTGTACAACAGCAGATTCTTCCGCATAATCACTGTAAACATAACGCCACCAGTCCATTAACTATAACTGTGGCGTTTACATCTTCAAGTAACGCGAGGTGGACGACATTATATTTCTAATGCGTTGTTTATTGAACACACACGACACGCGGACATGACTTGCCCAGACTTGTAGACTGATTTACATATCTCGCGCTGCGTGCACATGGAACTCAGGGCGGCGTCACACATGCGCAGTATGCAATATTATGCACTTGAACATTTACTCTACATGACACCCCCCCCACACACTTTTCAAGTATAGTAGGCGTATACTATACAAACATTAACTGTTGGCATAACTTCTAACTATATGTTTACTCTTGTACAGCCACTTATCTGAGTTATAACTTGTAAACAAAATCTTCCATATACCCAACAAAACACATTCTTACAAAGTTTCTTCTCTTTTTTTTTCTTACAACAGTAAATAAGGGTGTGGGTAGACTACCACAGTCCCTTGAGATGAGAAGGGATTTATTCTGCCCTTTTTGTCCATCATCTCAACTAACTTGCATACATGGGGTTTGGTTTAACAGTCCGACCAAACCTGGTGACAACTGGAGTTGGGTGTTCAGGGGAACCAGGGGTGTCAGCAGGAGCACTGGCGGTGGTTAAGCCCTGCCCAGCTGGCTCACGCTGTCCATCTTGATCCATCGGCTGAGGAACATCCATCTTTCGCGGTGATGACAGCTCCTGGTTGGCCAGCCGGATGTGGCGCCAGTTCCGTCGCGGTATGTCGCCTCGCTCCGTCTCCAGTGTAAAGGAACGCAGCACAGCCTCCTGGCGCTGCACAGTTGCTGGTGTTGTCCAAGCCTTTTCGATGGACGATTCTCCGTCATTAACCTGATAAGCAGGCGCTGACAACGAATTGGTGTGTTGTCGAGGTCTTTTGAGTTGATTAGAGTTACCAGTGGCTTGTGGTCTGTAAGCAGCTTGTATCTCTCTAAGCCACAAAGATACTGGTAGAAACGCTCAGAGGCCCACACTCCTGCAAGGCACTCTTTATCGATCTGAGCATATCTCTTCACGGCATCAGTCAACGTACACGAACAGAACGCAACAGGCTTCAGGACTCCATCATGGCTCTGCAGGAGGACTCCTCCGAGCCCGCAACTGCTTGCATCTGCACTGACGACGGTCGGCTTCGCCGGATCGAAGAACCCCAAGACTGGTGCTGATGAAATTAGCTGTTTCACTTCTGCGAACGCTCTGTCTTGCTGTGGACCCCAGCACCAATCACGCTCAGTCTTGAGTAGCTTGTTGAGCGGCTGTAACACTGTGGAGAGGTTTGGTAGGTAACGGCCTGTGTAGTTCACCATACCAAGTAGCCGTCTCAGCTTACTCACGCTCTGAGGTGGTTCCATTGTTGTTATGGCTTTGACCCTCTCTTGATTAGGGGCTATGCCGTCCTTGGTCACGACCTGTCCCAGGAAGTTCAGCTCTGGTTGGCTAAGCCTGCATTTGTCTTTGTTGAGTCGTAGACCTACGGCGGTGATGGTCTCCATGACTTGCTTTAGCCTCTGGTCGTGTATTTCCTGTGTTTCCCCAAAAACCAAAATGTCGTCCATGTACACGACTGTCCCCTCGTGCCCATGCAGTAGCTCAGGCATCTTTTGCTGAAAGATCTCGGGCGCCGATGTTATCCCAAACGGTAGCCGCTTAAAATAGTATCTGCCTAGGGGCGTGATGAAGGTGGTCAGACGTGCACTGTTCTCTTCTAGAGGAATTTGCCAGAATCCGCTCTCTGCGTCTAGGCTGGAGAACACAGTACTCTTCGCTAGCTTGGGCATGATGTCATCCAAGGTAGGTAAGATAAACTTTTCACGTTTTACATTTTCATTAAGTTTTTTCAGATCCACACAAATTCTTATTTTTCCATTCTTTTTCATGACAGGTACCATGGGCGCGTCGGGTCAGTCACGTTTTCTATTATACCCATGGACTACATTCTCTTTAACTCCTCTTCGACCCTGGGGAGTAGTGGAATTGGTACTCGCCGTGGCGTAGCGATGCTGTATGGCTCTGCGCCTTCTTTGAGATTTTCACTGGTTCTCCTTTCAATGTGCCTGTACCACTGAATGTGCTGATCTCATCTATGCGCTTATTTAGGCCCAGTCTGGTTGCCACTGTTCTGCTCAGGAGATTTTCCCCATTGGTTTTAACTACAGCTACTCTGAAGCAGCAATTTCGTGCACACTCCGGTTCTTCTCACTCACGTCCGACGTTTTTCATCCAGTTTTCTTCTGACACCACGTGGCGTTTACATCTTCAAGTAACGCGAGGTGGACGACATTATATTTCTAATGCGTTGTTTATTGAACACACACACGACACGCGGACATGACTTGCCCAGACTTGTAGACTGATTTACATATCTCGCGCTGCGTGCACATGGAACTCAGGGCTGCGTCACACATGCGCAGTATGCAATATTATGCACTTGAACATTTACTCTACATGACAATAACTGCTGAGTTTGACATCAGGAGAGCTTACTTACATCTGTAACAGGTCTGAGGAGGGCTCTGTGGAGACGCTGCGGTTGCAGCTGGGCCACTAATCCTAGAAAAGTTTAAATCTTCAAACCAAACAACACAGTGCCTAATGTGTACCCCTGTCTGGTAGGGTACATTGATTGTACACTACTTATTGTGGACCCCCAAAGTAGTGCATTGTGTACACTGTTCATGTAATTAGTGTTATATAAATCTAACTCATCATGTTTTCTTTTGTCAGTACTGTTTGTCTCTACACCTCATTCCCCAATGCAGTGAATAAGCCTACTTTACTGATCAAAAGGAATGAATCTTAGGAAACTTTGGGCTCATGTTAACTAATTGTTACTTATGAATATTGGAGGCAGCTGAAGATCTGGTCGCCATCTTGAATTACATCCCTTGGGTTGGTTGACCAAACCAATGGTTCACCAAAAACAAATTTACGCAGTTTTCCAATTACTCAAGATGTAGTCGATCAGCCAATGTCTAAATTTTGTTTCCTAAGATTATTGCAAGACCTAATTTTGCTCTCAAACACTAGAAGTCATCCATCCATCCATTTTCTAAGCCGCTTCTCCATCAGGGTCACGGAGGGGTGCTGGAGTCTATCGCAGCAGTCTTTGGGCGGAAGGCAGGATACACCCTGGACAGGTTGCCAGTCCATCGCAGGGCAGACAGACAGACACACACTCACACTTAGGGGCAATGTAGCATGTCCAATTGGCCTGCAGGAGGAATCCAGAGAAACCCATGCAGACACAGGGAGAACATGCAAACTCTTTTTTCCAACATGCAAACATTCCAACAACATTCCAACATGCAAACACAGAGAGGACCCTGGTTGCCCGGTCGGGGAATCAAACCCAGGCCCTCCTTGCTGTGAGGCGACAGCGCTACCCACCACACCACTGTGCCACACTAATAACATTGTCAAAGTTTCAAAACATACTGTAGTGTTCACCGCCATTTAAAAAAGATACAGCTTTCACACCAGTCTTGGTGTTTTACTATCCAGCTGTTCCCGGCCACAGCTATGCCATACATACACCGAGTTTTCTTTTTTCCAACAGCTTGTTTTGGTACACATCTCCTGGTCTCTAACTGTCTTAGCCTATGCACACACAAGAGCTGCTCCAAACACCACTTAACAAAATGAATCCTTACAAACTAAAACCTCTCACTCCCCAATCCAAACAGCCCATATATAGAAACTATGTTGCAGAATCAACCTGTTTTAAATTTATTGTTGCTGTGATGTCAGAAGAAACAAGAACATAGCTCATTAATCTTATTGTCAGTCTTAAAGCAACATTAATAACAACAAAAGCCTGTTTAACTCTACAGAATAAACAGGGGTTGGAGAATGGTCATGTAAAAATGAACTGTTATTATTTTTGGCACATAATCCACACAAATGTTATGAGCAGACAAGCCAAATGTAATATATGGGGCAAATAATACTATGTCTCAAATTGAATAAAGGGTCAATTTGAGACATTGTTACAGGGCAGTGTACCAAATGATTTAAAGGCTACTAGGTGTTGATCTTTAGGAATGTGTTGGTGCTGCTGGGTTTCGCTTAATTTGGGTTGGAAGTGTTACAATTGAGAATCAGCACCACAGTCAGCAATTTCTGAAATCTCTTAGAACAATCACGAT
This sequence comes from Pygocentrus nattereri, assembly GCF_015220715.1. Lineage (NCBI taxonomy): Eukaryota > Metazoa > Chordata > Actinopteri > Characiformes > Serrasalmidae > Pygocentrus > Pygocentrus nattereri. The sequence continues at coordinate 22,120,556 of NC_051213.1, forward strand.
CAGGTAATGAAGACAGAGCAGCATAAAAGACTACAAAAGCACATTTATTTGGGATGTAACAGATCTGTAAGTGCAGGAGCTACACAAATATAGACATTTATCTTTAACAGATACTAAGACAATGTGCATAATGACAACTTTAGACAAATTTCTTTCACCCTGTAAATGAGTCCAAAAAACTGTTCATGTTGTCAGAATAGAATAAACGAATAGAACATTCAACACTGTGAAATAACAATATGAAAACTCAATTTAGATAAATAAGGACCATTAAGTACTAAAGTACCATGCTTTTAAGACTTGCTGTCCACTGGTTTGGTAATGACACGCTTGTTCCTGTTCCTGCTCGGGCGCAGAGGGGGAATAGCACCTGTCCTTTCTAAATGTGGCCCGTGGCAGAAGCTGGGTAAGCGGAGGTCATATCTGAAGCCTCGCCCGTCCAGTGCCGCTGTGTTCAGAGAGAAAAGCTTGTCTGCGATGTCGTTGCGCACCAGTAGTGCAAAGATCCGCGCGATGTAGCGATGCTGAGCAAAAAGTAGATACAACTTCTTACGTCTCCACGTCACATACCTACACCGACTGTCCGCTCGAAGCGTCACCTGCAAAAGAGAAAAGAAGAGAAAGCTGATCTTTGGCATCCAGCACGAGAGGTCACAAAGTATGTAAGAGTGAAAACGCTGGTGACAGCAGACCTGAAACACTCCGTCCTCTGAGGGTCTGAGGGAATCCCACTCTGGAGAATCCAGGAACTGGAAGGGGTGGATGTAGTGTAGAAACTCCCCATTCACTGACACCCGCACTCTGGGAAGGAGACACCAGGGGGGGTTAGAACTACTTACAGACTCATTTTAAACTGGACAGCTTTGATTACTATCACCATTTTACTTGGCTCCATGCACTTAACCCTTGTGTGTTGTTCAGGTCTGTGGGACCCATTTTCAGTGTTTACTAAAGAGTAAAATAATGATGTGATTTTTTTATTATTTCAACCCCAGATTCCTTGGTCTTTGCTCATTTTCTGTGAAGAATGCATAACACGCATTAAACCCCCCACACATTTATATCACACATGTGGTGAACCCGTGGGGAATAGAAGTGTGGAGTTGCTGTGTCCCTTCACTCTGTTCTTCTCCTACACAGCCTGCTGTTAGTGTGCATGTAGCTGTTTGTGTATGTGTTTGTATATGTGTGGGTGTGTGTGAGGGTGGACAACATGGACATGCAGCTGACTGGGCTAAAGGAAAACCCTACACTGACCACTTGTGATATTTTAAACAGTCTGTGTTTTAACACTACTTGATATGGCTGTATTGATTTGATAAATAAAATAATGCAGCGGGTCCACCAGACTCACGAAGTGAACATCACAGAGGGCTTAAGTAACATTCCGATGAAGCTGCACTTCACTTTTCTTTACAAAAATGACTTTAATATGTTTTATTTCTTTTTACTACTTAGTCTTCCTCACAGTTCTCATTATCAAGCTTCAGCATTTTGTTTCAGATGCAAATGTGTCACAAAAGAGAAAAAAACAGCATCTAAAAAACATACACCCTTATGATTTTACATGTTCAATGTTCTGAGAAGTTCTCAAGACACCACTTACATTGTACGGGTAAGTCACAGGCTACACTCTTAAAATAGATGGATTAAAACTCTTAAATGTACATAGCACTTTTAGTTCTCCAGAACTGAATGGATGGTTCAGAAATCTGTTGTTGTGAAGGAGCTACCTGAGTTTGAAGAACTTTATTTTTTAAAGTTTAAAGAACCATATAATCCATATTAACCTCCAATAATACACATTTTTCTCTTTTCCCCTATAAACTTATGCATGAGCACAGAACCACTGCGGAATCTTACTCTTTAAGAGTGTGAAATGCTTGTTGAGACTTTTCTGCTACTGCTTAAGTAGTTTGGAGACTACACTCTTACAAAATATGGTTCTTCAAGGGTTATTTGATAAAGAGAATTGTTCTATTTAGAACTATGAGTTCTATATAGAACCATTTCATGCTTAAATGGTTCTTTGCATCGTGAACTATTTCTTGCGACTAATAGAGAATGTGTTGGATGGTTCTAAATAGCACCAAGAAGGTCCTTCTGAGAATCAAAAACCTTCTGATGTTATGATGCCAAGCGTGTAACAACAGCAGAGCCCCTTTGGTGCTGTATACAACCATTTTCAAAAAGGTTCTATACAGAACCACATGCAACATGCAAAGACCCATTTCAGCAAGAGAATGTTCTATATAGAACTCAGGGTTCTTAAAAGAACCATTCCAAAGAACCCTGGAAGAACCATGCTTTTAAGTGTCTGCTTCCACCAGAATCAGTATTTCACTGAAATATCAAGACTAAGAACATTTAGTTTAGTTCTTTTGACATAGAAAAGTCCCCAGAGTTTAGTGCTAAACAGCCACAGTGTTACATGAACACGTACAGCATTAAATCAACACCTACCGCTGTCAGTTTAATTACGAGTGACCTCTGTAAGTGGACATTTGCTGTGTGGCTGGACTCTTCCACACCCTGCTCTTTATGCGTGGCAGTGGTCCAAACTCACCTGCCTGACAGGAGCACAGACAGTTTATCGATGGGAGTTTTGCCTTCAATGGAGAAGAAGTGGTCTTTCTCCATGGTTTGGATCTGACCCTCGCAGCACGCCACTATCTCTCCGTAGTGCGTGAGGGAGACCCCCAGCTTATTGAACATGCGCGCGTACAGCTCCTGCAGCTCTCCGCCGAAAGCCACGCTGCGCGCGCGGTGCGCCACGTGCAGCGCCTGCGCCACGCACAGCACGGAGAGCGCGCAGGGCCACGCGGAGGCGTCCGGGGCGCACGGCTCCGACCAGCCGTGCAGACAGCAGCACAGGAAGCCCAGCGCCAGGAAACTGAACATGTAGAGCAGACCGTAAAACCCACTGCCGCCCATGAAGCCCAGCACCAGCAGGATGTGCGCCAGGTGGAACACGGCGCCCTCAGGGGCTTTCTGCCACTCTGAGCACAAAGGTTGGTCGCTCACGGAGTAGTTAGCGCGTCCCGAGAGAGACGGAGGATCCATGGTCATTAAAATAACCTCCACGAGCGATCCGGACTGAATACAGAAGACCAGCGCAGTAATCACATTCTGTTCAGAGATAAGGCGTAGAGTCCGTTTCGTCCCGAGAAAGAGCAAAGGCTGTGCTGGAGGGAGCCGCTCGTTCTGTGTCCGAAAATGTCACAGTCTGATTCTGATCTGCGCCCTAAAATATGATCCGCGAGGTGGCAGCGTCGTCTGCGAGGTCCTGCTGTCCGACAAGTAAGCAGTGAAGCTTTAGGTGCTGCTTTATAGAGAAAGATACACTGTTACAGTCGCTTGGTCTGGCCCTGATATCACAGGAATAGCTTGATATGGCACACTCTTAAAAACAAAGGTACCAAGCAAAGTTTTTGGAGTGATAACATAGGACAAGCTCCTTTGGATCCATGTAGAATCTTCCAGTTGAGCGGTTTGAAAGAGCTGAAACGTTATTTAGGGAACCAAAAGTGGTTCTTCTGTGGAATCATCCAAAGAAGACTTTTTGGTGCTTCTATTTTTAAAAGTGTCTTCCCGATGACTGCTGGGATAGGCTCCAGCAAGCCCCCCCCCTGCGATCCTGAGGGAGAAGGGCTTAGAAAATGTCTGTGTGTGTGTGTGTGTGCGTGTATTTTTAAAAGTGATTATGCTAATATGGGACATCTAATAATGTCAGTAAACTAATTCCCACTAAAACACAGTTCTGAGCAAAAACCTAAGCAGCTGGGAAACTGTTATGTAAAGCTATTTATCTGGACACAGAGCATTCATTCATCCTAACATTAAAATAAATACAAATAAACAAGTAAACTATGCAACGTATTGTGTCAGTGTATTAGCCCAACGTTTCCAAACCTCTTCCTTAGGAAGTCTAGTAATAGTCTGGCAAAAACATGCTTTCTGCCAGCATAAATTGTTGTAAACCATTTTTTTGGCTGCCTAAGACTTTTGAGCAGTACTGTATATTTGATAGTTGTTGATTGGAATAAACAAGAGTTTCTTAAATTGTACCTCATTACCTGAATTTGCCCTTTTTCCTCTAAAGGTGTTAACATTAGGAGGGAACAGAAGGACTCCTCTGGTGAAAAACTCTCTGTCGAATGAGGCATGAAGTGCTCTGTGTATGTGTGTGTGCACTGACACTAGTTCAGTCCTTTCTGAGAGATAAATCAGTATCTTTGCCCTCTAACAGATAGTGGTTCTTTCTCTGGTCTAAAATAGCTGCTAAGGTTCCTCCTGGGCTACCTGGCAGTGGAAGGTGACTTTGCGGTGCTCTGGGTTGGAAAGGAAAGCTCACCTGAGTGAAAGATTGAGGACAAGCGTTTGCTCCAGGCCCAGCAGTGTGACAATATGACCTACATTTCACAGAAAGAAGCATCTCACCTACCACAGTCTGTATCCTCCGTGGAATAATGCCTCATTTACATTGGTCTTAAAATTCTACTACAATCCCTAAACTTCAGTTTGACCCTACAAAATGACACAGACTTCCACCCTTGAGCAATGTATTGTTGCTGTCATAACAAAACCCCACATTTCAGAAATGGTAGACTTATTGGAGAAGGGACAAAATGTTCTTAACTTTAACCTTAACTTTGTGCCTTAATATAAGGAAGATTTATTTCAAGTATTGTACAATTTCTAGTGGTCCATTTGACATGAATTGTTCATACAGTATAAAGGCAGCTAGTGTTTTAGAAAGTGATACAAATACTCTTAAAAGTTTTTGAATGGTTTTTGGATTGGACACACATTTCCAGAGCAAAACCCTTTAAACTGTACACAAACTTACATTGTGTGGAAAGATTTATCCCTCAATTGAAAGATACTTCAGAATAAAATATCTCATTCTCACATTTGTAAGATCATTTCATACATGTACAATAATGCACACCTACAGTATAATTCTCTGCTCTACTGACCAAAACAAACATGAGATTAGAGAGTAAGCTGTACCCAGCTCTATCTTTATGTTGGATATCAGACACCCTACACGTCTATATATAGAACCAGAATGCAGCTGTCTATTTATGTGTGTGTGTGTGTGTGTGTGTGTGTGTGAGGTTTAGAGAGTGAAAAAGAGTGAACATTTGTGGCTGTAGCCCCATTTATTCCATAAAAAAATGACACTGCAAAATGTTGCATGCATTAATGGCACATGGAAGCATACTTATTCACTCTCTGAACCATTGTCTTAGTTTCAAATAAATTACTGAATAATTTTAGTAATTACTGATGAATAAATGCTAAGATTAATAACTCATCATAAAAAGACAGTAGTGAAATGAGACTGTGGTTCTTTTTTATTAGCTTGCTATTAATTGCTATTATTAGCAATTAACTTAGTTGAACATCAGATTACAGTTTTTAAAGTTATTCCTCAGGGTTCATATACACAGTTGGAAAAACAGGGCAGACACACACACACACACACACACACACACACACACACACACACACACACACACACATACACATTTTATATATATATATATATATATATATATATATATATATAAAAATTTAGCTATGTGCTATCCTATGGTTCACATGGGCAAGATGATACAGTTTTAACAAAATAATTAATGTATGGCATTTTTAAGTAAGCCTATTACTTGGGAATGTCACTTTAGTATGAGGGCCCTTGTATACATGTATGCAATGTCATTTCATAAAACATTGTCATGTTGAAAATACTGGCAATAACTCTTTGCTTTTTAAACATGTTAGCCAGTGCTCATTCATAAGTCATGAAATCCCTTTCAGTAGCCATTAAATTGTGTCAACTTTTTTCCTTACAACTGCATGTGCATGTACAGTCATAAAGAAATAGTTTGAATGTGGTTAGAAAATCAAGCCAGGATTTAAAACAAGAGACTTTGTCTCTGTAATTTTCCACCACAGTCACAAGGCTGACATTGCTAATAGGATGTGAAAGTCAAAAGCCCCAAAATAACATGATGCAATTAGCAATGCTAAATCATCATGCAAGGACTTCAAATCTCATCTCATCATCCAATAAATGAATCTAAAGCACACTGTCCTTTTAAAAACCCTGCAGATGTGTACTGGCAATCTTTCTTAAACTGAGTAATACAGTGTCTGAGAGCAATTCCTTTATCCTTTCTACAGCATCCTTAAATGAGATTGGTCCAAAGAAGAGTGCATTTTTAAAGCATTTTGTGCCGCTCTATAATTAATAGATAATAAATAATGCACTCTTACTTGTTTTAGGGAGATGTTTCTATGCGAGGAGAAGAAAAGCCAAACAACTGAAATAACTTTACTTTTCCACAGCGGTTAAATAAAATCTAAATGATTTAGAGTCATTTCATACTCAGTCTCATCAGTAGTGGTTCTGACCATCCACTTCAGTGCCCTCTTAGTTTATATGCCTAGATTTTCACCACACCAGCAGCTGTTTAGTCACAAACACCATCATACATTCTTGTAAGTGGTTTCTAGGATTTTAAGTGACACTTTTATTTTAAGACTGTTTAGAGATAATAGGTTTTTTTTTAATAGGAAAAAGCGCTGAAATTACTACTACACCATACACTGCAGTCATAGTGGGTGAGGATTAGGTAAAATGTTGAAATATTTATTTAAAAATCCACTGTAAAAACTAAAATGCTTCTTCTATCACATCAATCCAAAGACCCCTTTTTGTCACTTTTGTAGTGCCGTATTAAGATGCAAACTATCTGGTTTAATTTGTCTCTTTCAGTAGTTCTCTCAGCAGATGGGGCCATTTCACTCTCCCTAATTTCCTGTCCTGGTCCTCAAGACACCCCTTCACTGCACACAGTGTTTTCTCTGCTCCAACACTTAGAAGCCATACACAGTCAATCTGAGAAAAAAAATCTAAATTTTAATTGAAATATACTCAGTGTAAGGATTACGATTCAAGATGAAAGCATCTCGGGGTCACAAAGTTCCCAAAACTGCAATTATTTACCATGTCCAACAAACTATTTGCATGCCAGAAAAAAAGCCTTTTTTTGTTCTAAGCAGAAATGCACGCATTAGAGTTTCACTAGACACTGAGTCTTTGACTGGAATAAGGGTCAAGAGACGAAAATAGAGCCTTCTGGCAACAAACACTCAAGGGGTAAAAAGAAGGATGGTTATACAGAAAAGACCCTCGTCTCTACTGTAAAGCATGGTGGAGGATCTGTGATGTTTTGGGGAGGTTTTTTCCCAAAGCCTGTGGGAATCTTGTTCGGATACATGGCATCAAGCATCCCTTGAAATACCAGCAGATTTTAAACGAAAATCTGTCTATCTCTGCCAAAAAGCTAAAACTGGATTGTGCTTGGATCTTCTTAGCAGGACAGTGATCCAAATCAAAAGTGTCCAATCTTATCCACAAAGTGTCGATGTGACAACAGGTTTTCATTCCAACAAAGCAGGAGCTCATGTGATCAGCTGTTTGAAGAGTGAGACCAACTGTTTGAACAAGTGCAATCAGCTGGAATCCTGTCTGTTTGGAACGAAACCTGCAGCAAAACTGGCTCTTTGCGGATAAGATTGGACAAACCCTGATCCAAAACATGACAACAGGAGCAAGCTTTTGATCAAGTCATCTCAGTCCCCTCATCTAAACCCCACTGAAAAACCTGAGGGGTGAACTGAAGAGGACAGTCCATAAAAGAGAACCTAAACTCTAGAGGATATGGGAAGATACTGTATTGAGGACTGCTCGCAGATATCTTGCTCAGTATCTTCCATTAGCATACAGTATTATATAGAAGTACTATTAGGAGGTTGCATAAATAAGGTAATGTTTAATAAACAAGCAAATTAATACATAAATTGACTTAAGGTTGAGCTAATTAATCACATAGGTATCTTTACAAAGGGGGCCAATAAGTATGGATCTGACTACATAGCATAGTAAGCTAATGAATGACCCTTTATGAATTTAAAGTGGGTGTGTCACATGTGCATATCAGGACTACTCCAAGAGCAGAACTGGGAAACACAAGAGTAAGTTAGCTTGGATGTGGACAGTTATCTCCTATATTTGTTGCAACAGAATGGGCTCAGGGTAAGTTTCTTTATAAGACCCAGGAGCACTTAAAGCCATTTGCTATTGCTTTCTAAAAAGTCAATTATGGGATTTGTTCTCTTGCAAATTCAGCCAGAAAGGCAATGGGATTCATTCGTGGAGCCTTAGCTGCTGTTCTTGAGATATTTAAGAAGTCTGTGCATGCTTTTTTTTAGACAATCCTATAGCACACACATATAAAACTAATGTGGAAAATCAGACAACATATGTTTGTAACATTATAGGTGGAGATGGTAATATACAACGGCATGCAAAAGTTTGGACACCCCCGGCTAAGTGAGTGGAAAATCAAAAGGCATTAAGATGACACATTTTTAATATTTTAAGCAAGATTACCGTTTTGTTTTAATCTTTTACAGTTTTAAATAATAAAAGAGAAAAAGGGACCAAAGCAAGTTTGGACACTCTTTTTTTGGAGTCTTTTAATTCTTGTTTGGGGGATTTTTGCCCATTCTTCCTTGCAAAAGTCTAGCTCTGTGAGATTCATGGGCCATCTTTTGAGGTCTATCTACAGATTTCAACAGATTTCCAATGATATTTAGGTCAGGGGCCTCTGAGGGCCATGGCTAAAGCTTCAGCTTGTGCCTCTTGAGGTTTTCCAATGTGGATTTGAGGTGTGTTTAGGATAATTATCCTGTTGTTTAGATGCTCCTCTGCAAACCTCTGAAGCTGAATTTTGTGGTGAGGATGCAGGAAAGGTTTCCTTCTGATTACTCTTCCAGGAAGGTCATATTTTAACAGTATCGCTGCACAGTAGAACAGTGTGTTCTACTGAAAACACCAGAAGGTGTTTTAATTGGCCTTTCTAGCAATCTTATGAACTCTTAAAGATCCCAACTTGACCTGCATCATTCCTGTAAACTGCCTTTTCCTAATTGCATTATGAACTGAGAAAACAACTACGCAAAAATGCTTTGCTACATTCTTATAGCCTTCTCCTGCTCTACAGGGTCCAATTATTTTTGTTTCCAGAGTACTGGGGAGCTGCTTGGAGGAGCACATGGCTGCTGATTGTTGGGACAAGGTTTGAGGAGCCAGAGTAGTTATAAAGCTTTGACATTTGCATCTCCTGGTCTTTCCTAACAATAACTGTGAACAAGCCATAGCCCTGACAAGCTAATTAAGGTCTTAGACAAACTTTAAAATACATAAGAGTACATTTTAAAATGCATTTTCTTTGATGTGGAGACAGGGATTTTGACATTTCTGAGATGCTGTTTCATTGACTGAATGACACTTTTAAATAACACTTATTTACAATTTCTATATTTTCTTATAATTGTAAAGAAGATTGTTAATTTATACATATTGATCATTCATTTTGCAATTTTCATACAAATATCAAGCTATTTAAACATGCCTGTCCATGCTGTTATCTTCCCTATTAAGAAAGTGATATGACATCCGTGACATCACAACCTTCATATTGTTTTATCTTCAATGGACTGAATGGACATTTGTTTATTTTACTTAATATTTCTCACATTGTCTTCATTCTTCACTGAGGTCAGGCTTAAGATTTCTACCCTGCTGTTGTGAAATACTGAGTTCATTAAAATAATTTTAGACTATCAAAATACATCTTTGAAAGAAAATGTCATCTTGAAAATTTCAACACATTTGAAACTACAGCTCAACTGTGTGTTCATGAAATTATAATTTTAGCTAAACTGTCCACCCTTGCCATTACATTCATGATAGGGTGGACATACACATGCCTTTTCTTTGTTGTTGTTTTAAATAGCACAGTAGTTCCCATTAAGTGTTAGACTATTGATGTTAAAAGTGGTTAAAAACAGTTTTTGCAAAGTTTTAAAGGTCACTTTAAAGCTAATTTTACCTCCTGTCACTTATCACACTGCAACAAGGGCGCTTACTGTCAATAGTAAGCTTGACCAAAACACAAACACTGTCATTCACTTATTCTCACACACACACACACACACACACACACACACACACACACACACACACACACACACACACACACACACACACAACCACTTTCTGCTGTCACATATAAGCTTAGCCATTTATTTCACTAGAAGTATGGAAGATGCCACATGGTTTTGGTGTAGGCTAAAGTACAACAGACAACTAAGCAGAAGTCTGATAGCTGACTGGACATAAAAAGAGATTCCATCATCTCTTGTGCATTCAGAGACAAAGAATTCATAATGTTTGATAAATAGGAGTTTCAGTTGTTTTTTGAGACTTATACCCAACAGATAAACACACACACAACGTGCACGATGCTCTCATTTCCTCTGCCCTCGTGTATAACCATAAACTGGCAGTCATTATCACCAGTGAAGGGTCCATCACAGCTGGGAATCAGGAATGACTTTCTGTGTCTGCAGGAGGAAATGAAAAAAGAGGCTAGAGAGGGAAAGTCATCCCCGACAAAAGGGGATATGAAGAACAAACATCGCTCTTTTCACGCGGAACGCATAATAAGGGCCAAGAAGACAGATGAATTCTATCTGACCTTTTCTCCCTCTCTTGGCTCAGGAGACATTTACACTCTTACTGATGTACAAAGGGCCTTTCTTTCATTTTTTTCTCTCCTCTTCTCCTTTCTTTCTTTCTTTCTTTATATGAAGCAGAGTGAAGAAAAGCAACGAACAAGCACATGCTCCATGCTGGCCATTGTCATTGTTAGTTTCAAGTGTTTCATAAGCGGCCAAAGGGGCAGAGGCATTATGAGACCACTGCAAGACATGCAAGCATGACAAGCTGCAGGAAGAAAAACCTAAGGTTGAAATATCAGGATCATATTTACTAAATGCTTTATCATATTGTAGAAAGCCCTACAATAACACATCTAACTAATTGTATTATCTATATTTTCTAAATTAAATAAGCCACTAAATAACTCATTTTTGAGATTTTTTACTGTACATAAAGATATGTGGAAGATACTATATAAACACACACACACACACACACACACACACACACACACACTTTCAGCTGCTTATTGTTCTGGGTCACGGGGGAAGCAGGAGCCTGTCCCAGTGGTCATCGGGCGGATGGTTGGAAACACCCTGTATAGGTCGCCAGTCCATCTCAGGGCTGGAAGATACTATGCCCTGCAAAACCAGTCATTACACAATAAAGGAAAATCATCTTAATCTGCTCATTACATTATGTCCAATTCCACATAACCTACATAAACTGACATTTTTTTACAGTAGTACAAACAGAATATACTTAATCATCTCCCCCTCATTTCTCCTTTGTCCAAAGAATGACTTGATGTTCACTGCTCTTTCTACTTAATGCATACAAGTTATAGACAGTCAGTAGGCTTTACTTAATTATCTATTATTTTCAAGATGCACAAGCAGTGTTGGGGAAACACTGCTTTACTCTGTCTTTTGAAATATTCAGTCCACTGCAATGCGGTGTGTTTGAGCTTGGTAAATGCTTCAGCTGAATGCTGAATGTTCACCCAAACGTCAGGCTGAAAGTTCTCCTGCTGTGTGTCTCTGCTTTTTGTGCCCTGTTGTTTGCCTTTAGATCCTCAGAGCCTGCAGAGAGCGGAGCTATTTCAGTTACAAGATGCTGTACCTGCACTATATGGAGGTTCAGTGGGGCACTTGATTTAATAAAATAAAATAAATAAATAACTAACTAAATAAATGCAGACCCGTTATATCAATTTGGATCTTCAAGAAACTGAAATATTAAGACTGCTGCCTCATTTCAAAGGCTGCCCCTCAGCACCTGGGTAAACTCACTTTGATCACAGGGTGCTGATTCCCTATTAGTACCTAGAATTGGGAAAGCTACAGCAGGGGAGAGCTTTTTCCCAGTCGGGGTTTGGGACTTTGATTTTTAAGTCTAGGTAGAAAGGTTACTTGTTTAATCAAGCCTTTGGTCATTACTTTTTTCCAGATACATAAAAGTTGCAGATCTGGGGTTCATGAACATAGAGAATTTAGGTAAATTGAGATAATTGTGCTGGTCATCCTGCTGTTCTCATGCTGTCTTTCAGATTTGTTGACAGTGGAGAGAGAGTGATGATATTTCAAAGAGCCCTTATATACATTAGCTATTGGGTTTTAATGGTCAATCTGAATTTTATCTAATGATTAGGATAAGTTTGTGTCTTTATTCATTGGTCTTGCAACTCTTATACTACTGTTGTTGTATTGATTTGTTATCTAGTGTTGACCAGAAGCAGATGAAGTCCCCACTATGGGCTTGAAATTTCTGTAAAACTTCTATATAAAAAAAAAAAGCACCTTGCAAACAAATTTAAAGTCAATTGAATTGAACTGAATTTATAGTTCACTTTGACTATGTGGTCCAAACAGTGAACAAGAAAGTCACATCTACTTTAATGCCAGAGTACTGACTGATCAACCATGATGACAAAGCTATTTACAGAAATAAGATTGTAGAGTTCAGTTTTAACAATAACTCATTAAATGCCTCATGAGATGCAGAAGATCTTGTACATCCTACGCACTCATACACAATCAAGGGCACTGGTGACTCAAACCATCCATCATCTCAGTTAAAATCATATTATGCCTAAAGGTGTGGAGTGAGAGCCACTTAGAAGCTTATTCCATTGAGTGAATATTCACTGCTTAGCTTAAGCTTGGTGCGGTGTAATTTCAGTGAACTCAGGTGTCCTGAACTGACTGCAGAGTACAATGCTATTAAAACACCAACCATCTTGTCTCTATCTTCGAGCAGTACAAAGCACACAGGTACTACATATTTCATGCACCTAGAGAGAAGTCAATGCACATCAATAATATCTTTAACTATTTTTACCATTTGCAACATCATCTCGTCTCATCAGTTATATGCAACTGAGTTAGTTATACATTGTGTGCATTGTCATTCTGTACTGAACTGTATGTTTATTTTAAATTGTTTTATTACACAGGAGTCTCAGACTGTAGCATTGCCTACTCTGCAGGAGTTTACTCTATCTTTGTATTTGAATTTGTACTGCTTGGCTACTTGAATGAACTTAGGAATGTTTTCTTCAAATTCTGCCGCTATAAATCTCAATTCCAAAAAAGTTGGAACAGTATTTGAAATGTAAATAAATTCAGTAGCGATTAGAAAATCCTTTGGTTGTAAATGAAAAAGACAGCGAAAACACAATGCTTTACCTTATTAGCTTAATTAGTTTTTTTGTAAATATGCTCATTTTGAAAATTGAGATGGGGCAATTTAAGACTAGGAACACTGTGAAACGTTCAAAAAACATCTTTAATAGGTGATGCAGTCATGCTTGGGTTTAAGAACAATTGTACAAAACGGAATCAAAAGATTTAGGGAATCTGAAGAAATTTCTGCGCATCACCAAAAAAAACAAAACAAATAAATGCCCATGACCTTTGATCTCTCAAGCACTGTATTAAAAAACATCCCGCCTCTGTGGACATACTGCTGTCAATAAACACCATGTGTCACTACATCCACAAATGCAAGTTAAGAATATACTAAACACAGTGGAAGCCATACGTCAACAACATCCAGAAATACCACCGACTTCTGTGGTCTAGTCTGAGATGGACTGATTTACAGTGGAAACACATTGCAGTGAGACGAGTCAACTGTTCAGACTGCTTATGGAATCAATGTACATTGTGCTCTCCGGACTAACAACATGCTGCAAAAAGTGTGGGTGATAGACCTGACCTGTCCAAACCAGTGTCACATTGAAATTGTATGGTGCATTATGAAGCAAAGAACACAATAAAGGCCCCACAAGTTGGCACAGCTGAACACTTGCATAACAGAAGAATGGCTAAAAATCATCAGCTTTCAAAACTTCAAAACAGTTGTTCATTCCGCAAATGATTATTATGTGTTGTTATAAGGAAATGATAAACATGCTCCTGTCTCAACTTTTTTTTTTTTTAAACAAGTTGCAAGCTGGAATGAGAGCTCTCCCTCATTTTATATATTTATATCAAAATAAATGATATAATTTTATATCTAAAAATATTCTCTCACTCTCTCTCCATAGATAGATACTTTTCTTTTAATGGAGGTCGTGTAAAACAAAGTGTGTTTTTTGTACTCTTTTTAATTTGATACAAGTCAAACAGAATTTACTAATCCATGCTTTCTGTTTTATGTCCCAACATTTTTGGAATTGAGTTTTGTATATGGCTCGTTTTAAAGAAACAGTTTGATGACCAAAATTAACACTTCACATTAGAGACATCACAGGTCCATCCACAGTGTGTTCCATTCAGGAAAGAACAACCTCAGCTTTTTTTTTTTTTTTAGTTATATACCTCATTAGATAACAATTTCCCCACAAAAGGTCCTTGGTTGGCATGATGCTCTTTATTGTCAGTGTACAACTTACTTACATGTTACCTTTGCCTTCTCTGAACCTCTTTAACCGGGCTGATGCAGCATGTTAGTTATGTCAGTCAAAAAAAAAAAAAAAAAAAAAAAAAAAAAAAAAAAAAAACACTGTACTGTAAGAAAGAACTTCATATAATCGAATGACATTTTATAAATCATTGACTTTTTCTGTCAATCAAATATGTCAGCAAAACAATACGTGGGCTCCCGAGTGGCGCAACCATCCTATCATCACGAGCTCGCGAGTTTGATCCCTGGTGATGCTACAGCTATCCGTAGCTGGGAGCTCTCTCTGGGTGGCTCTGCTCTTGTGGCTAAATGCAACCAAATCCTCAGAGTAATGTTCCAACATTTAGTGTAAAGCCCTTTCAGAAGAGGCTGTTACTACAGCAAAAGCGGGACAAAATCCACATTAATACCAATAACTGTGTATGTAAAGTACTGCACTAAAGTTTGTTGTAACTGATATTGTTTTCAGGTCAGCTTTGATTTCAAATAGAAATGGAATTCACTCCATGTAAGATATTATATGAAAATGAAACCTCTGCTACTGGGAGACCACCAATTACATCTACATCAAATCAAATCAAATCAAATTTATTTGTATAGCGCTTTTTACAACGGATGTTGTCACAAAGCAGCTTTACAGAATTTCAGAAAAGACAAAGTTTCAACAGGACTGTAAGAATGTACAGAAACCCCCCAGTGGGCAAGCCGGGGGCAACAGTGGCAAGGAAAAACTCCCTCAGAACTGAGGAAGAAACCTTGGGAGGAACCAGGCTCACCGCATCATCACAGCAATGCATACTTACCACACCCACACAGTTCACACCACTAACATGGCTGTAAGTGGTGAGCACCTCAATCGCCTAGGGATGACTTGGCATTGATGAGGAGGTATCCACTCCAATCACTGTTAATGACTATGGATGGAAGGGGGAGACGTGCATGGCCAAGTGATGGGAGCCTTAGTCCTGCAAGCTGTGGAGGACAGCGGAGGTGGTTGCTGGCTGATTGATACCACGCATGACGCATGAAAGTGAACAAGGCCCACTCAACAGCACCTTGAGAATCACTCTAAACTCTGCAGCACACACTCAGACTGTCAAAAGACACGCTTGTGATTCTGGGAGGCCCCCCTCTAAGCAAAGGGCATGCTATTGCATAAGCAGTGACTGCAACACACAAGTTATATTTTAGAGTTTAAATAAAGTTATTAAGTATTTAAGTAAAGTTATTTTAACGCCGATGCCTCACCCAGTGTTAAGCAGATAAAAGATGTGGCACTAACAGAGAGCAAAGTCAAATAAATAAATCCAGTGTTTCTTGAAAGTAAAATATAAGCTTAAAAAGTGCTTATAGCTAGCATTAGCAGGATTTAAAATCAAGAGTCCATTATACATTAGTCTATATTAGTGTGCAAACTAAAGTGTCATTTGTACAGCATAACTGTTACAAATCTAATTACACAATACTAGTGTCAAAGCAGGACAATCTCAGAAATCACACAGATCTGAAGCTTTCCCTTTAATAGAGGAGAAATGTTTCAAAATAAGCCAAATAGCCTTGAATATACCTTAAAATGCTAAAGACAGTAGCATTTTCCATGTGTGAAATTCCAGACCAGTCAGAGTCCACTTAAAGCAACAATGAGATTCCATCACATCATCTACTTACAGAAATTGGAAAAGAAACTACATTGCTTAACAACATTCATATTGTTTATATATTTCACACCTAAAAAGTCTGTTTGAATTAATTTACAATCACGGAACATAAACAAAGCATATCGGAAAGCCAGCCTCAAAAACTATCATCAGATAATAAGCACATTTAATGCCATATTAGGTTTTAAGTCATATTAAGTGCACTCATTTGGAACCGTTATGGGTTCAATACTCGGGAGAGATGTCTGTGGCAGTTCTTGCTCTGCCTTTAGTGAGTTTAGTGAAAAATTGATGATTGCCCTTGTTATCGTTTTGAGTGCATTTATAGCAAGACAATACAACTAAAGTAGTGCCTACAAAGAAATACATAAACAAAAATTTATCTGAAGCCTTTTTTGCCATAGTTAAGCTTCCATGACCAAAGAGATTAAATTAAAACAGAGTCATATGGGAATTGTGTGAATTGTTGCCATACAAAGTCAAGGACACCTGCAAGAAAGATCTTCCATGGAGAAATGAACTAAATAGACTCCCTCAGTCCCAGTGTCCCAGACAAAACCACAATTAATTTTAACTAAGGTCAGCAATGCCTATGGTTGATACCTTGAGGATTCCTGCGCTTATTTACATTTTATGTAAATACTGGACTAGTAATAACAGAACCTCTCTTTATTTATGCACATCGAGTGCCACCCAGTGGTCAATATAAAAACATTGAGTATTTCAGAACAACAGCTATCTTAATTATAACAACCAATAGGATGTGTATGCTACAAATGACAGTCAGTGTAAAAGGTAGTGGATTTATTTTCTCATAGACTACTTACCAACTTTACTTAACATACTACATTTATTTTGGGATTATTGTCATCATCATTGTTATTATTTTGCCATTTAGTCAGCACAGTAGCAGATCTCTGAAGTCTGTTGCCAAATGAGTTATGCACAAAGCAGGCTTTTAATCTTGGCTAACCTACAGAACTGGTGGTCATGCCACAGACATCTACTATCTAAAACTTCAATCAAATCAAATTTATTTGAGGCATTTAGGAAATACATTCTGATATTAAGTGAAAACTTAAGTCAAACATAGAGCTTCTGTTTACACAACAGCATCACTAAAATTAATAAAAGCAAGCATTAACATAATTTTAAAGCCACATAAATAAATAGATCACTTAAAAAACTGTATAGTGACAACTTTCATTTATAGCATATATAGACAACAAGGGTATATTCTAACAATTCAAGTATCACTATAAAATGAAATGTTTTGATAGCAAATTTCCTCCTGCTGAGTCTCAAGGAGTTGCAGTATATAATCTCACATCGCTACAATGAAAATACACTGGTCAACCTCAACATGAGCAAGAGGGGAGAGAGGGGGAAAAACACTATATATTAACATTAGATGACTACTAGTTTGCCATATGACATGTCAAACATTTGGTTGAATGATTCTGAACTTTCTTTAAGGTTACCATACCACTTAAAAAAGACCTAACATTGTGCCACAGTTGAATACACTTTTTATAAATATGCATTATTGTGATTACAGGGGGGGGAAAAAAAGTAAGTATTAGCAAGTACATGTACAATATGTGCAATACCTTCATTAGTGCAATTAACATTTACATTAACATCTGGGCAATGACAATTTTTTTGTATGTTTTGGCTCTGTACTCTGTTACACTGGATCCAACACTTTGGATTTGATGGCGACTCTAAGGTAAAAGTGTAGAATAATGGATTTATTTTAATAAGGGTATGTACATTTACATACAGGAATCAGTCCCACTACCTCAACAGATCATGCATAAGTGGACAAATTAACATTATTTTTAATTACATTGTTGCATTTAAAAGGCTGTGAATACTTTGCATTCTAGGACTGCTGTCAAGGGGCATTACTGCCTAAAAATAAATATGTTGTCTTCAGTGATTTGGTACCCTTTCTGTGTTTTCACCCATCAGTGTTTTCTCACTGCAATTCCCAGCATACACTACACTATGATACCCAGCATACAGTACACAAACACTGAATCCCCCTAAAGCAATTAGTAATTAATGGTGTAGAGGCTAATAAATATAGACATATTTGGCTGCCTAGTAGTAAATGTTAGTTGTCTGCCTTCTGCATTAGCCAGCTACTGGGAAATATTTTCAAACAGCCTGCCCCCAAAAATTCTACACCAAACAGGATTTTGTTTCCAAAGTAGATCAGAACAAGACAGTAAACTTAAATATCTCCCTGCGCTGTAAGTATAAATGTATTAACATTAAAAATGCACAGATACATCAGCTGTATTTAGGTCCAATTGTGCACCTTAAATAATATTTCTCTGATGACAAGACAGGGTATGTGGAGTCAATACAACTTAAAAATATAAGTACAATGGATTATGGTACAATAATGTTCCCTGAAATTACAAAAGATGTACCCTTGACGGTACCACCACACTGACAGTTTAGTACCTATTTTCTGAGAGGGCATAAAGACTGGCACTGCTGTAGGAGGCAAGTAGGCATGTATCTTCCCTGGTGATGCTCTGTCAGTCTCAAAGTGCAATTATTCTTGCTTGATGTGGATGCTTTAGATAAGTGAATTGCATTCATTGAGTGCTGATATGTTTTAACTATTACCTGTCTCAATAACTCAGATACAGCTTAATAAGGAGTTGATGATCAGCTGACAACCTAGACCAGGTGTGCTGAGAACATGTACAGAAAAATGGGTCCCCTAGGAGCAGGGTTAAGAAACACTAGAAATTAGACACTAGATCTGCCCAGTCAAAAATATTCCACTCATTGTCCCTGAACACCTAGGTGACTCTGTTTTAATGGCATGCTTTGGGTTATTATCTGACTGCAAGGTGAAGTGCCATTCTCTGAAATTTGAGGTATTTGGGTGCATCTGAACAGTTATGCTGCTTCTGTAAATGTCAGTACAGATCATTGAGCTGGCTAGCATGAGCAATGAATGCCAGTGCCACTACATAATTTTTAGCAAAACTTCTGTGAACAAAAATGTTGTTGTAAACCCTCATCTGTGGGTACATCATGAAGTGTGTTCCTGATCTTTCCAAAAGTTTTTCTTCACCTATCCTTCTGTCATTCTCTTGTGTATTTTGGTCCGTCCTTAACAGTAAGAACATGTTTGTGTACCAAACAGTTGCACCTACCTTTTTGGCTGTACCTCTAATTTATTTATCAAGATTCAAATGTCAATCTGAAATCAACTTTAAACGTTTTATTAGCTTCTTTATTAGATTCTTGTGCAACTAATAATGCATGATCGTGCTGGCAATGACACAAGGTACACCAACGGTTACTTATAGTTCCTAGAATGAGCTGTGGTTCCCATATGTATACCTAGTACAGATGAAAATACCCTTCAATTAAAGTCGACACTCTGAACTTTCACCTTACAGCAACTGGGTCATTTAAGTAAAGTTGAATACAGAGCCCAAACTACAAAAATCATGTCACTGTCTGTTAATTTACAGACTGTACTGTAAACACACTCACCCACTCGCACAAGTAATAGGTTTCGCCACCTACTATTACGTTGCCTAATATCTGGGAACTGGACAACACTTGCATTATCATGTTAACCTGTAAAAAGGGGTGGTAGACATGCAAGATTCTTTGAAGATTTAGTTCATTTTCTGTTATACATTGATCATTAAACTAGACTTGATCTAGGCAATAAGAGGAAAATTTCAGTCTTTGCTTAACAGTAGATTTAGCACACACATTACATGCGCACACACACACACACACACACACACACACACAGATGCTCACCAGTCAGCCATTCTCTATCCACTCACCACCAAATAACATAAAGTGCACCAAATCAATTGTGTGCTATCACCTTATTTGATAGCTTGCCAAATAATTATGGCAAAAATGGTCACCACCAAGGACAGCACCAGAGCCAGGATACACATTCTCTTGCGTGATTTTCTCTGTAGAGGACAAAGACAACAAAGTGAGCCCTGTTGAAGGGGTTTTTGCTACAATAAAGTGTGTTTAGAATAGCTGAGATTAGGTGCAATGTTTAAACAATGCTGTCATCATGGTTCTACCTGGTAGTATGCAGCACGCTGGAGTTGTTCAGCTCCACGCTCCACATGCACCTCAGCACTCTCCACATTTGCCTCTATGCTGTCTGTGTGAGAGGAATAGTAGAAATTAAGCTTAATGACAACTTAAGCTGGCCTTTTTTTCTTTTAAAAACAGCAAAGTGTTAAACAGCTTGATTTACACATTAAGAGAATTGCATAAATGATTTTTTTCAATATGATGGGTAACTGGCAGTATAGTCAATGCGGATCACACGGGGGAAAAGTACACAAATAGGACGAACAATGGGCGTTAGTCAATCCAAATTGAAACATCATGCCACTAGATCAAGGCAAAAGTGCTCCTCCACTTAGAATACACATTAATGATTGATAGACTCACCTATCATATCACCCTGGTCATGAATCATAACAGCCAAGTCCTTAAAGATCTGGTTCACATCCATGATATCAGACTGCAATAAGAAGAAATTCCATTAAGACTGAAATTTCTCTTTAGAGCCACTGGTTAAAAAAAAAAAAAAAAAAGTTGGGAGATTGACAAGGCGGATTGGTGCTGGGTCAGCAGTGATGCGGGCTCTTTACCGGTCTGTTGTGGTAAAGAAAGAGCTGAGCCATAAGGCAAGGCTCTCGATTTACCAGTCGATCTACGTTCCCACCCTCACCTATAGTCATGAGCTTTGGGTAATGACCGAAAGAATAAGATTGCGAATACAAGCGGCCGAAATGAGTTTCCTCCGCAGGGTGTCTCCCTTAGAGATTGAGAAGTTCGGTCATCCGGGAGGGACTCGGAGTAGAGCCGCTGCTTTTTCATGTCGAGAGGAGCCAGCTGAGGTGGTTCAGGCATCTGGTTAGGATGCCTCCTGGATGCCTTCCTCGGGAGGTGTCACAGGCAAGTCCACCTGGGAGGAGACCCCGGGGAAGACCCAGGACACGCTGGCATGACTATATCGCCCAGCTGGCCTGGGAGTGCCTCGGAATTCCCCTTGGAGAGCTAGTGGAAGTGGCTGGGGAAAGGGAGGTCTGGGCCTCATTGCTTAGGATGCTGCCCCCACGACCCGAACCCCGGAGAAGCGGAAGATAACGGATGGATGGATGGATAGATATATATAATTAAAACATTACTGAGATACAATGCAATTAACCTGTATGTTTCCATGTACATGCTAACAATGCTTCAGTTAAATAATGCTTCAAGTATAATATCTTACTTGAGCAGTGATATGCACAAACATTTATTGTTTAATTCAAAATTAAAAAAAAAAAAAAAAAAAAAAAAAAAAAAATTGAGCCTCAAATGCACAAAAAAAAAATATGCACAAAAAATCTGAACTGAAATGATCAGTCACTTACCGTACGTAAGTGACAGTGATCATTTCAGTTCATATTTTTTGTTTACACGCAGCCTAATAAGCCTTCTAATAATTCGACTAATAGGTCAGAATGGATTTTTATACTTTTATTTATAAATTTTTATTTATATATAAACGTGTTTGTTGTGAGCCAAAAATAAAACAGTATAATAATAAATAGGGTTGGCTGGCTACAAATAGTTTAGAATGTCATTTTCATGACTTTGAAATAAAAAAAAAAAACCCATCAGAATGACTAAGATATAAAAAATAGTTTGTGGTAAGGGGGTTGGGTTAGGTACATTTTTGGTAGGCCAAATCAAATATTGTCATGATCCAACTTTGGCCTGCTGATTACCCTTTGGGCAGTCATGCTTTACCAGCTGAAAAAGGCAGCATACAAATTTAACAATCTATTATTCAATAGATCAATAAAATTCAATCAATTTGACAATTGGAATCCTTGTGTGCATTCTGGACATGTGCATATATTTTGTTCATATTACATGTAATGTACATTTTCCATTGAAATGCTTTGAAAGTTTTGTACATATCAGCCTCATAACAAAACCACATGTCCCTTTTTTTTTTTTTTTTACATAATTTGAAATGCCTCATTTATGTCTCCATCTGATTTCATGACAAACAGACAAACAGAAATGGTCTAAAACAACTTCCAGTAAAAACCTTGTTATATTAAATTCACACTGAAAGTTAAGAATGTTAAGTTCCTTCTTCTGTGAAGTTATGTTTTTGAGATATGAGGTTGTTCCAACAGCAATGATATACCTGCAGAGTTCATTTAGATCTGCAATCGCAATAAATTAATTTGAACGGACAAAACACTGCACAGAAATTTTGCTGCTGTGCGACTTCAGTAATGGTGCTTTTCTGTGTAGCACTACAACTCCCACTGCCAGCTGTAAGGGAAAACTAACCTCCAGCTGTCTGATGTTGGTTTCCCTCTCCTTGATCAGCTCCAGGTCATCTTCTGTGACAGGCTCCTCTTCTGCCAGACTTTGACTCTGCCTTGAGTCTTCATTTCTACGGACACACAGTAACCCTTTGCTAGTGCTATCCAAAGCTCTCATCCACCCCAATCTAATAATGATCGCTTTGACTGTACTGTTTGCTTTTAATTATGATTAGAGATGCTGAAATCTATTTTACCACCTGCCTAATGTATTCTTATTAATACAAGCATTAGTTTGCAGATTTCAAAGCAATGATAAAGTAATTTTATTCACAGTTCACTCTGATCAGAGTTATAAGTTCACTTACTTATCAAATGTCACAAGCTGTTCATCATGACTACCATCATCAACCTACAAAAATGGAAAAAATCCAGATAATAATAGTATACTTTCTATAGAAAGTTTCAAATCAGAATTTTTTCAAGTTTGTTATCACTACTGTCACTAGGTTTATGGAGTGAAAAGGCAGATAATGTACCAGAAGGCGGGTGCCTGCCCTGGCCCTGGCCACTGATTCTCTCTCCCTCTCGGCTGCTCGACGCTGTACCACCTGGAAGTTGTTGAGTGCTGCTGAGAAGTCATTCATCAGCCGGTCCTTCTGGATCCTCTGTTGCCGCTGTGTAGATAGTCGAGATGCTTTTAACTGCTCTTTGCTATAGCATGCCCCTTGGCTAACTAGAGAAATGAGCTTACCTGCTCTGATGGAGACTGAGGTGGAGGTAGAGAACCCAGTTCTTTCAAGTGCTTGTTGGTCTCTTTGGCTAACTGGTTTGTATAATGCTGCATCTGCTGACTGAGCACCACAAAGCGATATGGACACAAGGCTGTTACAAATGCTAAAGGCAGACCTATAAAGGTAATAAGCTTAGAAACCTGTTTTATTAGCACAGTACTATGGCACAATGTTTGTGATGACAGAGGAAATCCATCAACAAAATGACAAAAAGGATAGTGTCACTGAGCATAAAAGTCTCATGCAATTCAAATACTCAAAAGTTGAGGATTCATTCATTAACACACACTCACACAAACTCTTTACGCTCTTCAAATCATTTTCTAGAAATGAAGTATGCGTATGGAATATAGATTAGAGAATTATCACTAACAGTTTTTAATCTGAGTGCATGCATCTCGTGGGAAAATTAACACCATTGTCCTTGTTTCATTATTCCTTTGAAACAACAACTGGGACATGCTTTCACAAAATTATTGTGTGCAGGTTGTGTATTTCCTGGAGGACAGACTGAGGATTCGAAATGGCTTTAGATAAACTAGATGATGGATGAATGTGCTGGCAGTGAAGACAGGTTCAACTTACAGTCTGTCCTGAAGTTCAGGTGTGTCTGGTCTGCTGCCAAGCTGGAACAGCATGGCTTTGATTTGGCCAGCTGAACACATAGAACAGGGAAAAATACAAACACAGTCTTACACTTACATTTTGTTAGTCCTGAAAACAGGTGAAAAAGGCTTCTTTAATTTATAGCACTAATAACCTTCATTACTAATCCAAGTATAATTGAATTTATTCTCTGTATAATAAATCTGTTCCTCAGGATAGTTGCAGATACACAGTCATATACAAAAGTGTGAACACTCCTCATTAAATGACACACTTTATTGACTTTCTAAGTGAAAATAAGTTAACATATCCTCTACAGAGAACTTTACATATAGCATTCCCTGCTAATTTTAGAGCATGGATTTATTTCCTTAAAAAATAATTTACTAAAAAAAATAAAACATAAAATGTGCCATAACTTGTGCACAGGCCACATTTATGCTGTGATTTCTGCCAGCATGTTAAACTCAGCAAATAAACAGTAACTGTACATTAAAACGTGCAGAAACGTGTTCTCTGTTGAGGAAGTGTAACTTCAACACAACATGCAATTTGACTAGGGGTGCCCAAACTTTTGAATATGGATATATAAAATGCCTTGATCTTTTTCATGCTGGACATTTGTTAATATTTCATATCAGATGACGTACTTTCTGAAACAAATGATCATTTTGAGTTAACAGCAAGAGGCTGCCAATTCGTGTTAAAGGGGTCACAGTGGTATTTCAGACCCCCTACTGTTGTAATACTAAAGACAGTTTCTATCAAGAGCAGAAATTAATAACTGAGGAATTTAACCCTGATCCTGATTAAACAGTAATGCAGACTAATACTTATTGTTTGGTTCTTTTGAAAAATCGGCAACACAAATCCTGTATCAAGACTTCTAGTAGAGAAAAAAAAACTTAAAACTGAAGAAAGGTGGGAAACCATCTTAAAGAGACACAAACAACTCTGTGAGACCGGTTTCCAGGACAGGGATTAACCCAAATCATGGACAATATTTTCCTATGGATGATTTCCCTTTAAATGATTGTGTAGTCAAGTCAATGCTTAATCCCTGTCTGAGAAAACAGCCCATAATGGTTTTGCACTTAAAGGCATTTAGAAGTTTCTTGAATGTTTATGGAGAACCTGCTTGTTGTCACTTACTATTCTGGGTGATTTTCTGGATGTTGGAGCTGCATGTTTGAATGAGGTTGCTGAAGTCTCGTGGCTGGGAGCGGTAAGACATGATGATTCCTGTAGCAGCAGCACAGTGCAGCCCTGCGGAACAACAGCAGCATTAAAATCACGTAAGAACCACTCTGTTTACGTGGCCTGCTCTGCTACGACCACAAATGGTTCTAGCGGGGTTAAAACGCTGTAGGCCTCGCCCTCTAAAGTGCATGCTGCTACTGACCTTCAGTGTATACTCTTACAGGAGTTTCTGCACCTGCGCCAGTCTGGTACGCCTGTTTTCTTCAGCGGGCCTGTGGCTGATCACCCACACTGGACTATTTGACGTAATTACATCCAATATTGATATAACCTTATAAAACTACGACCTATCTTGCTAAAAATATGGAATATGTGGCATTACGTGGGTCATTCCTGCGTGAATCAAAACGACAGCCTCAGTGCAGTGGTTTTAAAATTGCTGTGCGCATTAAACGGGGTTAAAGCAGCCTAAGCTGCGCCTGTTCAGCCCAAATCGAGCTCATGTGCAGAGCGCAGAGGCTACTGATGTTTACATCGCGTGCACAGCATACTGCCGGCTCCCAGCGATTTCTAGATGCTCCTGGCTAATAAAATCCCACAGACCGAGGAACATATACGCAAATCAGCGGGTTAAAATCGAGTAAGTGAGAATAAATGGCTTACTTTCTGTGGTGATGGAGCCGTTTCGCTCTCCGCCGCTGAAGCTCCACCCACTCGCTGCTGCTCACATTTAACACGGCGTGCTCTGCAAATCAGGAGAATCGAGCAGCGCCCACTACCAGCCCTGATTTCCTTACAGGAGCGGATGGAGGCGTTGATTCGCGTTATTTCACCGCGTTACGTCCTAAAAATATCTCACACAGGAGTTCACACGTATCAGTAGTAGACATGTGGCTTAATGAACTATAAAAGTCTTTATTTCTTTATATTCTTTGTCCTATTTATATCTTTATTTCATCATGAGAAAGTAGAGGACCAGTCCATTAACCTACCTCAATAGGACTCAATAGGCTTGTATACAGAAACACTGAGCATCGTGCCTGTCCCATGACTTTCACAGGACTCCAATAGGAATTGTCAACACAGTTTCACTCACATGACCCTCTCTAGGGCCAGAAAAGGGAGTGTGGGGAAAGTAGACCTGCTACATCTTTCAGTGTAAAACTTTACATATTACAGATAATCCTTTGTATTTTTTACTTTTTTGATTTCTTAATGATAGTAAATTGACTATCAACTCCCTGCTATTCACTCTCTATTCAATTAAATCCACATATGGAAACATAGCTACAAAAACAGTCCATTTTGAATTCAGCATTTTTGTGATGTCACGAAAAACCAAGGCATTTAAATATATCCAACTATTCAGCATACATTTGTTTAGCCCCACCCCTCAAAGTTGTTGTCGGAACAAAACCTTGTATCTCTAAAAGGGTAACTTTAAAGCATGTTTTTCCTTTTTCAAGTCATTATGGGCCATTTCATTTGGTCCATTCATTATGAAAGTTTGACACAATGTAAAGAACAACTTGCATTTTCAAATTCTCAAAAACTGAAAAACAATGAAAAAACGGAGATAGAAGTTTTTGTTTCCAACAGCAGCGATATTTCTATAATATTTCTCAACTTTTATTTACATTTGAACAAAAACTGGAATGACCTATATTATTCATACCCTTTGCAAACTATCACAATCTATGGAAAAATCCAAAAGTTCTATACCATTCCAAATAGTCTAAGCTGATACCCTGATTCATTGGGAACAGCTGTTTTAATCAACTCAATAGGTGAAAGACAGCAGCTCTCTGCAGTTGGTTTGTGGACAGTCATGGCTAAGACAAAGGAGCTCACTAAGGACCTGCGGCTGCCATTGCGGCTGCTCACAAGTCAGGAAAGGGCCATAAGGCCATAGTGCAAAGTGGCCACAGTGCAAAGTATTATTCAAAAATACAAGACGTTCCGCACTGTGGAAAATCTCAGAGGACGTGGTCAGAATCCAAAAGTGACACCTGTGCTGGCAAGGAGGATAGTGAGAAAGGTGAAAAAAATGCAAGGATCACCACCAAGGCCATCCTGGTCAATCTGGGCTTTGCTGGTGGCAACGTCTCAAGGCAGACCGTCCAGACACTGCACACTGCTGGGTTCCACGGACGCAAACCAAGAAGGACGCCACTTTTCCAGAAAAGGCACACAAAAGCCCGCTTGACCTTTGCAAATGCTCATCTGGACAAAGAAGACAACTTCTGTTTTATGATCAGATGAAACAACAATGGAATTGTTTGGCCACAATGATGTATCCTTCATTTGGCGTAAAAAAGGAGAAGCCTTCAACCCTAAGAACACCATCCCCACTGTCCTCACTGTCGAACATGATTTGGGGATATTTTTCAGCCAATGGTCCAGGGAAACTTATCACAGTAAACGGCACCATGAAAAATAGCAATACATCAAGATTCTCAACAACAACAACAACAACAACAACAACAACAACAACAACAACAACAACAGGCAATCTGCAGAGAATTGTGGCCTTGTGCACCAGTGGACACTTCAGCACGACAACGACCCAAAACACAGCAAAAGTGGTGAAGAAATGGTTAGTGGACAAAAAATAACATTTTGCAGTCCTGACTTGAATCCAATTGAGAATCTGTGGGAGCTAAAGATCAGGGTGATGGCAAGGAGACCCTCCAACCTGAAAGAGTTGGAGCTCATCGCTAAAGTTGAATAGGTAAAAATACCAGTGGACCCATGCAAAAGGCTGGTCAGCAATGATAGGAATTGTTTGATTGCTGTAATAACGTATAAAGGCTTTTCTATTGATTATTGAGAAGGGTATGAATAATTTTGGACATGCCACTTTTTATTCAAATGTAAATAAAAGCTAAGAAATATTTTTTTTCCACAATGATGCCTCTTGTACATCGTCTTATTATCTTCTGGGCGATACCAAAAGATTTCCAGTCAAAAAAATTGCTGGTTGAATAAAAGTAACTAAGTCAAAATTTGCCAGGGCCATGAATAATTTCGGGCTTTGCTGTATGTATGTATATATATACACACACACACACACACACACACACACACACACACACACCTGCCAAAAGTATTCACTGACCAATCCAAATCACTGAATTCAGGTGTTGCAATCACTTGCATGGCCACAGGTGTAAAACACCAAGCACCTAGGCAGACAGACTGCTTCTACAAACATTTGTGAAAAAATGGGTCGCTCTCAGCAGCTCAGTGAATTCCAGCATGGTACCATGATAGGATGCCACGTGTGCATCAAGTCCAGTCATGAA
Organism: Pygocentrus nattereri; assembly: GCF_015220715.1. NCBI lineage: Eukaryota > Metazoa > Chordata > Actinopteri > Characiformes > Serrasalmidae > Pygocentrus > Pygocentrus nattereri. Next base: position 22,148,960 of record NC_051213.1, read on the forward strand.
ATTTCTTCGCTACTAAATATTCCAGTCTGTTAGTAGCATTATAACAAAGTCGAAGTGATTGGGAATGACAGCAACTCAGCCACGAAGAGGTAGGCCTCGTAAAATGATGGGGTCAGAAGTTGGTGCGCATAGTGCGCAGAGGTCACCAACTTTCTGCAGAGTCAATCGCTACAGACCTCCAAACTTCATGTCGCCTTGAGATTAGCTCAAAAACGGTGCATAGAGAGCTTCACGGGATGGGTTTCCATGGCCGAGAAGCTGCATCCAAGCCTTAAATCAACAAGCGCAGGAACTCTTAATGCTTCAGCAGACCAAGAGATTTTCAACAATTTCATGCTCCCAACTTTGTGGGAACAGTTTAGGGATAGCCTGTTCCTGTTCCAACATGCACACCAGTGCGCAAAGCCAAGGTCCATAAAGACATGGATGAGTGAGATTGGTGTGGAAGAACTTGACTGGCCTGCACAGAATCCTGACCTCAACCCAACAGAACACCTTTGGGATGAATTAGTGCGGAGACTGAGAGCCAGGCTTCCTCGTCCAACATCAGTGTTTGACCTCACAAATGCACTACTGGAAGAATCCCATAAACACACTCCTAAACCTTGTGGAAAGCCTTCCCTGAAGAGGTAAAGCTATAGCCATAATACCACTGACCGCTGACTGTGGAATATTTAGAAGTGAGAATTTCATGAATGGCATCCTGGAATTCACTGAGCTTCTGAGAGTGATCCATTCTTTCACAAATGTTTGTAGAAGCAGTCTGCATGCCTATCTGCTTGGTTTTATACACCTGTGGCCATGGAAGTGATTGGAACACCTGAATTCAAAGATATATATATATATATATATATATATATATATATATATATATATATATATATATATATATATATATATATATATACACACACACACACACATATATATATATATATATATACACACATACACACACACACACACACACACACACACACACACACACACACACACACACACACACACACACACATATATATATATATATATATATATATATATATATATATATATATATATATATATACATACACACACACACACACACACACACACACACACACACACAATTACATGTCTGGATGAGGTAACTACAATATTTGCTCAGAGAAGTATTTTGAGGGAACACTTTGCATGTATAAACACACAGGGTTGGACGTTATATTCTTCAGATACTACTGGAATTTGCTTTCTGTGATGGATTGTTTGACTGATAGAATAGTTAAATAAATGCAATTCTGGAATGTGTTGCATTGATCAACTGTTGCTGCACATACACTGAATTTACTATCAGCTTCTGAAAATAGTCTTTATTTGTTCACAGTCTGACATTTTTGTTGATCTGGCAAGAGCAATCAATCTCTCAAAAGAAAATCATCAGCTTAATCTCACACACAGTAAACTAGAGGTCAAAAAACTTTCAGTGCAGTTAAACAGTGTTTTCACATATAGTTCGTTTTAAAAGAACCGATCCGAGGTCTGTTAAAGTGAACCTGGAAGGGAACCAAATGTAAATGACCTCAGTTCTTTTTGTGTTCACAATGTAAGTGAACTATAAAGAGGACTGTTTTCTTTCTGGTCCTTCAAGCCCTCAGATCACTTGTTTAGACCACAACTCCATTAGAACTCAAACCCCTTTCACAGCACTCATGGTGCACAACGCTTGACCAAGTGGGCAGCATTCTCTGATAAATCCAACCTATCAGGTGACTAGAAGAACCACCAGACCTGTCTGCTGCTCTGCTATTGACCACGCTGAGACGATTGGAAAGTGTATTGCCGAAATTGGAAAAATTGCCGTGGTTGACTCCATTTTCAGCTGTGGTCCTCACTGAGCTTCACCCGGCAAATTTTCATTCATTCAGCGTTCAGTGTGAAAGGTGACTGGTGACATCTTGTATAAATAAAAATAATGCATGGCCACAACTTGGTAAGGCGTGGGAATGAGTTGCTAATGCCTGGCCACGACTTAGTAAAGCATGGAAATGAGATAATTAAGTCATGGCCATGACTTAGTAAAGCGCGGGAATTAGATCCTAATGCGTGGCCACAGTTTAGTAAGCCGTGATCTCGTTCCCACGCCTTACTAAGTCACGGCCAAGCATTAGGATCTCGTTCCCACGCGTTAGTAAGGTGTGGCCACGCATTATTTTTTATTGATACAAGATGTCACCAAGGGACTCTGCAGAAAGCAGCTGCAAATTGCGTTGCATGCCCAGCTCGAGCCTTTAACACAAATTGTGAGCTCTCGCATCTTATCGCTTTAATATGTCAGCGCTGCTGTCTGTCTCACATCACTGACAGACTTTATCCTGAGTAGAACCTTAGATGTGTTTTAGCTGCTTAAGTGCTGAAGACTGTGGCTGTGTGTACAGTGAGCCTTGAGGTCTTCACCGTAAAGCACAGGTAAAGCTGACCAGAGCCGTTTTGTTTTTGGCAATGCACAAATTAATCAAAACACAAAACGAACTACAAAAGAACTGAACAGAGGCCACCTTGAGACTTGAGAAGTTGTCTCAGTTTGGTTAGTTTTTGGGGCCGTCTACTTGAGTCATGAACCTGGGTGTTGATTTACAGTGAAGCAATTATAGTATGTACAACTTATTTCTGCTCAAATTTCTACTATGCAGCAAAAAGAATCAAACCCTTAGATTGTGAACAAATATTATGTCTGTTTTAAAGTTGCCCAACTGAAATCAGGATGTCAGACAGCCAGGTAACAATCAAAAGTGAAGAATGTTTGTTAGAAAGTTAAAATGAACAACAAAGTCATTGGTAAATTTGACGGCCTGCTCTCATATCACGCTCAAGGCCACTAAGCCACATCTTACATGAAGAGGCCAGAAACTGGTGAGATCCCAACAGAGATATATTCATTTTGTCATTTTACCTTTTTTTGTAATTTGAGCTCTTCAATATGTCTTACATATACAAAAAAGTAGTAGTTTATAACTTCTATGGAGTTCAACTCTTGCATACTCACGATTATGCAGACAATTTCTATTGTTACTAGAAGTCTGTTAATATACATAGTTTAATTTCAAAATTTACACATTGAACTCTAGCAAAGTCTCCAAAACTCCAAAGACTTGCATGCCACAAAGTCAACTTTGCAGTTTTGACACAACATGACCCAAGAAATATTGAGTGATATTATCAATATAAACATGATCTGGGTAGCATAGAGCACTACAGCACTATAAACACTTATGACTTTATGTAGGCTCTGCTCAAAATTAATTTTCGCAATTGTTGATCATTTTTCCTGACTTTCCTGAAGAATCTAAGCTTTGCACAAAATGAATCCTATCAATAATTTATTGCTAACAAAAGACAACTTGTTATCATCATGTTAGCATCATGTTAAGACTTTAAGTATGATAGGCAACTAGTATACAACATATGTCTTACAATATTAAGAGACCAGCTTTGACTTCATGCTTCATGAACTGAATGGCTCGAGTGCAGTTCTGGGTCTGAATTGTAGAAGAACTCAATACATGTTCTTTATCAATTAACACAATGAAGTAAGTGTAAAGGGGTCTTAATGGAGTACACTTGCTTAAACTCAGGAATGAGGGACAAGTTTCCTCTTGGATGTATTAAACACCAAGAAATTTCAGGAACCAGTAAAGGACCAACCACCATACTGAAATTTCAAGGTTTAAGTCTCGTTATGACTCAACCAAAACACTGCACAGGAAATGAACACAAAGTCTTTCCGAAAACAAACTACAAATCACCGCAGATAATTTCAATTAGCCAAAATACCATAGCAAGGAGAGTTTGTGCAGCTTTTCTGCTTATAAACAGGAAAACATTTTTGTCACAGATACTCATGAACTCCACAGACTCATGTTTCAGACTCACTTCCAGTCTGCCATCTATGAGGGCTCAGGAGAATGTGGCATAAAACATCTTCATTCTCCTACTATGAAGTGTTTTAGCAGATTAATCCCCACATCAGAGGAATACCATTCTATTCAGGAGAGTCAGGCACATGCAAAGCAGGCCAATGGCATTCCATGAGGGCATCATAGAGTTCCTCACTGTCCTCCATAAACTGTCTGTTAACTGCCACCACATCCAGGTCCACAATGGGTTCTGGAGAATGATCAGAGGTCATAAAAATGTGGCAGAAAGCAATAATGGCATGTTATAAGTGTCTTGGGGAAATGGGTAATTTGGCAAAACCGTTTGAGAGCACTTACCTTCAAGTCCACCATCTTCATTTGTGTTTCCATAAGCCTAAAATGTTGGAAAATACCAAACATTTAGACATACAATCACAGTGCCACAGTGTGGAATAATGTAATAAATGTACAATAAATGTTGCAATTTTACTGACTTATTTACATACACCTGATGGTAGAAGGCAGAACATACCTGATAACTGTAGCTGTATCCACCATAGCCACCTGTACTCTGGTCATATCCCCAGTTTGAATAGTAGTTAGGATTACAGTACTGCTGATAGTACTGGTTCAGATCATATGAGTTAGGTGTAAAGTACCTGTTGTCAGAGTGCCCACTTTTGTTTCTGTGACAAGAACATTGAGGCAACATAATGTGACATAGTGCCTGTGTCCAGTTTACAAAAGCACTGACTTTGAAGCCAATGATATTTTAGCAATATGCTCAGCAGATTCTAAACTTGTAAATGAACACAATGACCTGTAACAATGCTAGAAAACAAAGGTTATAGTTCATATAGATGCAATACTGCATATATTTCTGTGATCAAGTTTTAATCTGAATGTATCATAATCAGGGGTAACCAGTTTTTATCTTAGGGGACCTATCTAAGTGTTTGTAGTGTATTTTGTAAGAGCATTATACTATGTTATACTACATAAATACTTAGCTTTGTTAATAAAAATCTAAAAAACAACTTTACAGACAGAAATAATAATTTATTCATTTTTATATATATATATATATATATATATATATATATATATATATATATATATATATATATATATATATATATATATATATATATATATATATATATAGAGAGAGAGAGAGAGAGAGAGAGAGAGAGAGAGAGAGAGAGAGAGAGAGAGAGAGAGAGAGAGAGAGTATGAAAACACTCCGTAGAAAAAAGGGGATTAGGGTAACTTTCAGTTGGGCAAAAGGTCTTGAAGGGCCACCTTTGGCCCACCAAAGTTTAGTAGCACAAATTTTATTGCATGTTTATCTTCTGCAAAAGCATTTTAGTGGACAAGTGAATATACAGCATGTGTGGTTAACTGTAAAAGAATTGCATGTGAAAGTCTTCATCACTCTGTGATAACAGCAACATCTCAAAGTTTTGAACCACACATTTCTAAATAAATCAATAAGAATACAAAGCATAAAATACCTAACTGCTGCCAAAGATGGGAGCAATGAACAATGCCTACCTGTTGTCTCCTTGCCTCCCATAAGCTGCTCTATTTAGCTTGAATCTTTTGGGCTAATAAGGAAAAAACAATATTCAGCATTTGCACATGGATTAATAAGAGATTCTAGAACAAAAGACAGAACCAGGTTGGGAAATACTGGTCTATGGATTCCAGTAGCAAATGGGTGAGAGATCAGCAAAACTACATATACCGGTGCAGCTCCTGGGACAAGTTTCCCATTGACTTTTCTGAGGCATCTCTCTGCTGTAGCTTCATCTGCCAGCTCTACAAAGCAATAACCAGCAGCAGCCCTGCAATGCACCAAATAACATAGAATACAGCTATATACACACTTTATGCAATCTGTTCCTGGGAAATGTATATTAATTATTTTTTTAAGGAATCAATTAATGATTTAATTCTATTTTGTCCATCAAAGCAAAATTATGCTTCTCCATGGTCAGTAAAGTGTAGGATGGAAACTTACAAATTTATTCTGTTGCGAATAATTCTTACACTGACCACCAGCTCTCCCATGGTGGCAAAAGCACGGGAGATGAAATTTTCATCCATGTAGGGCTCGAGCTTTAAAGAGAAAAAAAGAATAAGAGTAGCTAAAAATTACAATTAAAAGACTAATGTTTTGGTGACTGACAAATTCTTATCTGTTGACAGGGGCGCAGCTCTTACAGGAATTGTGGAGATGGAGGGCTCTGTAGCGACCTGGACTAAAAAACTTTGCTTGCTGTACAATATTAACCTAGATTTGGTAAGCAGGACCACAAAGACTGAATTTTAACATCCAGGAATGTGTGAAGCAACCCTGCCTATTGTACCCAGACTAGCCAGCAAAATCTGACTTCACTTCTGAAAAAAATTCATGCCAAACCTCACAGACCGTGACTGTCGACAACAAACCTTTGTTACAGAAGCCAAAAGTGAAGCCCGTCCAGTGTTTAGTTAGCAGCTAACACGAGAAGTTCACTGAGCAATTCTCACATTTAACTCTCAGTTAAATCAGGGGTGCACATCTCCGGTCCTGGAGGGCCGGTGTCCAGCACAGTTTGGAGGTTTTCCTTCTCAAACACACCTACTTAACCTGGCAATTAACAAATAAGGGTAATCAGGTGTGTTTGAGCAGGTAAATCACCAAACTGTGCTGGACACTGGCCCCCCAGGACCGGAGTTGTGCACCCCTGATTTAACGTATCACCTTTACTGAGAAACTGGGCACTGTAAAACATCCCCAATAACTAAGCGTGCTGTTAATTTAAGGCCGGAGTTAACCAGCTATCTAACCTAGTGAGCTCTGCTACCTTATGAAGTTATTAGCTAGCGTCGCTAGGTTACTTTAGATAGCGAGGTTATAGCGCGACAGCTAACTGCTGCACAGTCCCGGCCTGCTGTACCTGCAGAACTGAACAACGGAAGAAACTCCGGAATCTTTAGTCGGTTAACATGTTTTATTATCTGTCGCACACGGCGCACTTACGTTTCCCATCCACAAGCAGCTCATGACTCCCCGCAGCTCGGCCGCCTCCGTCAACTATTTAAAAAGATCTGACCGCGCTTCTTCTCCACGAGCTCTTAGTCAACTTCACTCAGAGCGGTCACTAGCGCCATCTACCGGATTAGACCAGGAAAACAGGACGCCTCTTTTACAGGAGAATATAAATAAATAAGTAAATAAGTAAGTAAGTAAGTAAGTAAGTAAATAAATAAATAAATGTGTGTGTGTGTGTGTGTGTAGTTGTTTTTTATCAGTTTAAACAACACAATAACAAAAAGGCCTATTTCATTCTAATTAATAAAGTGAGGGACTGTGTGATTTGTTTGGTACAAAAACTCACAAGCCTTATAAGTTGACCTCAGGGAAAAAAGAAAAATGTTTCTAAAATATTTATTAAAAACTGGGCTCTTTGCTTTCTTTGGTTCTTCCCAATGTTGGAGGAATCAGGTTTACCCAGCGGCAATGCAATCATGACAGAACGACAAAACGCCACCAGATGGCGCTAAACTGCTAATCTTTTTACACAGAGAAACTTTTTCCCCACTTCTTAGCGTTCTTCTACTTTTCTTCTGGTTCTTTTCTTTCCCAAATCTCACAATCAAGTCGAATTAATAGCAGTTTTTTTTAAGTAGCGGTCTTAATGATGTGAGGCTGATGTCGACCCAGAGTATGAAGTAAATGAGGTAAGACGGAGCATACGGGTTTCTTACCTTTTATTTTAAGGCAAGCTAACACACCTATTTCTTTAACCGCGTTAAGCTCGGAACACTGTCTCCATTAAAGCATACTCAGAGGACATCGTATAAGAAATGAAGTTTAGCTTGGTGAGGCAGTGTCTGAAAACAGCCTTTTAGCTGTAGCTCCTGTAGCAGCCATGAGCAAGTCTCTATGGTATCACCGTCTCCCTCCCGCAGGCAGCTCGATGTGGAGTGAAGTCCCACAGTGAAAGGGGTTAATTGCTGCCGCCTACTCGCCTGATTTGAGCTACTTCACGCCTGTCGAGCCCCATCGCATCAAGAAGGCCACAGTCCAGTAGGAGTCACTCAGTATCATTAACAGGCAACACGCACACACACACCCTAGAAAACACACTGCCACACAGCAAGTCTAATAAGATTATTATTCAATTCATGGATATTAGAATATAAATCCATAACTTTGGAGAGCCGAAAAACAGAAAACAGAGCATGTACGTCGCAGTACATTAAGACAGCAATACCAACAGAGTGTGACGCCCGTTCGGCAGTAGGGGTCAGTGTTGCCTTCTTTTTAAGACCAAAGCAAAACGCGAAAAAAGTGATCGTACCACAAAGAAATTGACCAAAATCTATCTATCTATCTATCTATCTATCTATCTATCTATCTATCTATCTATCTATCTATCTATCTATCTATACACACACACACACACACACACACACACACACACATATATATATATATATATATATATATATATATATATATATATATATATATATACAATCATTCAGCCCCACAGGCCTGCAACCCGTTAGTACTCTGGTCTATGGTGTCTGTAGTGCTCTACAGATATCCATTATATTCAATGCCTTCTATGTCATACAGTTCGGTCCATAAGTGATTGCTATGGCTTCTGGTTTTGTATTCCAGCACTTTGAATCTGAGATGAGACAATGCGGTAAATGTGCAGAGTGTTGCCTTTAATTTCAGGGTGTTGAAATAAGCACACTGGATGAAACATTTTGCTGCTGTCGGGACAAAACCAATATTTTTCATGTTTTACCTAGTTTGAAAAAGGCATTTGCCCTTTATGTTGGGTCAAAATTATGTGATGAACGGACTGCCAGAAATTGTCCAAAATTACTTGGAAAAATACTTTTCTCCATTTACTTTCATTAAAAGTGAAGAGCATGTTCCCTTGTACTGCAAAGTTACCTTTTTGAAGATACAAGGTTTTGTTCCAGCAGCAGCAATACAGAAATTACAACCCTTCTTATACATCGCCACCGTCCCACTCACACTCACTTCAGGGACCATAAGTAATTGGACAGTCGATGACTCAGCTGTGCTGTGGCCAGCTGTGTGTTGGTGCATTATTAGTTTATCCACAAGAGAGCTAAGAAAAAAGTGTAGATTTGATACTAGATGTGGAATTTTACTTATTGCTTTTGTCTCCTAGAATGAGGACCAATGAAGGGTCCATTTCAGTGAGATTAGCAATAGCAAACAGGCTGACAATACAAAAGCAGGCACAGTTGTGGATAACAGATGAATACATAAAGAAAACTGTTGAACAGATCAAAGACACTGTCCAGTATGTAGCAGGACTGTGGCCTGAAACATACTACTAAACTTAAAGAGAAGACGGAAGCAAAATGACTCTAAAGAAGCAGAAAATGAAAATGGCTGCATTGCAGGTCTGACAGAGCATCAGCAGGTTTTAGGCTGAAGTTAAGTTAGGTTTTGGGTTAGGGTTCAGTTGCATGTCATAGAAATGTCGTTTACTATTAGTTAAAGACAAGCTTTTACCTTTACAAGGTAAAAAAGTGTTACCAAATTCCAAACCAATGGCTAAATATGTCAGTTATGAGTTGGTTTCCAGTGTGTCGGGTTAAGCCTAGACCTGAACTACACGGCATTCTGAATTGCCATTTTCCCTTTAAAGGAAAATTTGTCCCAGGACTCAGCTTATTTTCTGTCTGGAAAACAAACCATACATGCCCAAGTTGTTTTTATAATATTTTTTTTTTCCCTGAAGACGTTTAGTCCCTCTAGTCAATTCCTGGCATTAGGCATGGCACTTTGCTCCATGCTCCTGAGCCTCCCATTCTACTGGAAATGCTTTTCAATGGAAATTACACAAGCTGTTTACGCACAATTGAACACCTGTGTAAGCAGTGTGTGCACCTTAAAGTAGCTGAAGTCACTAATTAGAAGGAGTGTGTGGATACATATAGTGTATGTTAGATTCTGTTCATTTGTCCAGTTATTTATGAGCCAGTGAAATGATTGACTATTTATAAAAAGGGCTTTATTATTTACCCAGAATAGATGAAAATACCCTTTCATTAAAGCTGAGATTCAGATTGCTAACTTTATACTCATGATTTTATTTCAAAGTCAGTGAAGTATAGCAGGTGTATAGATCTAAAACTGTCCAATTATAGACCCCACTGTAGATCCTTTACTGTGCTGAAACAAATCACAGGTCTGTTTTGAAGGAAAGCTGGAGTTTTTATGACTGCTGTCCCCACTGGTATACTAGAATTTAATTTAAGTCATCATGCACATGCTTAAGTCTAAATGTGATCTAATTGTTGTGAGAGCACTATGGACCTCAGTGCTTTTCTCTCTGATGCACTCTGCAAGGCCCCACAGCTCTCTGCTAGCCAGCCAGATTTATGTCACAGAGAGAGAGAGAGAGAGAGAGAGAGAGAGAGAGAGAGAGAGAGAGAGAGAGAGAGACAGAGACAGACACACACACACACACACACACACTGCTTCTTTTTTGGGGAGGAATTGGGGGATTTCTTCTGCATGTTGTCTTACAAGCTGCTACGGCATGGTGTAGAAAGAGGCATTTTTTCGACCAATGTATTAATCCTTTTAGGCAATGTTCCCTATTCAGAAATGCAAATTGAATCAATCTGAGGCTGACTTTTAAGACTTTTCAAGTGGGATTTAATTAGAAGCCAAAGCCTGCAGTTTTTAATGAGAGAGGGGGTGGAGAGAGAACAGGGATGGGGAAGGGGGTGGGCATGGTTTTGATCTGGGGTCCTGCTGGAGAGACACACCACACAAACACAGACACACATACACACCATACACACGCAAATGCACACACACACACACACACACACACACACACACACACACACACACACACACACACACACACACACACACACACATACACACACTAGACTTTCTTGTATAACTGTGCTTGTGAAATCACTGACCTAAATCTTAACATAACTAATTCTGAATCTAAATCCAAACCTAACCCTAATGTAACCCCAAACCTGCACCAGTGTTACCAGTGTTGGGGATAACACATACCAAAGTACCACAGTGAGCTACAATGACTTCAGCCAAATACTTCCTGTAACTGTTGATCAATCCTGCACATTGACTTGGAGGAATCGTGGCTCATTGCTTCTTAGAGAACTGCTTCAGCTATGTTATGTTGGAGGGATTTCTTGCATGAATGTCTTAGGTGCTGCTACAACATTTCTATTGGATTAAGGTCTGGACTTTGACTTACCTATTCCAAAATGTCTTCTGCTTTAACCAAGTTTTGTAGACTAAATTGTGTTTTTAGCAGTGGTATCATTCTGCAGGACCAGTGGTTCAGTTTATAAATGGATGCCCTACTATTCTCCTGTACAATTTCTCGATACAATCCAGAATTCATAGCTCCATCAAATGATACCATGCTGTCTTGTTCTAATAGCTACAAAGCTGCCCCAAACCATGATATTGCCACCACCATGTCCACATAATATTATTTCAGTAGTCTTCAGGCTCATCAAGTTGGTCTTTAGGAAACTTTAAACAGCCAGTAATGTAATTTCTGGAGAGTACTGGCTTTCTCCATGCTATCCATTCCATGGGTACTGTTCTTGTTCAGTATTTGCCTGGTGGTGGACTCACGAAGGCTTACATTAGCCAGTTATGAGAAACCTGCAGATCCTTATACAGCTTAGTGTTACAGACATTTTTGTTCTATGCCCACTCCTGGAAAGGGCAAAAGCAGTCTCGAATTTCCTTCAAGAAAGGCTGTTTTAGCATAACTGACTGTGTCTTGTTCAAATGCAGGTCCTTTAACTGATGTTTAGTGTGATGAGCTATTTCTTTTTAAATAATAATAATAATAATAAATAAATACAAGGTTTCCCCTTGTACTTTCCAGTTAGTATAGATTTGCATAGGTTTTATAAAGTAATGTAAAAGCATAGTAATGAATAATCAGATTACTTTTTCCAGGAAGAAATTAGTAAAGTAATCCAGTTAGAATTTTAGAGTAATTAGTCATTTGTAATGGATTAGTTTTTAAATAACGACCCCAACACTAAATATTACTCTGACCCTAAACATAACCTAACCCACACCCTAACTCTCATTTTACTATATGCCTAAACACAAACCAAATACCAACAAAGGCATAACAGTGATTATACAGGCTTATCCAGTTTTTTAAATCATGTATAGATTTTACACTCACACAGACATCATGGGTCTTTTTTCCACAGTTTACTGTCTTAAAGATCTCTATATCAGTACACACACACACACACACACACACACATATACACACACACACACACACACACACACATACGTGCACTCTGCTTCTTGCATTGAGGAGTGCTTGGCCCTCTCTTTCATTATATACATATACTACTCCATGACTACATACAGAGCACCTAAAAGAAAGTGCATTAATGCTCAGTAAGAGTTAGACTGTAATAAAGATAAATATGAAATAGTGCAGATTTTTTATGAAGCAGTACAGAAATAACTCTCTCTCTCTCTCTCTCTCTCTCTCTCTCTGCATGTCAAAGTAGGTTTGTGTGTGTGTGTGTGTAAGACAGCGCTGTGTGTGATGGAGTGTGTGAGGTCCAGTCTATCACTGTTATTAATAACACTGCTGGACCCTGCAGCCTCGCTCCAATAAATAAACCCAGCATGCCCTCCAACAGCCGCCATATTCCTCCTGCCCCAAACTCCTCCATCTATCAGCCAGCCACTTCACCCTGCGCTTGATAAAGCTGCTAAAATATAGAGCCAGAGAGAGAGAGAGAGAGAGAGAGAGAGAGAGACAGAGAGAGACAGAAAGACAGAAAAATAGAGCGAGAGCAGCAGACAGAGAGATTGTGAGAGAGGGGCAGAAAGACAGTTATATAAAGAATGAAGGAGACAGACAGGAAGAGAGGGTGAGAGTAAAAGCAAGAGAGAATGAGTGAGAAAGAGAGAAAGGGCAAGAGAGACAGAGAAACTGAGACTGACTATGAGAGATGGTAGGAGAGAAAGAGAGAGAGAGAGAGAGAGTGAGAGAGAGAGAGATCAAAAGGGACTCTAGGCCTCCTTGTTTTGTGACCACCCTTTCTTTTCTTCCTTTCTTCTACTTGTCTGTGTTTTAACAGCAAAGTTGCCACCCAGTTAGGGGGTTTTTAAAAGAGGAGAGAAAATGTTGCGTGACTCTTCACAGGCTCAGTCTGTAAATTTCAAAGCCATTTGAACTGTAAATGCTGAGTGCTCCAGTTCTTTAATGACCAGCCAAACTTATGATGCACAAAAAATGTAAAAGTAAAATGATACTGAAAATCATTTAGAGACTCTATATCAGAGACTCTATATCACAAATGTACATAATTGTTATCAAAAGTGCAGCATTGCTAAGCTTTGAAGGAGAGTTGAGGGAGATCAACCGATCAACCTATTTATAAAAATATTAATAAAACTTTGGCAAGTTAGTCAAAAAATTGTCTGAATTTGCCTTGAAGAGCACTTCCACTCAATCTAATTGGCTGATTATTTAGTCATATTTGGACATGGCAATTTATTATGCACAGTTTAATGGAGCCCCAGACTAGAGATGCTGAGAATAGATTTCATATGGCTCTGTTAATCACAGCAGATGTTTGAAAGGAAGTGATTTTCAGAGATTTTTTTTCCAACATGCACAATATACCCAACAACTGTAAATTTCTTTGCCTTAAAAGATTTTCAAGATTCATCATGAACGATCAATACGACCATTTAACAGCATCTGAATAATGATCTGGCACTTTGTGTTATAAGAAAACTACTGCAGCCATTTTTCAGTCAAATGCAATTATTGAGGCCCCACATGACTGGGAGCATTAGTAGGGTAGTGAGAGAGATGACTACTTTTAGGAGAGAGACTCAAACACAACTCTATTGATCAGGATGAACCAGCCAATCAGGACAGACATGAAGAACAGATAAAAAGACTGACAGACAGGCAAACAGTCAGATAGGGATAGGAAGATAGTCATGAAAGACAAACAGACAGACAGAACGTCGGATGGAAAGAAAGACAGACAAATAGATGGAGCATGGACTGGCCTATCCATCCGTTCACCTCAAATGCTTTAGTAGCAACTGTTGCAAGATTGGCAAAATTCCCACCCAGCCTAATGAATTCAGGCTGGACTTTAGATTCATATAACATCTCTATGGATCATTTTACTGAAATGGTTCACAGTCAGAGTGAAAACATATTTCAGACTTTTAACTGACTTTGACTTTAGACTAAAATCCTTTAAGTGACTCTGTATCTTAATTGTGTTAAAAGATTGAACATTGCATTTGTCAGTACCAAAACAACAATACTTTGAAACTTTCCCAAATGTTTTGGTCTTGACAATTTTCACTCATTTTGAGCATAACTCAAAAGCACTAGCCAGTACATCACAACATAAACACATCTTTGAAAGGATGTACACAAACAAATCATAGTATTTGACACTAAACTACAAAAGAATTTACTTAATTGCAGAAAATGTGTGCTCAGGTAGTGACCTGATTCACAAGGCTACACTCTGATTTTCAGACTTTGGGACAATTTTACTTCAAAATAGTGTGATTTTACTGCTCACCCTGTGGTCATGAGGGACCGGGATGCAATCTTACTTCCTGCTCTAAAATGTAGGAGTGTGGCTAATATAAGACTCCATCCATGGACTAAAACTCTTTGAATTTTAAAAAACAATTTAAGCCTTATCCCCGCGACCCTGACAGAGAAGCGGATTAGAAAATGGATGGATGGATGGATGGATGGAATTTAAGCATTATTTTCACAATTTGTAATTTAGTGGTTTTTGTTTGCAACAGCCCCCTCCCAGTAGAAAGCACCCTATAAATGATAATTTTGTATGTAAAGTAATGTTTGTAATTTTGTATAAACAATATGTAATTGTTTATATACATATATTTACTGTAGGACCATAGTTTGAACTTGAATTTGGTAGAGTGGTCCTTGTAACATTCAGTTCTTGAAAGACAAGTTGAGAAATACAATGAATTTGTCATCATGCTAATGTTACCTTGATTATACAGAAGAATATCTCCTCATGTGTCCTTATAGTGTGGCCTTTCACATACATACAAATAAATATCTTTTGAAATTTGCAGCACACTCTAAATTTCGTTGTTATGGCATTGTGTGGTGTACAATAAGACTGTGTGGCTGAATGAGATTTTTTTCCAGAATTCTGTAAAACTTGTTTAACGTCGCAACAGTTGCTTACAGTACAGTTGTAGGTGGAGGACCAAGAGGTCAATTGGTGAGAAATTCTTCAACTCTCCATTTAATCACTGTGTGTCTTTGAAAAGAATCCTCATAATTACCTGTAATTTGATTAGTAGAGATGCACCAGAATTTTGGCCACCAAAACTAAGTCTACAATGAAATGTCAAAATCTAGCATCCAGTAATTCATTTTAATGTTAATGAAATGAGAAATAGTGAATAAAATCACTGTGTGTTTCCTTTGCTCTCTCAGCACTATGGAAACAACAAAAGCAGAAAGGAAAGTCTTCGCTGGCGCAATGATACCATCTGTGGTAGAGTTTTTAAATGAAAAAAATTACAAATGGCAGAGGAAAACAGTAAAGTATAATGAAAATATGGAAATTCATTGCCTTGGTTGACCAGCTCTTTTTTGTTGTTAAGGAGTTGGATTTATTGTCAGCTCAGGTTTGACCTATTGAAAGCAAAAAGATTTTTATCAGTAATATGTGTATTTTTTATTACCTTATATGTTCATTCTCAAGCATCAACAAGCAAACAAACAAGGCAAGTTAAATATATAAAAGATTTTTGGCCAACTTTGATTTTCATTTTGGTACATCACTAATTAGTAGAGCACAGGATGTGAATAAGGAATGAGAAGGATCAGTGAAGGAATGTACTGTCAGTATTGCTGTGTTGCAATGAAATGGACACACACACACACACACACACACACACACACACACACACACACACACACAAAGAAAGGACAGGATAACTGAATAGATGACCCACACTGTTCCACACTGATGTGCATACTGTGCAGATATTAGTGAATGCATATATATGTCTGTGTCTGTGTGGGTGTGTGTTGGGTGGGGGTGTTTGTGGGGGGTGTACCCTCTCTAGTGAGCCTCCTTAACATCAAACAGCTGGAAGTAATAAAATATTTAGGATGCACTGGGAGTCTGTGAATATTAATACTCCTTTTTTTCTCTCTCTCTCTTTCTCTCTCTCTCTCTATTTCTCTCTCTCTCTCTTTCTCTTTCTCTGGTTGCTTGACCTCCCCTCTTCCCCTTGCCCTTGTTCATGGAGAGGTCATTACAGACTGCTAATAAGGGCTGAAACCCTGGCGGGCTTTTTTCACCCCAAGCAGGAGACGTGGTAAAGGCTGCTAGAGCAACCCTGAACTAGCCAGCGGTTCTGCTTCAAACCATGTCTTAGGACACGTCATGTTCCGACGACATCACACACACATACACACACGCGCACACACACAAGAACACGTCCCATCATCCCTGTCACCTGTGCAGGCAGCATGGGGGCAAATAGGAAGCTACTTGTGATTCAAAGGAAGGCAGGAAGAAAAGGAACGAGAGAGAGAGACACAGAGAGGGAGAGAGAGAGAGAGGGAGAGAGAGACGGCGTGGCAGAACGAGAGAGGAGCCATTCAGTTTGTGAAATAAACATAACACGGGGGAGAAAACAGGCTGATGATTTATTAATCCTCCCCACTGCCTTTGATAATTCATTCCAGGAGACAGGATCCAATCTGAGCTAAGCAAAAAGCACCCCTTAACCATCATTGAATAATAGGTAGAGCTGTCAGGTGCCAACTCAGATGCCTCCCTGGCTCGGCTAAAGAAAGGCGAGCTCCTCTGCAGCTTCAGCTGCGGCAAACCTGGCTAATTCATCATTTTGTTCAGACCTTTGAACAGCAGTTATTACAAGTGGAGTTCAGACAGCGTATCATTAAAGAGAGTGCAGATGTTTATCTTCAAAGGAACGTCTCCTTGTGAATAAAAAAAAAAACCTGGCGACGAAGAGATGATATTAGTGAAGCCGTTAGATTTGTCATGCATCGATTAAAATGGGGAGTCAGAAAGGCTTTTTTTCTTATTTTTCTCCCAGAGATAGGAGTGTGAACCCAAGTTTTTTCTATTCACACAATAATGGTTTGTCACCATTAATAATGCCTAGCTGCACTGGAGTATTCAGTTACCCAACTGTGCGTAGTGTTTCAACACACAGATTTTTAGTGTGCATTGAGTATATGCAGCAAATGTATGAACCTTATTTGGTGATTAATTGCTCACAGAACTGATGCTGCTATCTGTATCCAATCAGCTATGCTGACTCGCCCTCTGAGAACCAAAGCCGCAGTGCTTATGTAAGTCTAAATGTGGGATTGAAAGACAGATTGACAGGGAGAGGTGGAGGGAGGGAGAGATGGAGGGCGAGGGAAGGATGGAGAGAGAAGGACAGGAGGCAGTGAGAGGATTTATGAGCGCGTTGACGCTTCGCTCTGCTCCGACTCGTTGCGGTCCACGCCTCTATAATCCACCATTCTCCTCCGGCTCCCGTGTGTCTGAGAGAAAGTGGCCTTGGCCTCCACTCCTCTCCTTTTCTCCTCCTCTCTTCTTCTACTCCCCTCCTCTCTATCCCTCCCTTCCTCTTGCCTCCACTATTCCCTCCTCCCTGTTCTGCACCCACTCAGAAATCCACTGTGCAATTATATTTCTCGCAGGGCATCAGGAAGCCAATCCAGTCACCTCTAACTGCCTGCACACCCCCAAAATATGCACACCAACCTACTTTAACACTCGGAGAGAGAAAATACAGTGTAGTATTGCTTTTACAGAGCTACTACTGCTTATCTTTATGAAGCTTAAAAACTAAGAAGAAAGAAGTGGTTTCAAAACCTACTTTGACCTGTATTTAAACAAAAAACAGTAGATACACAAGATATGTAATGTAATTAATGCAACCTTCCAAAAAAAAGAAAAAGAAGCTGTGGCAATTCAAGGCTAGGACCCTTGTGAAATCCTCAAAAACATCTTAAGTAGGCGATGCAATTATGCATGGGTATAAAAGCAACATCCAGGAAAGGCCTAGAATGGGTCAAGACCTACCACTTACCCAAAAATGCATCAGCAAAAAAAATCCAACAGTTTAGGAATAATGTTCCTCAGTGAGCAATAGCAAGGATTTTAAATATTTCACCCTCTGATAATATATCATCAAAAAGTTGGAACACAAATGAATGTCTATGACCTTTGACCTCTCAGATGACACAGCATTAAAAACCAGCATTTTTTTTGTGATGGATATTGCCACATGGGGTCAGGAATACTTTGAAAAAAACATTGTCAATAAATGCTGTGTGTCTCTGTATCTATAAATGCAAGTTAAGACAGTTCTATGTACAGTGGAAGAATGTGGAACAATGTCCCGAAATGCTGCCCATTTCTCTGGGCTCAAACTCATCTGAAATGGAATGATGCACAATGGAAACGTGTATTGTAATCAGATGAGTCATATTTTTACATTGTCTGGGCCAGAGAAGAATAGGACCATCCAAATTGTTACCAGCATGAAGTTCAAAAGCCAGTGTCTGTCATGGTATGGGGGGAGGGTGTTAGTGTGTAACTTTCACATCTGTGAAAGCAACGCTAACACTGAACACATTTTGAAGCAACATGTGCTGCCTTATAGATGCTGTCTCTTTCAAGGACATCGATGCTTTTTTCAACATGACAATGCCAATCAGTCGAAGTTAGAACAACATGGCTGCATAATCAGAGGGTGCGGGTGCTAGACTGCCTGCAGTCCAGAACAGTCTCCAACTGAAAATATGTCTCTTAATTGAACCCAAAATTTGACAAGACTTGCGTAACAGAAGAATGGGAAAAAAATACACTTTCAAAATTGGATCAGTTTGTGTGTTCAGACTCAAGCGATTGTTGATTATTGTTAAAAAGAAAAGCCATGTAACACAGGAGTAGACATGCTCCCATTCCAACTTTTTTGAAATGTGTTGCTGGCATCAAAGTTGGAATGGGAGCATATTTACAAAAACAAAAACAATAAAAAAGTTAATATGGTTAAATGTAAAATTGTGTGTTTTTGATCTATTTTCAGTTTAATACAAGTTAAATAGAATAGAAATTACTGATCACTATTTTCTGTTTTTATTAGCATTCCACTTTGCATTGTCCCAACATATTTGAA
The DNA here is from genome assembly GCF_015220715.1 of Pygocentrus nattereri. Lineage (NCBI taxonomy): Eukaryota > Metazoa > Chordata > Actinopteri > Characiformes > Serrasalmidae > Pygocentrus > Pygocentrus nattereri. The sequence continues at coordinate 22,168,154 of NC_051213.1, forward strand.
ATTGGTGGTTATTTGGACATGTAAGGCCTTCTGTGCTTCTCCTGAAGTCCTAACCAACTCGCTTGGCTGTATCTAAACAGTCTAAATCTGATCAGACAATTTTCTGTTTGGCTTTTCAAGATTTAACCAAAACTTTGAACAATAAAATAAATATTACTGTAATACTTGTTCAAATAAACAATATACATGATGATTCTATAAGAAGAACTAAAGATTACAGAAATGTTTTGGTTCCCATAAACATCAGGTCTTCTCTAAAGGCCTAAAACACCCTGAGTTTCTCTCTGGTTGCGTGTTTTTTTGTAGTTGCTCTAGACTGTTTCTGTCTATGTAAGATTAATGACTTTTTTGAAAATTGCCTTATCTCACCCCATGGCAGACAGAAATGTTTCAAAATTCATGTTCTGCATACATTTTTGCCCTTCATATCATTGGTCCTCTAAATTATAAGATCATTAAGTAGATAAAATATGTATTGCTACAAACAAGGAAACTAACACTCATACATTTAATTGAAGTTATATGAAAGTAAGGCTGTAACAATACTCTACTTAAATGCTATCATTTAACTCCAGCTTCTAAAATTGTAACATATTACTGCCAGAGCCAACTGACTACCATGCTTGCACAAGGTATTTTGGGAAGATTGCCAGTCTTTTGATAATCAGTTAAATGTCTGGGAATGTTAGGTTTCATTTAACAAATACAATATACTGCCAAAAATATATGTGTGCCTTCACAAGCATATCAAATTGTGTAAGATCCCATTCTTAATCCATAGGGTTTGATATGATGTTGGCCCACCCTTTGCAGCTATAACAGCTTCAACTCTTCTGGAAAGGCTTTCCACAAGGTTTAGGAGTGTGTTTATGGGAATTTTTGACCATTCTTCCAGAAGTGCATTTGTGAGGTCAGACACTGATGTTAGGAGGCCTGGCTCACAGTCTGTGCTCTAATTAAGTGATACTTTTTTTAATCCCACGGGGAAATTACACCTCTGCATTTACCCCATCCGTGAAGTGAAACACCACATACACACTAGTGAATACACACACACTAGGGGGCAGTGAGCACACTTGCCCAGAGCGGTGGACAGCCCTATCCACGGGGGTTAGGTGTCTTGCTCAAGGACACCTCAGTCATGTGCTGTCGGCACTGGGGATTGAACCGGCAACCTTCAGGTCAGAGGGCCAGTTCCCTAACCTCCAGCCCATGACTGCCCCCAAATTCATTCATGAATTCATTCCAAAGGTGTTCTGTCAGGTTGAGATGCAGGCCAGTCAAGTTCTTCCACACCAAACTCGCTCATTCATGTCTTTATGGACCTTGCTTTGCGCACTGGTGTGCAGTCATGTTGGAACAGGAAGGGGCCATCCCCAAACTGTTCCCACAAAGTTGGGAGCATGAAATTGTCCAAAATCTCTGGGTCTGCTGAAGATTTAAGAGTTCCTTTCGCAGGAACTAAGGGGCCGAGCCCAACTCCTGAAAAACAACCCCACACCATAATCCCCCCCTCCACCAAACTTTACACTTGGCACAATGCAGTTAGACAATTACCATTCTCCTGGCAACCGCCAAACCCAGACATGTCCATTGGATTGCCAGATGGAGAAGCGTGATTTGTCACTCCAGAGAACACCACGTCTCCACTGCTCTAGACTCCAGTGGTGGCACTTTACACCACTGTATTTGATGCTTTGCATTGTGCTTGGTGATGTAAGACTTGGATGCAGCTGCTCGGCCTTGGAAACTCATTCCATGGAGCTCTCTCTGCACTGTTATTGAGCTAATCTGAAGGCCACATGAAGTTTGGAGGTATCTAGCAATTGAATCTGCAGAAAGTGACCTCTGTGCAGTCTGCATGCCTAGGTGCTTGGTTTTATACACCTGTGGCCATGGAAGTGATTGCAACACCTGAATTCAGTGATTTGGATAGGTCAGTGAATACTTTTGGAAATGGTGTATGTAGCAATATTCATATATTGAGATTCTGACGATCTCATAACTTTATGTAGCACTGAACATTTTAGAACACTTTAGAACTCATCGACTCAGAACAGAGCTTTATATGGGTGATTTCCAAAAATGGCATTCTTTCAGAAAAATCAGATCACTGCTCATTCAAATCAAACCACAGTTCACCAAAAACGGAAAGCATTTTGAGAGATGCATACTGTTCATGTACTGTATCAAGGACACAATCCAGCAATGTTGTGTATGCAAGGAAAAAAACTATTTATCATGTTTACATGCAAGTCTAAATGAAGCCACAGATAAAATTGCAAGACTGCATTTTCTGTCTACTGTCATCTTTAATGATCTGTCAGTCATAAATACATCATGGCTGGTAAGGAAGGTCAGGTAAGGTATAAGTGAGTATGTATTAGAACCACAGAAATAAAGGGCATATGCAGGACATGGCCATGTTTAATTTAGCAGCTGACTGCCTCCTCCATGACCCCTCTCTTCTTCTTTCAACCATTCTCACATTGAGTCAGAAAGTGAGCCTCAGAGAAGGAGACATAGAGAGAGTGAGAAGTACAACACACCAGAAAAGTGCTTGAAAGTGAAGGTGGAGAAGAGAAAAGGAGAGAAAGACAAAATATAAGAGAAGAGAAGAGAAGAGAAGAGAAGAGAAGAGAAGAGAAGAGAAGTGGTATGTGGAGAGACTTAGTGCTGGGACTCAGTGTTTTGGAACTCTTCAGACCAGACGCTTCACCGTCTCAGACGAGACGCCACTTCAAAAGCACACACTCCCTGCCAAGCCCCTCAAAAGTTCCACTCCGCTTCTTTAAGAGAGCAGGACAGCACTGACACCAGAGAGAGAGACGAAAGGGAGTGGAGCAGAGTGGTGACTTTGCCGACTTTGCGCTTCCTGCCATGTACAAACAGCATGGCAAAAGAGGAAACACTCGCTGGCTAGCCGTGTCGCCGCCGTGGGGACCAGTAACTTTTTAAAAGAGTTCAGCCACCACTTCCAAGCAGGTTGTGTCAGATAGGCAGGGTCCCACAGAGAGATAGAGAGAGTGAGAGAGGGAGAGAGAGAGAGTATATAGCATATCACATGTTCAAACAGTTCGGTCCAACTGATCCAGCCCTGAAAGAGTTCTTCGTCTTTTCTGCCTCTTTGAGCTCTACTCCCCCATCCCCACCCCAGCCCCCACCTCTCGCCATGACTTGTGGATGTTTTTAATGAGTGTCTCCAGTGATCAGTATGTCTGTCTCTCTCGCCCTTTTTCTCTCTCTTTCTCTCACTCTCTCATACACACACAAACTCACATACAGATTCTTAAAAACAGAGAAGAACCCAGAGTGTTGCTGTAATGGCTTACACGTGTCCCTATTAAGAATCTGGCATGTGGACAAACATTCTCTCTCTCTCTTTCTCTCTCTCTCTCTCTCTCTCTCTCTCTCTCTGTGTATATGCCTTTTTACAGTGATTTCTTGTTGCATTTCTGTGTTGGTGAAGGAGCTTTGAGTAGTGTACACATAGTGTGTGCCAGTTTATGGCAATAGTGTGTCTCATGAACATTAAAGGGTTAGTACCTGCGGTTAGAAGAAAACAAACACATTCTTATCACTCAAACATCAGTGATGGGGCACTCAACTCAACATAAATACAGAAACATTTCAGAGGAGAGAAAGACACAGACTGACAGACAGACAGAGAAAGAGACTGATAAACAGGACAGAGAGAGAGAGACAGACAGACAGAAAGTACAAAGGGGCAGGGGGGCACAGACAGAGAAAGAGACAGATAGGACAGAGAGATGAGAGAGAAAGACGCAGATGGAGAAAGAGGTTGATACACAGGACGGAGAGAGACCAACAGACAAAGAGAGAAAAAGTGAGATGTGGGGTAGGGCAGGTTAGACAGAGGGCATCAGGCAAATAACCTAGTCACCCCTAACTGCTAACTTGCACCTCTAAGACAAGCACATACATGTACATAGAGACACACTCACACTGCATCTGTTTAACACAGGTTTTCAAATTGAAGTGAAGAGGGAGAGATTTTTTTTCAAAGTATGTTTTCTTTTTTCAAAATATGTACCAACATGCCACCAACAAAGAGAAAGCCTATTGTCAGAGAGTCTAGAGCATTTCACTGCCGTACATGGCCAAGGACTGCCTACTTTAACAGAAAAGGGCCATTTGACTGATATACAAAATAATCAACCACAGGCTAGTGTAGAGGCAGAATATTTTCAAAACATGGCTACAAGCCAAATAAACTCCCAGGAAACGAATGCATCAGTAGAATGAGGATACGTAGGATTCATTTAAAAGCAACTAAATTCTTCAAAGTAAACTTATGTATTTGTCATGGATATATGGACTTCAAGACCTTTTTTCAATCCAGCAACAGTTAAAAAACAGCTTCTACCCCAGTGCAATAAGAGAACTGAATACTTCCCAACACTGATATTGTACCTTGCCATCCAGGCATCAACATAGGAATTGAGTGTCTACCCACACCTATCCAAAATATACTCAAGGAATATTAAAAGATGATATTAAAAGATGATTCAATGGCACTTTTATATTTATTTATTTAAAATCACTACCATCCACATATGTGCAATACACATACGTGCAATATCAGCTGCTTCATTCTTTTGTTGTTTTTTTTTTATTATATATATATATATATTTCAATTTTATATCTTGCATTTTATATTGGCTTATGTTTTTCTTTTATTCCTACTTTTAATGTTCGTTAATGCACCATTAGGATTGCTGCCCAATTTCTTTATACTCTGTGCAATGACAAAGTATCTTAACTATCTATAACGTATCTTATCTACATCTCACTCTGAAAGGCTCAGTCATGGAGTGTAGAGTGGGCAGCTATTTGCAATGCGTATATATATTAATGTGTAGACGTGTAGCCAATCGGAATACTGGTGACAAAATTCCGATAGTTGTGGCCGGTTTAGTGTACAGTTGCCATCAGACACTCCGTTTACGTGTGGGCTGAGTGTCTTAACTAGACTAGTGGGTAGCAAATTCCAAACTCTTATACTGCTGACCCTTACCAATACCTACCACATATTAAGAATCCTAAATCAATTAACATTTTATAATATATCACAAATAAATATAATTATTATCATTATTTTAAAAGTGGGTATTGTTACCATTGTTGATGTCAATATTTTTATTGTTGCTATAAAGCTGTAAATATTGTGCTTGATGTAGTCATGCCAATAGAACTATTTTGAATGAAGGAAAGAGAGAGAGAGTGAGAGAAAGAGATGCAAAGACCAGAGTCTACAGAAATCATGGCATGGGTGTAATTTTGTTCTTTCACTCAGCCGTTACTCTGTGGGCCGCCACCTCTGTGTTTGTGTATAGTGTGTGAACAGACCGCGCCGGCTGGACCGGTGTCTGCCTGAATGTGAGTGGTGTGTGTGTGTGTGTGTGTGTGAGAGAGAGAGAGAGAGAGAGAGAGAGAGAGAGAGAGAGAGAGAGAGAGAGAGAGAGAAAGAAAGAGAGTAAAGAGTAAAAGTGAGCCCATCGTGGCAGACTGGGGCCGCCCTGCGGTGTGGTAAAAAGCCCAGGCGTAAAATAATCCCAGGCCTATAAAAGTTCCCACTGGTGCATGTGTGGAGCTAATGAGGAGAAACCCCCACCCTAACCCACACCTCTCTCTCTCTCTCTCTCTCTCTCTCTCTCTCTCTCTCTCTCTCTCTCTCTCTCTCTGTCTGTCTGTCTGTCTGTCTGATGGCAGATGGGTTGGTTAAGGCCAGAGGTGGGTGCGCCAGGAAGAGGGGGTGAAGGGAGGGGGGCAAAAAGAGCGTGAGTGTGGGTGAGAATGCGTGCGAAAGAGAAATGAGTGAGAGAGAGGGGGATGAAGGGACCGAGACAGTCTGTCCTCCACCCTGTCTCGCTGCCACACCATAGCACGCCATTTTCAACTCTTTGAGAGAGAGAGTGAGAGAGAGAGAGTGTCAGTCACATAATTGATAAATTTAAACAAAGCATATTCCAACAGGAAACACCTTGATACCAACCCCCTGACCAAAAACAGGATCAATTCTGTAGAGAACAGAAGAGAAGAAAGGAGCTGAGAAGAGAAGAGAAGAGAAGAAAGAAGTTGGAAAGAGAAGAGAAGAGAATAAAAGAATTGGACAGAGAAGAGAATAGAATAAAGGAGTTGGAAAGAGAAGAGAAGAGAAGAAAGAAGTTGGAAAGAGAAGAGAAGAAAGAAGTTGGAAAGAGAAGAGAAGAAAGAAGTTGGAAAGAGAAGAGAAGAAAGAAGTTGGAAAGAGAAGAGAAGAGAATAAAGGAGTTGAGAAGAGAAGAGAAGAAAGAAGTTGGAAAGAGAAGAGAAGAGAATAAAGGAGTTGAGAAGAGAAGAGAAGAGAAGAGAAGAGAAAAAAGAAGTTGGAAAGAGAAGAAAGGAATTGGAAAGAGAAGAGAAGAGAAAAAGGAATTGGAAAGAGAAGAGAAGAAAGAAGTTGGAAAGAGAAGAGAAGAAAAGAAAGAAGTTGGAAAGAGAAGAGAAGAAAGAAGTTGGAAAGAGAAGAGAAGAGAATAAAGGAGTTGAGAAGAGAAGAGAAGAGAAGAGAAGAGAAGAGAAGAGAAGAGAAGAGAAGAGAAAAAAGAAGTTGGAAAGAGAAGAAAGGAATTGGAAAGAGAAGAGAAGAGAAGAAAGGAATTGGAAAGAGAAGAAAGAAATTGGAAAGAGAAGAGAAGAGAAGAAAGGAATTGGAAAGAGAAGAGAAGAAAGAAATTGGAAAGAGAAGAGAATAGCACAGGTAAAGAGATGTACAGTTGTGAATAGTAAGGTGTGTAATTTTCAAACACACTCACTCACTCACACACACACATACACACACACACACCCCTCCCCCCTCGGTCTCTCATCACTGTGAGGTTTGGCAGTGTCAGAGCAGAGTGAGCCCGGGGGAGGCTGTGAGGACGCCAGCTGTGTGCCAACTGTGCCCAAAGCCTGCCCTCACGTCTCTTCTTAAGAGAACACACACACACATACTCTCTCTCTCTCTCTCTCTCTCTCTCTCTGGTCTATGATTATTTGTACACTGAACCACTCTGGATAAATGATGTATGTATGCCACGTTCTGTGATGTGATGTGATGTGATAAAACTATGCACCATGTTGAAGCAGGTAAATAACTCATAGTGAGAGCTAACCAAGGTATAGTACAGCCTGCATACAGCAGCATTAGTTCTAACAGTGTTACCTACAAAAAATAAACAATGAGAATATTCCCTTTAATGCAAATTCAAAACAGTACATTTTGAAAGTTAAAAAGGGTTTTATGCACAGATTTATCTGAAAATACTGTATATGCCATGTACTTAAATCTATATTTCTGATTCATTGTGCTGATATTTGTTGTACATATTTTTTTGTGTTTAGGTTGGAAAGTTCCCTGTGATGGACTGGCGACCTGTCCAGGGTGTATCCTGCCTTCTGCCCGAAGACTGCTGGGATAGGCTCCAGCATCCCCCCTGCGACCCTGACGGAGAAGCAGCTTAGAAAATGGATGGATGGATGGATGGTTGGAAAGTTTGTCGGTTTCAAATTATTTGTGTTTGTGTCAGTTTACCAGACCTTTTCCAGCTGCTGCAAGTAGCCCCTCAGTCTGTTCCAGTGAACTCCACCTAGGGGGTAAGTTGGATTTTTTGGTTGAATTGTTTGCTTACAATCAGTGCTGGAAGTTTGTGTTTTTTGTCATCTTGCTCAAACACTTTTAAGATTTTTAAACTATTAAGTAAAAACCTTTGTTAGGTTGTGCCCTGCTCTCCCATACATACATGTTGCATAGCATCACTATGATAATAAAATTACAAAAAAAAAAAAAACATTCTTAATACATGTTTTTTCTTTGTAGCATGAAATATTGATATTAATGGTGCTAAAAACATTTTTATTAAAGAGTTCAAGGGTTTACTTATGACAGCAACTATTATTTTTATATTTCTGGAACATTCTTTTTGTTTTTCATGCCCCCAGATGTTCAAACCATTAGTGGCGTAACTTGCATGCATGTGTTTACTGTTGAGACAGAATGACAGAGTGACATTCTCTTTTGTCTAGCTCAGTCCCTGTCCGCTATGTCATTTCTCTTAATATGCACCTTGGCGTCACACACCCCTCTGAGGGAGCTGACACTAATTGCAGTGTTCTCCTCTCCTTCTTGTCACTGTGCTCACAGGCCAACCTCTATGCACACTCTAGCTGTCCACTGTTAGAGCCACTAGTCCTGGATCAGCTGCTGCCTTGCTGTATTCCATCCCACAGAGCAGCTTCTGAAAGCAGTGCCGTTCTGAGCACAGCCTCTAACCAGTAATACATAGCACTTGCCAACAGTGAATGACTGCTGAGCGGGACAAAATGAGTCATTCACTCTACTTATGCCCACCATTACAGGCCTGCATTCAGGTACTTTCATAAATATACGCACACACACGCGCACACACACACGCACACACACGCGCACACACACACACACACACACACATACATACACTACCGACAGATTTGTCTGAATTGGCCTGGATGCTGTGCGCTCATGAAGGAAAAAATAAAATAAAAAATAGCCCATTACATGTGAATGCCTTATGCAACAGAAGATGGCACCCATCAGCGTTTGAACGCAACTCTGAGCTGGTGGTGGGAAAAGAGTGAAAACAAACAGAGATACAGACGCTCCCCTTCATTGGCAGGCCTTCTGCCTGAGACGCAGCCTGCTCGTCTAGTCAGCCTCGCTTTATTTTTAATGTGCGCCATTGAGTGTGTGATGCTGAGGATGGATAAAACGCTAAATCTGTCCACTGGAGCACGTAATGGGCAGGGCAGAGGAACGTGTGAGTGCAGGCAACTGGAAGGAAGAGGCATCATCAGCATCATCAGGGCCTGCGGCTGCAGCTCCTGCTCACTGCCACTTCTCTCATCTTCACTGCACACACACACACTTGCTCTCCTCTACATGCTCTCTTCCTCTCTGGCTGTCAGTTTGGACCTCCAGTCTAGTCTAGTCTGCCTCCAACCCAGTTTGAGCTGGACTTAGTTTACCTTTCGCGCCTGCCTACAATGATTCAATTGATTATTGAGAAGATCCATGACGATCCATAGGATTTACAAGTCCAGCTGAAATCATTCCAGTGAATTACCTTCTGTATTTTGTTGAAGATGCTTTTAAAAAGTGCCGCAAATGCTCTAAAACAGAAATGTGTCAAAAAGGTTTCACCTTTCAAGGGATGATTCTTTAGAGAACCATTATCGTAAGTGAGATATGAAGTGAAAAAGTTCATGATCTAAAGGTTTCTACAAAGACCCTTTAAAAAGGCACAGAAGCTAAATAGTAAGAATCTTTAAAATGTTCTTGACACCAACAAATACTTTTTCTCACATGGGGAACCAAAAGTGGTTGTTTCATGGCATGATCCAACGAACTCTCTTAAAAAGGGTGGCGCAAATGGTTCTTTAAAAGGAATTAACTGGAATTACTTTTGATTCCATAAAAACATGCTTGAAAAAGATTTGTACATTTAAATAACCTTCATACACTGTAAGGGTTCCACTGAAAGGTTTTTATTTGGCATCGCTCCAATGAACTGCAGAGTGAAAGCAGGAGAGAAAGGGGGCTGCCACAACACAGAATACCAAATTTAACTGAAGAGAAGAGAAGAGAAGAGAAGAGAAGAGAAGAGAAGAGAAGAGGGACAATGTCATGGCTGAAGAAAACGGGTGAAATAATACTCTTGTTTAAAGTGTTCAAATAACCTTGCTCACCTCGCACTAATGTAATAACAGCACCTGATAATTTAGGCCCTGTCCCAAATGGACCACTTACAGGCTTGGGGTCCTCAAAGGCATATAATGTCCATTTCTCATTTTGGGGTCCAGGGGAATGCTCATGAATGCACTTTATGTGCCCTTTATACACCCTTTAGTGAAACCCACATCAATGTGAACAGCACTCATATCCAAAATTTCAGTTATAGTGGATGGGGTTGTTTACAGCTGTCTGACCAATATGAAGGAGAAAAAGATATTCGTGTTAAATACATTTCTTCATTAATTTACTGCATCGTTTAGCTGTGTTATACTTGTAACGAGTATGGAGTCCATCCATCCATCCATCTTCTAAGCCGCTTCTCCGTCAGAGTCGCGTTCTTGAATAAATAGTGCCACTGCCCATCTTGCTCTATCTGTCTCTTTTTTCTCTCCTTGTCCTATTAGCTAGTCTCTCTCTCTCTCTCTCTCTCTCTCTCTCTCTCTTTTTCTTTCTTTCTTTCTTTCTTTCTTTCTTTCTTTCTTTCTTTCTCTCTCTATTCCTGAGATGACTCTGAACAGTTACTGGCACACTGCCGAGCTTCGGGATATATCCAGAGACCTTTACAAACAGACCCAGCAAAAGAAGTTGGGCCAAATCAAGTTTCATAAAGAGACAGTTGGGAGCTGTTATCACACCTATTAGCAAAGGAGATATGTGAACCCAGGAAAGATGGTACTTATTTGTGTAAAAGCAATTCCTTTTGAAAACCCTTACACTGTTTGATAGCTGCTGCTGCTTCATTCTATCATACAATTGTGAATAGCAATCACACTGTGCACTCAGCTGTAGTTATTACACTATTTATTACTAGTCTCAAATTAAAAATTACATTTTTGCAAGTTTGATGGTGTTGGATCACAAAGCCAGAATATTCCTGAAGTTATACCCTATGCTCCAAAATAAGAGTTACTTCAGTCAGACTGACTAAGGATTTACTTCACTTCACCCTGTAGCCTTTTTATTAACCATATTCCTTAGCTATATTTGAGCAGAGTTACAGATGTTGTTTTTATGTTGTTTGGAAACCAAAAAATTTAAGTCTTGAAACACTCAATGGAAAACTGTCTAATCAAGATTTGTTCCCTGTAGTACCTAGGTAGACACAGCAAAGCAGCTTCTCCCATTTGTTAGGTCCTCAGGAGCTAGACAGAAGGCCTTAGGTGTTAAATTAACTACCAACATAATTAGGAAATTAAATCAATCATTCGTTTTGATTTCTAGAGGATGAAATTTAGGTAGAAAAAAGTGAGGCCTTTTGAAAGTTCTATATAGATCACTCGCTTTCAGTCAGTTGTTAAAATCCCCATTTACAGGGATATTTTTTAAAAAGTAATTGAAAAATTACTACATATAAGGTACATGTTCATCTCTTTTACAAGCTTTGACTGTCTGTTTTTCATCTAGAAAAAAAATGTTCAAATAATTATTTGGCAGATCACTCAAATCATACTGATGATCAAACTAACAAGAAGACTGACCACTGTGATTGATATTGTAACAAGACTGCATATTTCTCAGTAATTTTGGAAAAGAGCCCCAGGGGAATACCAATTGCTGCGCTTTGTGACTAATGCAGTTGTTAGAAGCATTGGCTAGACCACAGAGCGACGTGGATATGGAGTTGTAATCAGGACTAAATAAAAGCTTGTCCCTCCCTTAAACCCAGCTGCAGGCCTAGAGTGTGCTTGGCTCTCCGTTATTAGCTCAGAACATTACCACAGCGTCCTATTAAAGGCACTGAGGTCTACGGGTGGGAATGCTAGTGAGGTTTGGGTGAGAATCAACTCCATATGTTTCCTTCTGCCCTAGTCTGGGTGGTCATTGAACTTATGCTGTGCTGAGGATATGGTTGGTGGGAAGTGAAACCTGTATGTGTAAGACAGGTGTATGCCGAGGTGATGCAGACTCCCATGTTTTCTCACTTGTTCAATGGCTTTACACACATTATATATCTCTTCTCCCCCCATGTCTTCTCTCCTCCCTCTGCTTCTCTCCTTCCTCCATAGCATGCTGTCCAGATGCTTCATATACATAAGAGTCAGTGTTCACTAAAGCGTAAACACATGCTAACACACACAGCACTGTGCAAAAGTGAGAGACCACCTTTTCATGTATTTAATTTCAAGTCAAAGTGTCCATCAAGTAGAAGTTATTCATTCAATCTTATTATGTTGTCCACCCTTTGACTTTGTTTCAGCCTCCTTTATTTCAAAGAATGTAAATAAAATAGTAATAATAATAAAATTATTATAAAATCTAAATATAAAAAATGTAAATTAAGTATTTAATGTGCCTGTGTGCCCAGTTTTTTTTTTTTGCTTTCAGATTTTCATAGAAACCTGTAAGATTATTGTCCCATGTCTTGCATCTTCTACGTCTCATGATCCAAGTAATCCCAAGTACAAATTTAGATTAATTAGTCTAAAAACATGATTTCATATCTCAGATGTCTGGTTTTGGTATTCTGGTGCAAAGTTTCCTCTTTTTTGTCTATTTTCTTTTCTAAATAAGAGTTTCATGACAGCTACACATCCTTTCAGAAACATAGCGCTGAATTGTCATTTCACAATAGAAGGTTGGACAGAAACACCTGTGGACTTTTTCAGAAGTTTTTCTCCTCTCTCTCAGAAATGAAATCTTTAAGTTCTGTTTATCTAATGGTTCCATTCAGCTTAGTTTGTGTGATCTACCATGTCTAGCAAGGTTCCTCTATATCTTTTATACATTATTATGATTTTCTTTTCACTTTGATTTCCTCCTTCATTATGCAAGTGGATTATTTTATATCTGATCTTCTCAGAAATATCTCCTCAAGCAAACAAAAGGGTGGTCTCTGACATTTGCACAGATCTGTACACACTGAAAAAGGGTGCATTGAGTTTATGTAATTCAAAAATGTGTATGATTGCCACCTGAATAAAATATATTACATCCATGCAATTCTCTCTTTTAGTTTTCTTATTTTTGACAATAATTGTGTTGGTGTAGTATCTCATCATGTCAAACTTCATAGTACGTTTTTAGGGGAAAAAATGTTTTTACAGTACAATTTACATTTAATGTACTTTAATGTACCTATTATGCAATAGATTTTTATTCCAGTTTGTTTTTGTTTCTTTTTTTGTGGTTAATTAATTATAAAAAAGGTTTACAAAATGTAAAGAACAGCTGGGCTTTTCAAATGGTCTTGTAAGGTTTTCATATGACATCAACAATGTTTCATTCATGTGGAAATAACGATACATCAAGTAAATTCAATCCATCTTTTTTGTGTACAAAATCACACTGAGATAATTTCCCGGCTATTGACAGATATTTCCAGTATTGTTGAGGGTTTTAAACACTCCCTGGCTTTGCAGGTAGTTACATGTAGTCAATGCATTTTCTATTATCATGTTTAACATAATCACTCACATTACATTGATTCCTGACACGTCCAGATGTCCTAGAACAAACTTTCCTAAACTCTATGTACTGCTTGTTTCTGAACAGCATTACATCTTTGTAGCATATTGTTGGAGCGCATGGCTGCCTTCACACACCCAAAATCCTGCCAATTAGCCAGCCAGATAAGACAAATGGATGCTTAAAATGGGCAGTGGGTGTTTGCACAAAGGATCAAAGTTGACTTCATCAGGATTTCACCTTTACTGCTCATTGCTACACTTGTTTGAGGAGGGGGCAGTGTGAGTGTGTGTGTGTGAGAGAGTCGAGGGACAGTTCTTTTTTTTAAACACCTCATCTTCCTCCTCTTCACACATGCCAGACAAGGAGCATATTGAGCTGATTAACAGCTTTAACTACAATGGCTATTTCCTTGTTGTACCCTTTCTCTCTCCCTCTCTCTCTTTCTCTCTCTCTTTCTCTCTCTCCCTCTCTTTCTCTCTCTCCCTCTCTCTCTCTCTCTCTCTCTCTCTCTCTCTCACTCACTCACTCACTCACTCACACTCTCATCACTTGGTGCCAAATGAGCCTCAACTGGAATGTGGGGAGGAGGGGGACTGTGTATTAGCATTCTTAAAGGAGACCTTGTTGTCTTTCAGAACCATTATGAACAGTGGGACCACTAAACTGTCTGTTTCAGTGCATACTGACTTTGTCAGAACAAAATTCCATATCTACAAAGCTGTAACTTTTGCATAAAGTGCAGCTAGTATTTTCAAAATTGTGTGAAAAAAAAGAAAGAAAACATAAATGAAAAAAATGACAAAAATTGACATACAAGGTTTTGTCCCAATGACAATGATACATTTAAAACACAACAACATGAAATTTGCTCAAAAATAGACTAGACCTTTCTCTGAAAAGAGCACAGTTTAGGAATTTTCTATTAAAACCATGCTAGGTCCTTTTATTACTGTAAGATGTTGGCAGGACATTCTAAATGGAAAATGAATGACAAAGTACAGGACCCCCCTCCCCCTTCTTCCCAATTCTCTGTCTGGAGATCCACCCATGGCCAGACAGCAGTGGCGGAAGGAGACGGCTCTGTCTAGTTCATAGCAGTGGCAGTGGTGCCGCAGTGAAAGGTTAAAGAGCCCATCTTTCATCTCCACTGCATCATCCCCACATCTGCATAATTCATGGGCCTGTTACTGTAATCAAAAATTCTTATTTATTTGGGGAGAGACTGAGAAGAAGACGGCTCTCCCCAGACTAACACTCTCTGGTGGCTGGCTTTCATTTCGCAGCACCGAAATACTGCAGCGTCTGTCGACAAGAAGGGTTGGAGGCTTAAACACGCACACACAAACACACACACACAAACTTGCCACTCTCAAAACATTCATACAGACAACACTTATTTTCCATTTCCAACATTCCATCTCCCAAGAATGTCTGTCTCACATAGACCCATCCACACTCACTCTACATAGAGCGGGTCAGTTCTGGGCTGGGACGTCCCGTCTTGAAGGGTCACAACAGTCCCTCTGTGGGTGAGCCGGCTCTGTAAGCAGCTGTGTGGGCGTCATGGCAATGGCCCAGCCTCCCATGAGTCTCAGCGGGGTACTCACACCTCCAGGCAGAGTCTGTCAGAGCTGTGCATGTGAACACAGAGAGAGAGAGAGAGAGACAGAGAGAACCACAGAACAAATGAATCTAGAATCATAACACAATATGTAATGTAAAAAAACTAAAGCCAGTATGTAATCTCATGAAAGAGACACAGGACCAGTAAAGGGCCACCAAGGGTGATCATTAAGGAACCAAGGAAGATAATGAACTTGGAAGCACAGTTTAACAGGATGGGGTGGGGGGATTACAGTGAAAAAGTAAAAGATGAGCGAGAGCAATTAACTGTCATTCATAATCACTCTTCTGTACCTGCAGGACCAAGAGTCAACCCTGCCACTCTCTCTCCTCCCTCTGTTTCTCACACCCACACACATATACACATTAGCCAATGCACATGCACACACACATGCACACAGGCTGTCTTGTTGTGTTTATTTCTCTCGCCACTCTCTGTAATCTTAAGAGGCGCTGCCATTTGCATGCAAATCAACCATTACATAGCGGCATGGAGACACTGTGGCGCTCTATAATCAAGGGCAAGGCAAGTAAAAAGGACAAAGAAATTGAAAGAAAAAAGAAGGAAAGAAAGAAAGAAAGGAAGGACGAAAAGAGTGGCAAATATATTGAGAGGTATAATCTGATCATGAGGAAGGAATCTTTTCCTAGGCAATGCACTCATTCATTCCTTCACTCAAACTATTCACACACTCACTCACTCATTCACTCAAAGATAAACTGAACAATGTGAGTGAATCTGCCTGAAGAACGAGACACAATAAGTGCACAGCAGACCAAGTGATGAAGGATGTGTATCCACTATGGATGTAACAATGCATCATGACATCTTAGTACCGCAATGCAATTCTGTGACAGTATGCATTATTTAGAAGGACAATGCACAAGAACAGACTTTCCATTAATATCACCATCTAATGCAGTTACGTTGTTTGAACACTAAAGTTTGCAAATGATCTACACTAATTAACAACTCCCTCCAGCATCCTTCCTACCTACCTGTTCTAGTATCATAAGTACAAAATAAAAACAACATGATTATTTTCATAATTTTTCTTCATTTGAATTTTATTTAAAATATCAAGAGAATGTTTTGAGTCGATCCTTACACTCCTAATATCCAGTATTAGCCTTTAGGCCACATTCAACTAACAAACATCAGCTAAAGGCCAGAGCACACTGACGATTCAAATGTGTGGTTGGTGTGCCATGTCTGTGTTTGATTGTTGGGAGAATCTAGAATGTTCTCTTCATGTTCACTCTGGTTCGTTTGGCTGTGTCAGAAATTGATTCCTACTCAATTATCAGTATTGTTCTTTATTGAGATGATCTACTTATTTTACTTAACCATAATTAAATTAATCAATAAATGAATTGTATGAATGAATACTGCCCTGCGATGGACTGGCGACCTGTCCAGGGTTTATGACCGCCCGATGACCGCTGGGATAGGCTCCAGCACCTCCCCCCTGCCCCCCACAACCCTGAGGGAAAAGCGGCTTAGAAAATGGCTGGATGAATAAATTAATTCTTATCATCAGCTTATCATCAGCATTCACTAGTAGATGACAACAATAATTGTGTGAGCAAGGATGAAGATATTTTTTCATATATATTTTTGCCAGGGAAGAGGACAAAGCATGACTAGGCTACACCTTAAATTCTTGGTCCATGATAGCAAAACTTAACAGCATGTGTGTCATTGTCTTTGTTTTTAAATGTACATAGCTACTGTGTATTTTTTACAGTGTCAAGTTTAGTTGCAGTGTCAAGAGAGTTCAAAGAATTTAATTTTTCAGTGTCTGAGCAGCCACTGTTAATGTTCCTTTGTCACTTGTGTACAAACAAGAAATTCATACTGATATACATTCAGCTGATGTGGCGAACTGTGGTTTTCTTTATATGTGGACTATGAGAGACTGTAGTGCACTCAAAATCACTCCAATCTTATGGCTTGGACATTAAGAGGAGAAAAGCACTATATATGTAATAGTGCCCTAAAGTGCAAAAAGGGCTCCATTTCATTCACATCCTTGGACTGTCAGATCTTTTTCCATTTATAAAGACATTATAAAGACAACTGAAAGCATTAGAGAGCATTAGAATGTTGCTGTTTGTTGTACAATGTTTGGTCAATGTTCTTTGGCCTGGTTATGAACCAACATTCTAATATTGGCAGGTTTGTATTGTTCTGGAATTAGAACCGATGAACCTAATGAATGGGATTGAACATTTAAAAACTGTGAATGAGAACATTCTAGTAAATGAGGGAGAATTCTTAAACTGTGTGAATAAGATGAGAACATTCTAGAACTTTGTGACTGGAAGAAGACTTAAAAAATACATGAATGGTGGAGAACATTCTAGAACTGTGTGAAGGGCCAAAGGAAAAAAGAGAGATCTTCTTATTAGAAAGATCATCTTGAGTTTTAGTAGAGATCTCAATAAAGTCAGATATTGTGCTCAGATGTAGATAGTAAGATAGTAATGCTTAGGTTTCTCTGTAACTAAACTCCCCTCCCTCCTTTATATGCACCTTATGTCTCATTTTTTATATAATGGTATTTCTCCTAAAGAATTGTCATTGAGTCATCAGAGAACAACGTTTGAGCAATACGTTTATCTGGGCGAGAGGAGAACATTCTAGAACAGTGTGAATGGGAGGAGAACATTGTAGAACAGTATAACAAAGAATAGAACATTTTCAAAAACTTTTGGGGTTGTTGCTATTTGTTGGCAGGGCTATACAGTATGTACATGGCAAAAGTTAGATCATGATACCTGTCCACAAAGAGTTTTAAAGCACTAGCCTCATCTCCTTGATAGCATACGAATACATAAAAAAGTTAAGAAATGAATGCATAAAGTGCATGGAAATGTGTGTGGAGGTATCTTGCCAGTCTTGAGTCTGGGGGCCAAACTAGTGTAGCCCCTCTTGCTCTAAGTGAATGGAGATGCTGAAGTCGACGTGCAGCAGTACTTATCAGCTGCACATTTATCATGCTGCTTGTTTCCTTTCTGCCTCCTCTCTGATTCCTGCTCGTTTGAAGTTGCAGCTCCACTTTACAAGCTCTACATCTCTCTCTCTCTCTCTCTGTCTCTCTCTCTCTCTCTCTCTCTCTCTCTTTCTCTCTCTTTTTCTCTCTCTCTCTCTCTCTCTCTCTCTCTCTCTCTCTCTCTCTCTCTCTCTCCCTCTCTCTCGTGATGACTTGTTTGAAGTTACAGAGGAGCTGGGTAGGTTATTTTCACTCTGCGCTGAAGAACATGGAGGGAGCTCTCTGTAAGGCTGTTGATTGTGAGCCGTTTGAAGTCCTAAACGCGCCACGCTAAGATTCGCTCTCTGCCGCCGTCGCCAGAGCCTTTTGAAGCTGCGCTTGAGCGACACACACATTTTATATGTTACACTTCTCCAAAACGGGCAATTATTTTTCTCCCCCCCTTCTTTTAGTGTGGCTGAGAATGTGCTGAATGCTCTGACGAAGAAGAAGCAAACTGCACCCACACACATCATCTCAGAAGGAGGGTGTGTGTGTGTGTGTGTGTGTGTGTGTGTGTGTGTGTGTGTGTGTGTGTGTGAGAGACTGTGCTGAGAGCTTCTGCATTTCACTCAGCACTCATTCACTCTCACCCATGACTTCATACATTATATGAAGGACAAAAGAACAGTTTCATGGCTAGATGTCATGCCCCTTTAAAAGCACTCTTAAAAATAAGGTGCTTAAATGGTTCTTTGGTGCAGTTCAAAGGGCCCATAGCAAGTATAACCAAAATTTCCTTACTTTTTCTAAATAAAAAATTGTTCCAGTATGTAAACTCTGCTACAGTTTCAAAAAGTATCATTCGTTCCCTGATATATATGGAAACTAAGCTTAAAAGATAAAAAGAACAGCCCATTTTGAATTTAATATTTTTGTGGTATCACAACAACTAAAACATTTACATATATCCACCTACAATCACACTGAAGTTACAGGTATTACTGAAGTTTTCAGTCTGGACTGCTTTTTGAACTAGGCACAATTCAGGATAGCCAATCAGAACAAAGACTGGCATTTACAGATTGTAGTGTATAGGGGCTAAGCTGCTCCTTTGCTCCCTCCCATATTAGTAATGTATTCATGCTGCTTGCGTATTGATTGGTCAAGTCAGTCCAGCACCTAAATATATGACTCCGTAGTAAGTTTGGGTGAGAGTAGAAAAAAAGGTTGGTTGCTCGGTGCTTATCGCATGGATGAAGGTTAAACTCCTGTTCTGTGCCCGAGCAAGAGCGTCTGGACAATGACAACTGCAATACTGCAAGATGTGTTGGTGAGTGCTGGTTGTTCTGCGTACCTGTTCTGAATGAAGATTTCAGTAAACGCTCGAGCTAATCCCATCTAAGTTGTCTTGTCGTGGCTGCTGCTTCACCCACACAAATATACTCCACAAGTAGTTTTAAAATACAGACGTGCGACAAGTGGTGTCAGAAGCGGGATATAGAGATGTGACTGGAGTTGGGTTTAGCTCCTTAAACATATTTGACGCATCAGTGTTGAAGTAATAACCAGAATTCTGACAGAGACTAAACGCTAGCTCAGCGTGCTAGTGCTGCTCTCTCCTTACACACGCAGCAGCGGACGAGTGGGTCACGTCACGCATGAGAATGCTGAGACTCAATTATATGGGGCTGAAGGAACAAGTGAGGCACTGCTAAAATACATATGCTGAACAAAATACAAAATAAATGAATAAGTGAAGGAATAAGCATAAAAAAGGAGAAAAGTGCAAAACAGTTAAGCTAAAAATAAAAGGAAACTAAAGAGGATTGACAGTAGTATGTCTAAAGAAGAAACTATGCAAGCTGGAACTCGAGTGTTTGATTCTGACCAAGCACCTACATGGCTAAAAGTACTTCTGGATAACCAAAATAAAAGTAATCAAATGATGCTCACTTCCATACTGCAGCAGATAACAGAAACCAACCCTGTATTCCCACTAGGCCAGCACGCTGAAAGACCATCAGAGAGATGTCCTCACTTAAATGCTTACCAGCCAGCACCATGGGAGAATCCATTGTGGTCCGGCAATGTGACTGTCGGTCCTTTTGCTGCAGAACTAGATACAGCAATTAGCACACAATGCAGGCCCTGGCAGAGCAAGTCTCATCCCCGACCCTGATGTGAGACATAGAAATGGTGAGCGCAGTTTCCACCATTCAACATTCGCTTATCCTGCTGATCACAGATCTTGTAGCCCCAGCCAGCAGCTCCAACATGCTTGTTTTGGAAGGCTCCAAAGTAAAGTTATCTCTCTTTGATAGCACTGAAGATTGGGATTAATTTCTCTTGCCATGTGAACAGTTGGCAAGAAAATACAGTTGGAACAGTACTCAACAAGTAGACAGATTACTCAAGTGTCTGCAAGGTGCAGCCATTAAATACGTCTGCTCACTACCAGAACACATTAGGGAAGACTAGGGAAGACCCTCCGACTATAGACAGGAGGAAGCTTGGAGAGCTACGGCAGCTCAAGGAGTCCTCGGCTGAGTTTGCAGAAGAAGTTAGGCAGCTGGTCACACTTGCATACCCTAGTGTAGATTTGGGGCTTCAAGACCAACTTGCAGTTGATGCATTTCTAAAAGAACTAAAAAAACAAAAAGTGGCAAATGAGGTAATGAACCGAGAGCCACACTAACTCTTGGAAGCTCAACGACTTGCAGAAGCACATGAGCACAACTACCGTGCTACTGTGGGCAGAGAAGTTGATACAAGGAGTCAAGCTTGATGTATATCCTGGGTGGATAAGGAAGATACATCGGATGACCCCCCAGCAACATCTCGCAGAGTTCGGAGCTCAAGTTACATCACTGTGGACCAGTTTGCTACGCTAACTGAAAGAACTGCATGTTTGGCCCAATCACTGGAAAATATTAAACAAAACTATGTGACTGCAAACCAACACCAGATTTTGATGGGGAAATTGGAGCAGATTCAGGTTAAGCTTGAGCAACCTGCAGCCTCAAGCCAGTTGGATGGCTGTGTGGATAGTTAGGAGAGGAGGCAAGAGCGCCAAACCATGCCTCAAGGAAATCGACCTAAAAGACCCAATCATGATGTAGCGTCATTGTGTTACAGATGTGGTGAGGAAGGGCATTTTCGGCGCAAGAGACCTCCAAGTCCAATAGCCCAGGACATCATTGGCGCTAGAGAGTTGGGTCCATCTATCTCCAAAGAGAGGCGTATGAACCAAGGAAGCCAATCCCAAGCCCCACATGTTGGTCACACCACATCTAGAGGACCGAGCCTGATGATATCTCTGACCGTTAACGGCCTCCCAGTGCAAGCTGTGGTGGATACAGGTGCTGAAACAACTGTCATCTCAGAGGGTCTGTATCAGCAGTTTCATCCAAATGAACAGACTGCATTGAAGAAAACATGCCTCAGGAATGCTGAGTCAGGGAAGAAAATGACTGCTATAGGGGGGTTGAAGGTCACCTTCCAGTTGGGCACTAGGAGCTTTAAATGGGAAGTCTATGTGGCTCCTATCCGCGACCACGTTCTTCTTGGCTTTGATCTCTTAAGAGCTGCTGACATAACAATCCATGCCAGTAGGAAGGCTTTTATTGATCAGAAGTTGTTACCTGCCAAGATAGTTGGGGGATGGGCCAGAATACCACATAGCTCATGTGCTTCTGGAAAAAGACACTACTTTGCCACCTGAATGTAAATGTCTGGTATGGGGAAAAGTCGATAATCCTCAACCAGGCATTTGTGCAGTCCTAGAGCCAATCAGCATCTCTGAAGCCATTGCTTCAGGCAGTGTCGCGACAACTATGGAAAAGCGAATTCCAGTTAGGCTATACAACCTCTCCTGTTGTAAGACTGCTCTGCCAAAGGGAGCATGACTTGGTTTTCTGGTGGAAATGTATCCTGATGACTCTCCAGGTGGGATGGTAATAACAGAACAGATGCCCAGCAGCCTGGAGAAACAGCCCAATGGCCTACATCAGCCTGAGGTAAGAAGACTGGAGTTTGCAACAGACCTGCCCAAACACCTTCATGTACTGTTTGCTGCTTCCAGTGAAATCCTCAGTGAGATGCAGCAACAGAGACTCATTATGCTCTTGCTGAAGTATAAGACCCTTTTCATGACAAGTGACACTGATTTGGGCTATCTGTCTGCTTCTACCCATAAAATCAACAGGGGCACAGCTAGGCCAGTTCGACAGGCTGTAAGGAGAACACCCCTTGGTTTCCAAGGTGAAGAGGAGAAGCACCTTCAGACTATGCTGGAGGCAGGCGTTGTTGTGCCCTCATCCTCAGAATGGGCCTCACCTGTAGTCTTAGTTTTGAAGAAGGATGGTGGTGTGTGCTAGTGTGTTGACTACCACACTACTACCTTAACATCAAAAGATGCATACCCTATTCCCAAGATAGAAGAGTGTCTTGATGTTCTGGAGGGAGCAAGTGTCTTCTCAACTAATGATCTTCAGTTTGGGTATTGGCAGATCGCTGTTGATGACAAGGACCATGAGAAGACAGCATTCATTATCAGATATGGCCTCTATGAGTGCATTAGCATGCCTTTTGGATTGTGCAATGCTCAGAGCACATTTCAGAGGGCCATGGAGCTAGTGCGACGTGGACTCCAATGGGAAACACTGTTGATATAACTGGATGATATAATTATTCTTGGGAAGGGAGTTGATGAAACTTGTTAGCCCCTTGACTGGCCTGTTGAGAAAAGGTACTGCATTCTCATGGGGGGCAGATCAGCAGGACACTTTCAATCAGCTTAAGGAAAAGCTTAGTACAGCCCCTGTCTTAGTGTATTCCAGAGCGAGGGGACAATACATTCTTGACATGGATGCCTCTAACCACAGCATTGGAGCAGTGTTATCACATCTTCAATGGGGGGAGGAGAGAGTGATCACATATGCTAGTACCCAGCTCACACCAGCACAGAAGAGGTGCTGTGTGACTAGGACGGAATTACTAGCCATTGTTCATTACAACTTGGAGAAGATGTGGAGGAGATGACTAGTATAGATCAAACAGGAGAGGGTCAGACAGAAGCCCCACTAGAAACTTCATTTGTAAACTGGCTGCAGCCCCTAACAAGTGAGCAACTGACACAGGAACAGAAGTTGGCCCCCCTCCTAAAAAAAAGCCCAGGTGTACGGAAATACTGGTTGTGTTGGCCCCAAATAGAATTATGGAAGGGAGTGCTGTAATACTGTTGGGAGAGACCCGGGGAGTTAAATCATTCTCTACTTCTTCTGGTTCCTGCCTCACGGCAGAAAGAAATTTTGCAAGCTTACCATAAACCCCCAGAATCTAGTCATTTAGTTGAGGGGAAGACACTGGAATGTCTCCGTCTCAGTTTCCACTGGTATGGAATGGGAGGAGATGTCCACTCATTCATACAGAGATGCCAGCACTGTAACGAGCGTAAAACTGCAGGCCCTGCTAAACATGCCAAACTACAAACTTATCAAGCTGGAGCACCTCTGGATCGACTATACCTGAATATATTAGGATCATTTCCATTGTCCAGCTCTGGAAACAGATATGTCCTGGTCATCATTGACCAATTTACCCGATGGGCCAAGGTCTTTGCAATTCCAGACCAAGATGCTGAAACCACTGCCAGGAAACTGGTGTATGAGTTTGTTGCTCATTTTAGTGCTCCATTGGAGTTTCACACTGATCAGGGGTGAAATTTTGAAAGCTCCCTCTTTGCGAGTGTGTGTAGACTCCTGCAGTTGTTTTCAAAAACAAGGACAACCCCCTATCACCCCACTTTAGACACTTTAGACAAGTGGAATGGTTTAACCGTACACTGCTCCAAATGATCAGATGTTATGTTGATAGGGATAGATGTTATGCTGACAGAAAAACTGGGATGAGCATTTACCCCTTTTGACTGCAGCGTATCGTAGTTCCCCACATGCCGTGACTAAATACATACCAAACAAACTAATGGTAGGAAGGGAAGTGTACTAACCTCAAGTTATCTGGTCCGGTGTTGCAGAGCCGAAATCTATCACTACGGAAGTCCCAGAGTTTCTCCATCATCTGGAAGAGGGAATGAAGGAGGCCCACAATGCTGCCCAGGAACATCTCAGAGTGGCACAACAGCGACAAAAGAAAGTGTATGACTTGAGGACACAAGAAAAGGTTTTCAATGTAGGAGATCTTGTCTATCTGAGGGATACCAGTACACAGAGAGGTCAGAGTCCAAAACTGCAGGCCCCCTGGAAGGGACCATGTGTGGTCTCTGCATATTATGGCCCTGTACTCTATGAAGTTCAAGAAATGTGACACAGAAAGGTTACGCATCATGATCGCCTCAAGCCTTATAACAGTGAGGTGATACCAGCATGGATCCTACGCTGGAGAAATGAAACCCTACAATGCAGTGCAGTTCCCACAAATACCGGCATACAACTTGATTTGCACCATGGAACAGACCAGCAACCTGCCAGCAGCTATCCTGAAATGATCTCAGATTATCTGGAAGCCGAAAAGCAGATGACACAACCTGAGACACAGGGACAAAAGCAAGGGGCAGAAGATTTAAAGGATGGTCAGACCTCTGGACAAGAGAAAATCAAGCAGCTCAACAGGACAGCAATTCTATGAAAATGGGACCTTAAACAGTAAAGACATTAAGGGGGCGGGAAGTTCACAAACCTGCAAGATACAAGACCTAAAAAAAAAAGAAGAAGAAGGACTATTTATGTTTAATTGAATTTTAAGATGTTTTAAGAGACACTAGAAGGTTATGTTTGTTAAGTTTACTAAAATTCCCAGGATGTTCCTATAGCAAGTTCTGTTAGTGTACTGAAGAGACACAGCACTGCTAGGAGGAGGGGTAGTGTAGTGTATACTGGTGGTTGGTTAGTGTAGTGGTTAACACCTCTGCCTTCTACGCTGTAGACTGGGGTTCAATCCCCACCTAGGCAAACACCCTACACTATACCAATAAGAGTCCTTGGGCAAGACTCCTAACACCGCCTTGGCCTACCTATGTAAAAAATGATCAAATTGTAAGTCGCTCTGGTTAAGAGCGTCAGCCAAATGCCGTAAATGTGTATAGGGGCTAAGCTGCTCCTTTGCTCTGTCCCATATTAGTAATGTATTCATGCTGCTTGCGTATTGATTGGTGAAGTCAGTCCAGTACCTAGATATATTACTCCGTAGTAAGTTTGGGTGGGAGTAGAAAAAATTGCATGGACGAAGGTTAAACTCCCGTCCTGTGCCTGAGCAAGAGCGCCCAGACACTGACAATTGCAAAACTGCAAGACCATACGGAAGCTAGAAGTTCTTTGTCACTTATCCTAATATGTTGGTGAGTGCTGGCTGTTCTGCTTACCTGTTCTGAACGAAGATTTCAGTAAACGCTCAAGCTAATCCTATCTAAGTTGTTGTGGCTGCTGCTTCACCCACGCAAATATACTCTACGGGTAATTTCAAAATACAGATGCGTGACAATATATTGGTCCAAAAAGCACAGCAACAAAAATAGTCTAATGAATTCTGAAGGATAAAGAGTAGTTGCTACCTAAATCCATTCATCTGTTATAAGCAGACACAGGCTCTTTTACTGCCCTGTTGTGGATACACAGCAAAATTAGATTTTTAGGTAAGAATAATAATCCTCCTTTGCAGTTATAGCTCTGCTGATTGTTCTAACACAGTTTTAACAATAAACGGTCTTATATGCTGTAGTTAATAAAGCCTTTATCTGCTAATTCACCCGTTAACCCTGAAGGTTGGTGTGCAAACTAACAAAAAGAGAAAGATTTAAGACAAACATTGATAATTTGGAGATGAATGGACTTATTTGCATTCACGAGCACTCAGCTGCTCTCCTACAACATTTAATCTGCAGCGACTAAAAAGCTGCAAAATTGTCACAATTGGCCCCTCCCAATCCTCCATGTGCTTTTGTTTTGCTTCCTTGTTTTTTCCCAGTCCTGCCCCCTTGTTTTCAGACCCTGCCCTTAATTGTACCACCTGTGTTTATCACCTGTGTCTTATTAACCCTCGTTGTCTCTGTATTTAAGCCCTGTGTTTTTCCCTAGTTGTTGGCTGGTCTTTGAATAGTGTATTGTATCAATTGGTGTTTGTTCTTCTGACTTCCGTTGTGTGTTTAGTCTGCATTACTTTCATCATGTCTGTTCCACGATCTATCCGTGTTGTCTCTCTGACCCTGGACCGTTTTGACCCTGAATCTGGATTTGCCCCTAATACATCTCGCTTCTCTTCGCATGTGTGTCCACCTCATCATCGCTCTCACAAGTTACAAATATCAGCTTCTCATTCGCCAGCTTCTTGTTAGAATTTTCTCATTCCACCTTACATGGCACCATTTAAGGTGGAATGGAAAATTAAAACAAGGAGCTGGCAAATGAGAAGCTGACTATAGTCTCATTAAAAAAAAACGTTTTGAGACATTTTACAGGATATTATTTCACTTTGCAGCAAAGTTTCTTGCCGCAGATCAGAGAAAAGTGGCTATAGCTGAGTTAAAGCTTATAGCAGAACAAAGTAAGTCTGCATTTTTGTTTATATATTTTTATCCTGTACTATACATCAGCACATACTGAGACATATTTACATCCATGATGGTAAAATGGACATAAAATGTTGTGGCTCCCAAGTTGGTTTGATATTTGTTGAAAGGACAAAAAGGCTCTTCTTAACATCAGGCTCTTCAGTTGCTGACCCCTGGTATAGATTCTTTACAGTATCTGAAGGTCATTTAAAGGTTTTTCATACACGCATCTCATTTACAAACTTGCCTCTTTAAAGAACGACCCACTGAAAGGTGCTTTTGAGAACCAAAAATCTTTATCAGGCATCCTTATTTTTAATAGTGAGGAACAGTTAAGCACACTAGTACCGTCACATCTAGCTGATCACAGTCTTTCTTAGTCTTTATGGGTTCCATTCCTCTTTTGTTAGATTCGCCAGATTTTCCTAAATGGATGCATGAAGAAAGAGAGAAAGAGATAGAGAGAGAGGAATTTAATCTGGTTGTCTAAGCAAGCTGTCCCAAGTTAGTGAGTGTATCATGTCGTGTGGTTCATGTATTGTTTATTATTAAACTTACCATGTGCTTTTGGGACATTTACCTTGATTCCAAGACAGAGTTACAGCAGTGAGATCTGTGCTCCTATTCAAGGAAAGGGAGTTCGTTTCACATACAGGGCAGTCTTTCTCACACCAAACAGGCCCAACAAGGCAGTATTTTTTTCTTTCACACATTTTACATCAACCACTCAGATTGACTCCAGATCAATTCCAGAGTGAAAATGTACCAAATATGTGATTGAAGAATTCATGACTGGGACTCATTAACACTTCTGGCAAATCTATCCAGTCGAAGTAAAAAGAATCCAGTCGAATAGAAAGAAATCCAAGGAACATGGTATGACAAGACTAGATACTAATTTCCCTTTTTTGTCTTGAAATTTACTTTATTGTACAAATCAGACCTGTGCTGTCATATCATCTTTGAGCAGTCATTTTTACCTAGTGTACAATTACCCCAGTGATCTCCAGTGTTTCTGAATGCTTAAGTTTTAGTCTCATACTATGGAATATTTGGAATACAAATAAACCGTGAGTTCTGAATTTCAATTCTAGGTGTACTAGATCATTTATGTACAAACGTGTGAATAGCTGTAAACATACTTCTTAAGATGTTTTATACTATAAATAGACCAGGCTTGATGTAGCAGTGCTAATGCTACCTTCCATGGCAGTGACACTCTCAGCTTTTTCAATAACTGTAAAATGTCTTTATTTTAGATATTTTTCCCCCTTGTTTCCCCCTTTTTCCATTTTAGGGCAGAGCAACAGCAACAGCAGCTTGAAATGTGAAACTGGCTATAGTTGGTTCATAAAATACAGAAATTTGGCATTTTAAGCGCAGAGTATGCTAAATTAAAACACTGTAACAGTGAACATTTCTGTTCAGTTCAGGCTGTTTTATGAATAACATGTTTTAACATTTGTTCATGGACTCAAATTCGTCTTCTAGACCCCTGGGAATCCTTGTTTGTTTGTACCTTGATTTTTGCCAATTTAAATATGTCATATGTGAACATTATTTTATAAGCACAACAAATGACTATTGGTCAGAGGGTTCAGGCTAGGTTATGTTGATGATAGCATAGACTAGTTGTGCTTTTCCCTCAGCGAGGATGACAGAGACAACAGAACTACAGCAGAGCACAGATAGAGTGAAGAGTAGTGCAAGAAACAGTTCCATGGTTGTTGATTTGGAGGAACAGAGAGCAAGGCTTCAATTACCTCTGAGAGTGATGTGAAATACACTGAAATGGTTGAGAGAAGGAGGGGTCGCCTGGGTGTGAGAAAGAGAAAGGGGGAGAGTGAGAGAGAGAGAGAGAGAGAAAGAGAGAGAGAGAGAGAGAGAGAGAGAGAGAGAGAGAGAAAGAACACACGAGTATGTGTTCAAGGAAGAGATTCAGAGTTTTAGAGATTGCCTGTCTACTCTTTGTGAGCTGTAATCATAAGTTACAACACACTGTCTTTCCCTCAGACACACATCCCTCTCAAACAGCACAGAATGATAGACTGCAGGTTTCAGCCTCTGCTCTGAAAAAACTTCCTGCCCTCTGGTTGTTAGAACCCCCTCCGTTATACTCAAGGCAATGAGAAATCTCACCTTGGGTTGACCAATTATGGGCCTTCCTATATGAAAATAACTAGACATAATTGATCTAGCAATGCTCCTCAGACAAATACATTCTTTAGTAGAAACTGTTGCAAGTAGTGTCCATCTGCAGCCTTATAGGCCAAGTCCCATGATGGGCAAAGTCTCAGCTTAGGCAGAAGAAGTCCTTGTGAGCCTGGTCATCATGTCAACTACAGCATATCTTCTCTGAAACAGCTACATTGACACATTTTACATAAAATTACTGTGAGCCACCTCAACAATCCTTTATCTACCTTGCTAACTTTGGTTAGTTCACAACTTCCACCTAAGCTGCGGCTTCTTTCACATTTGTGGGAGGGGCATGGGTAGGTCAATTTAATGTCCGTCAGTTGTATTATGTCATTACATAAGTAAATGTCCTTCAATCAAACTGTAATTAAATAAGTAAAGAAAGTCTTGCATTGAATTCTAAAATCCACAGTCTGTAATTATACACAGCTACAAGATAGGAAATGGAAAAGGCAGAGTAGCTTTTAAATATTGTCTGCCACTGGAGCCTTGACTGCTATCATGGCCAATATTTTTATGTGAAAATCAATATGTGGACAGATGTAAGTCTGCACGCTCTCTCTCTCTCTCTCTCTCTCTCTCTCTCTCTCTCTCTCTCTCTCTCTCTCTCTCTCTCTCTCTCTGTCTCTCTTACTACTATACACATGCACATGTCGGGGCAAGTGTTGCTCTGAGCCTGGCCGCAGTCAGAACAGCACTCATTTTTTATAACCCTTCCTTTATGGTTTATTTAAAAAGTTACAATCCTTTTATAGCTCATTAAAAGTGAAATAAAAGCCTGCATACTGCCCTCATGCTGAGTGAAGATGGGTGTCGAGAGTAGATGTCGGCCAGGCCAGTTGTGACAGTAGAACATGCTGGGTGAAGGGTTGTGACCTTAAACACACACACACACACACACACACACACACACACACACACACACACACACACACACACACATTCATTCATATTTGCCCACTGAATTGAAACACCACCATTGCAGTGACATTATGCTCACAGATTTTTTTCACAATTTATGTCTGATTGTTAGAAGTATAAATCACTGATCTCACAATAATTTGATTGGATTATGACTGTTTATTATTTACTCTATACATGTAACCATTAGGCACAGTTATAAGTAACCATGGTATTAACTTTCATTGTTACGCAGACGATACGCAACTGTACATATCAGCCAAGCCTGATGACAAATACAGATTAATGAAAATGGAGGACTGTGTAAAATGTGACGTGAAATGCTGGATGTCACAGAATTTCCTCCTAATAAACAGTAAGAATGCACAAGGATGAAGGATGTACGAACAGGAATTTAAGCAAACTTCAACTAGTCCAAAACGCCGCAGCCAGGGTCCTCACTAAAACTAGAAAATTTAATCATATCAGTCCAGTGCTATCATCACTCCATTGGCTGCTTGTTAAATTCCGTATTGATTATAAAATTCTTTTATTGACATATAAAGCCCTACATGGGCTCGCTCCCGAGTACCTACAAGACCTTATTTCCTATAGTCTAGAATGATCTTCAAGAAAATGTTTGGGACTCAGACACAGTCTCAATCTTTAAGACTAGGCTGAAAACTATCTTGTTCAGTTTAGCTTTTGGTAGCTAATGTTCCCCCTTAGATAAAGGCAGCAGATCCAGGGGTCCATGGACACAGGGAATTATAGTAAACTGAGATGCTGGTCCTGTCGTCCCGCTGCTCGCACGCGGTCACTCAGGTTTGTGGACGGTGGAGCGGAGGGATGCCAAACTGTTTCAGAGTGCTCTCGTGTCTGTGTCTCCTTCTGGTTCTCTCCTTTTAGCTAAGCTGTCATAGTCAGATCTGCTGGAGTCATTAGCCACACTCTGTAAATGTTTACATCCCCTGTTTTATGTACAAACAGACAGAATAAAAGTAATTCTCCCTGCTTTTTTTCTGAGTATACAATCGCCCACATGTCCAGCCGGACACTGAAGGAAAACTGACTGTCGAGCCCTCCTGCTACCCACTTCAGACCAGCTGCCCACGCCCCAGCTACCACCACCTGCCTTGGACTAGCTGCCCACCCTACACTGATGTTCTCATAGACTCCTAGCTATTCCTACTACCAATATTACTGCTATTAATATTAGTAGTATATTCACTTGTAGGTAGTTTGACCACAGGAGGATGGGTCCCCCCTGGTGAGCCTGGTTCCTCCCAAGGTTTCTTCCTCAGCTCTAAGGGAGTTTTTCCTTGCCACTGTTGCCCCTGGCTTGCCTGCCGGGGGTTTTTTAATATTTTTTTACATTCTTGTTAAAACTTTGTCTTTTCCAGAATTCTGTGAAGCTGCTTTGTGACAACATCCGTTGTAAAAAGCGCTATACAAATAATTTTGATTTGATTTGAGTTTAGGGAACAAGTCACTAGCCACGTTTACAAGCAGCCTAACAAGCTGTTAATCAACTAATAACCTAGCTCAATAGAATAGAATAGAATAAGTCAATGTAAACACATCACTCGGAACAGTCTACTCCAAATGAGGCCATTCGGAATACAAAGGTGGGTAATCCTGTGAATAATCCGTTAAATAGAAGAATAATAGCTATTGTAAACACCTGAATCCTATCAGACTCCAACCGGACGTGTAACTGCGTCAGAAAAAGTAACGTCCAGCTTGGCGGAGGAGAGGCTGGTCTGCAGAGGAGACCAGTAGAGGTTTATGCTGTGAGCTTTAAAAGACGGCGGTGGGGCGGTCGTCCAGCTTATGTGCCTCAGAACACGACGTCTTCCTCTCTGCCTTCTTTAATAAGTACATGTGAAATACTAAAACAAAAACACAACTAAAAACACAAGCGCTCCACCTGGAACCTCATCTCACCCGGACTGGACCTCACGTGACGTTCGCTGTCATGGTAACGTTTACTCTAAGAGGCTCTCCACGCATGCGCGTCATTTTGCATAGGATTACTTGTAGTGAACATGGAAACGAAGATTTTCCATCGAATAGTTGAATAGAGTGAGCATATAAACACCTTAGTCTGAATCTGTAATCTGAATATATTCAGTCGGATTGGCAAAAATCTTTGCATGTAACCATAGCCACTGCCTCATGAAATCTCAGATTTCTCCATAATTTGAATTCTCTGAATACTCAGATATGACTGGAGGGACTGCTTACACAGTAGTAGAAGAGACAATAACAACAGTGCAGCAGTGAGTACTGGTAAGAAATAGTAGCAGTATTGGATTGATGTCAGCAGAAAATGCTGGATCAGATGTTACACAGAGAAAAAAAGAATGAATCAGGTTTAATCATATGACAATGTAATGCTGCGTATTTCTTCCTGTGGGGCAGCAGAGTGTTTGGGTAGTTAGAACATGATAGCCTATTTGCAGATGCTCATCTCAAAGAGGAGTTGCACAGATTTTTCAAACTTTTTGCATAATTCAATTGTTGGAATATTCACAAAGCCATGCAGAGTGGTTTGATGTGACTCAGTTCATAGAAAACTGAAGTAGAAAAACTTAAAAATCAGTGGTGATGA
Source organism: Pygocentrus nattereri (assembly GCF_015220715.1). Taxonomy (NCBI): domain Eukaryota; kingdom Metazoa; phylum Chordata; class Actinopteri; order Characiformes; family Serrasalmidae; genus Pygocentrus; species Pygocentrus nattereri. The sequence goes on from NC_051213.1 coordinate 22,200,254, forward strand.
TGGTACCAGGGGTCAACACAGCCATTTTATTTACTATCCAAAACCACCAATTAACTTAAATATGTCTTATGAGTTTTTGCATGTACTGTTGACAATGGTGAAATAGTGCCAAATCAAAGTGGTAGTAAATTGGTAGTAAATTAATACATTTTAATAAGTACATTTTATATTAAAAGTTTGTTGAAAAACTATAGTAAACAATGTCTCAGGCATGAGTCAACATTTTCATAATTATTTTATGCAAAGGAGCTTTGACTAGCATTAAAATCTTCACACATCTGGTTCCTATCTCCATCCCAGGACCAATTCTGACTCTTTAAGTTTCTCTAGAACTATGCATGCTACATAAACCGCTATGAATAACCCTGTTTACATTTGAACCATTTAATTGTTCAGAAATGTTGAAAAGGTGGTGTAATTTTAATTATTTTTTAGTATTTTATTTATTATTTTTGTAAATACCTCAAGGTTTCAGTATTGGTATCAGTATAAGAAAGAAACAGTTGTATCATGGCACCTCTACAGTATACCAAGACTTACTAAGTTTTGAGGATTTTCATGTTTTGAAACAGCCTGAGAATTTGATATGAACAAAAATTGACCACATGCTTTGTTAAACATTACTATATTAAATTGATTCTGATTTTCCAAAATGAGTGCAGTTAGGTTACCATCTTAAGCTCAGTGCATGGCAGTGCATCAGTGCAGTACACCCTCAATGATCACATGTTCACTGTCTACTGATTTTGAGAAGAACAGTCTGCTGCTTTATCACATTCTACAACCATAGACCATGATATATGTTTGATTTGAAAACTGAGTATCATTAATTGATTTGCAATGAGTGACATGTACAGAGAAGTGAAAAGGGAGTGACAGTAAAGAGAGTTCATTCCTACAGAGGGTCTCCAGAAAGGTGCATGTAGAATTGGGTCATGATTGCATACATGAGTTTTGTGTATAAGAGCTCATCTTCTACAACTATTAGCATGTCTTAGTGCTAAATATAGTGCTCCTGCCAGTGTAAGCTGCGTTTTTATGTATGCGTGTGTAGAAGGGGCTCTGTCGAGCAGAAGGTTGCAGGGAGCGAGAGCGTGGCCCCTCGCAGTCTTATTAGCGTTAATGAGGGAGTTGGACTCGGCCAATTTCCAGCAGTAATCTGATATTAGCTTCAGTCACCGAGGCCGAGAGGACGCCATCGCCTTCCTGCACACACACTCCTACTAACCCCCTCACACAGAAACACATGACCTCTACTAACACACTCCTACACACACTGATGATACACCACTCTAAAACCTCTATATTAAGCTAAATAATGCCAATTTGCCTTACTTGGGGTAAATGGTGTGTTTTCATTCTGTTTGTTAAATGCTTTAGCTTGAGCAAGCTTCTTCTTCCTTTTCATTTTTTCACACTGTTGGAGTGTTAAATAATGTCTGTTTCTAGTTTTCACTGTCATTGGTTAGTATCTAATTAAAAAGGGGAAACAGAGCTAGCTAGTTTTTTGTGTGATTATAAGGAACTGTGTGTGTGTGTGTGTGTGTGTGTGTGTGTGTGTTGATGTTGATGGAGGGAGCCCTCTCTCTGTGACTGTGCCCAGAATATGCTTTTCTGCTTCTTGAGCCGAGAGGCTTACGTAAGCTTGTGGTGAAACTGTAGTAACACACACACACACACACACACACACACACACACACACACACACACACACACACACACACACACACACACACACACACACAGACTTCAGACATACAGTGTCGAGTCTCCACCTCATTGAACCAGCCTCATTAAAAAACCCAAAGACTCTGAACTGTGAGCCTCAGTTTAATGCCACTGTGGCTATGGATCTCTGAGTATATGTGTGTGTGCGTGTGTGTGTGTGTGTGTGTGTGTGTGTGTGTGTGTGTTTTAGTGGCAATTTTTTTTAATATGAGCATAATTGTGAACTGTAAGTCACAAGACTGAGGAAGATCCTGTGTGTTCACACTGTCATTAAACATGAAACCATAAGAATAAATTCTAAATATAAAACGTCATCAGTATTCATCAGTATTATGCTATATGAGAAGAAGAAACAAGAGAGAACAACATACAGAAAAAGTGAGAAAGAAAAAAGAAAGAAAGTGTGGAAAATGAAAAGCAAAGAGAAAAGGAAATGAGAGAGAGAAAGCAAGAGAGAAGGAGAAAGTGAGAATATGAGAGAAACAATAAGAGAAAGTGAGAGAGAGAGAAACAGAAAGTGATTGAAAGTGAGAGCGAGGAAAAGGGAAAGATTGACAAAAAATTAGAAAATATATAAAGAAAAAAGAAAGAATGGAAAAGAGGACGAAAGCAAAATAGAAAGAATGAAAAAAGAGAAACCAAAAAGAGAGTGTGGGAGAGAAAGTGTGAGTGTGAGAGAGAGCGTGAGAAAAAGAAATTGAGAGAAGGACAAAGCGAGAGAGTGCAAGACAGAATGCAAGGGAGTATGAGTGAAAGCAATAGAGAATGGGAGAGAGTGAAAGAAAGTGGGAGAGAGGAAAAGGGAAAGATTGAGAAACAATTAGAAAGGAAAGAGAAAGAAAACAAAAGAGAGTTGTTGGGAAACAGAAAGCAAGAGTGTGAGACAGAACGTGAGAGAAAGTGAGAAAAGGAGAAAGCAGTAGAGTGTAAGAGGGAGAATATGAGTGTGTGTGTGTGTGTGTGTGTGTCTGAGGGAAAGAGAGAGAGCGAGAGAGACAGAGAGAGAGAGAGAGCAAGAGAGAAAGTGAGTGAGAGAGAGAGATTGTTGGCTGGTGCTCCTCTCCTCCTTAAGGGTCCCTGAGAGGCAGCCTGTGTTCTTATGAGGAGAGCTCTGAGCTCTGAGCATTAACCTTTTCTCCTCTAAGCTGTTAGCCGTGGCTGCTTCAGTCTCCACAGACATCTCCTACAGTCAGCCCACATTCAGCCAGCACCACACACACACACACACACACACACACACACACACACACACACACACACACACACACACACACACAAACACAAACCTGCATTCATGCCCACACTACAGCCTACCACTGAACTGCACCTCTGCCTGTAGGCTACTTACACTAATTGTCGATCATGAAAATAGCATTTAATAAAATCACATGGTTGATGAAATTACATTTATTTCATTTGCATCAGTTAGCCAAGACCCGATTTTCAAAGTGGGAGAGAGTACACACCCCAAATACATTTTGGTATCACTGTATTTGAATACAGCAGCTGTGAACACTCATTTCAAAATGAATGGACCAGTAGACATGCTCCAAAACTCTGATGAAATCTCATTAACTTAAAATTAAAAGTTATGAGTGTTTTTACTTCATCATATTGTTATTTTAAATATGTTATTTTTGTTTTGTTTTTGAATAGCATTATACAGATATCCAAACTCAGTATAGCATTTATTTACTTATTTGGGCACTGGCATGTTTTTTTGGGTTTTTTTATATGGATCCATGGACCTCATGGACTTGGACCTCATGGATTTGGACCTCATGGATTTGGCTGTGAAGGCTTAGGCCATGGAAATGATCACAGAGGAAAAAAAAGATTCTTAGAATCAATTTGTTTAAGTGGGACGAAATGGAAATTGCATATTGTTTAAGTGAGATAAAACATATTTGGTTTGTTGAAAGATTTGGATGACTGGATTTGTGATGCTACTAAAGATAACAATATGTGTTTTGTCATTTTCATTATTTTATCACTCATTATTAGGTGTGTGAAGGTTACTGCAGATTTTTTTCTGTCTGTGCATACTCTCACATCACATTCACCTCCACCATCTCTCTCCCTGTCTGTCTCTCTGTCTATTTTGTGTTTATGAGTGTGATTGTGTGTGTGTGTGTGTGTGTGTGTGTATGTGTGTGTGCGTGTGTGTGTGTGTGTGTTTGTCTCATTCCGTTCCTGTTTCCCCTCAGGATCTCATGTATAATGTATAGGCTCCCTCATGAATATGCTAATTTTGCAACATGGATAGAGAGGTGAGAGGGCTTCCCCTGTTCTATTCTTACATTCGCCTGATGAGAAAAAGAAGGGGGGGGGGGGCAGTCGAGAGCAGTATGAAGAGAGGCAGACTAGGATAGTGAAGAGTGAAAAGTAGGTGAGAAGAAGAGAAATAGAGGTGTGTGAAAGGGTACAGGACTTTTTGACAGGAATAAATTGGAGAACACTGGTTGAGAGACAGCACAGAAACACATAAAATGAATAAATATGAGAACTAAAGGGAAAAAAAGGAATAAGGGCCTAAATAAAATAATATGAGTGGAATGCCCTGTGGTCTCTCTTGTGAAATGCTAAATAAATTGTGAGGTCTGTGCAGGCTGAGAGGAGAGGAGACAAGACAAAGGCTTAGAAGTGTCAGACGAGTGAGCGAGGTTGCTTCAGTGCTTTCAGAAACAGAAGTATGGGGTCGCTAATTATTCATGTTAACTCAGAGAGTTCACTGTAATGCTGCAATTTTCATTTCAGTGCATAACACCAACACTTAGTGGGGAGGTAAAGCATGAGATAATTGCTTCAGACGTGACTCCATGCCCCCCAGTTTCACACTGTAAATCAGGTGACTAGACATGGACACTTATTTCTAAGTTTTATGTTGTCGTAGATAGATATATACAAAAAGTTCTGCTGGTGCATATTTTGGAAGGAACGTATTGCACAGATAAACTACTGAACATGGAAAACTGTACTGATCATTTGCTGAACAGAGTTGACACACAGAATCCAACCATTTGAACAGAATTCACAGCATTAGCAAAAAAGTGAAAATGTAGTAACAAAATTAGTTCACTTTCAGTCCATTATCAATCTAATGACACAAAAAAACATTTTACCCAATACAACTTTATGAGCCTTTATACTAGAGTGAAATAAGTTACTTTCCACACTTTATAGTGGAAACTAAAACTACTGAAATTTTTTTCCTACATAATGCTCATTCTCATGCACTGGTTCCTATTGAATTTATAACCAGTTCTGATCTAAAATGTCTTTTCTCGGTCTGCAGTTTCACATAAAAATTCACATATGCAAAACACATCGTTGATCAATGATTTTGCTTTTCCAAAAGTGAACTGTAGACCTAGAAAGGACATTTTGTTTCAGAACTTATTTAACAGCACCATAACAAAACAATTTTGCTGTCAAGCATTAAATATGTGCGCTATCACTCCTTGCTGCCATACAAGCAATGTGTAAATGCAAAAATTACTGTCTCCCAAAAGCCAAGCTTATTCATTTAATGAGGCCTGGACAATATGAGAGTATTTGTCATTTTCATTATAAATTATGAAACAGTTTCACAGTATACACAGTGACATCGTAGATTTCATCAGTACGTAAAAACACTTCCTAACTGCATGTTTGACTACAAAGACAGCATAATTAGTTTTGTTTAAATTGATGTAGTGCTGCACAGTCTGTAGAATGTAATTGAAATCATTGAAATATTAGTTTTTGATAGTATTTTTAAATGTGGCTTTACTCTATCTTTTCTAACTTATAAAATGTCAGAAAAAAGGAAAAATATCATGCCATATTGTGCACCTCTGCAGTTAACCCTCCAATCCACTACCGTTATTTCTATAACAACACATCACACTCAGCACTGATTCAACTCCTGAACCACTTACAGTTGGGATATTGCTGCATGTGTAATGAGTTAAGACAGCAGTATTCAATCTTATCCACAAAGGGCCAGTGTGGCTGCCGGTTTTGTTCCAACAAAGCAGGAGCACACATGATCAACTATTTGAAGACTGAGACCAAGTGATTCAACTGAGTATAATCATATGTCATCCTACTTGGTTCAACCTCAGGCACATCAGCCAGCAACTTTTAAACCCCAAGAATAATACAGCCGGTTTGCATTGTAGTCCATATAGTTACTGAATAATTAGCCTTAGTACACATCTGTCAAGCTCCAGTCCTGGCAGGCCAAAACACTGTAAATTTCAGTACGCTACCTCATTATACACACCTGATTTAGCTCATCAGCTAATTAGCAAGGTCTTAATGAACTGATTTGGGAGTGTTAGATGAGGGTAAATGCTGATCTCCACAGCACTTGAAGCCCTGAAGTTTGATATGCCTACCTTAGTATGTAATTTTAAGGGGTTAAACTGACTGCTGTTTTTTCTTGCAGTGATGTGGCGTGAGAATGATATCTTCACTTAAGAAATTAAACATTATTAAAGACTTTAAAGAGAAATGAAAGAGAGAAAGATAATCATTTCATATTTATTTATTTATACTGCACACTGCAGGAGAAGCCCCAGAGAGTCACTATAACTGCACTTGTTTTTTTTTTGTTGTTGTTTTGGTAAAATCAAATTTGATAAATTTAGTGGATTTATCACAGTTGGTGTCAGCTAACTAACTCCACAAATTTGTTTTTGAGCTAAAAGGTAATGTGTGAGGCTAAAACTGGCTTTCTATTAGCCAGCTATAAAAAGCTTAATTCAGTTCCTCTAACGTGTGGGAGCGATGATGAGGGGGACGCATATGCGTAGAGAAGTGAGATTTATTGGGGCAAATCCATTTTCAGGGTCAAGACAGTCCAAGGTCACGGAGCCAATATGGATAGATCGGGAGAAGACATGATAAGGAACACAGGATAAACACAACGGAAGCCGGAAGAAACAAACATCAAACAATATCAAACACTTCAAACAATACACCAAGCAAATCAAGCAATTCAAACAAAGACCAGCGAGAGACTAGGGAAAACACAGGGCTTAAATACAGGGAGAGGTAACGAGACACAGGTGGTTAACAAGAGGGTAACGGGTGAAAACAGTCAAGGGCATGGTCTGGAAACAAGGAGGCAGGTCCGGGAAGGAACCAAAACAAACGCACATGGACAAGACCAAAACTAAAACAAAAGCACATGCGGGACGGGTTGGGCCAATCGTGACAGCTTCATACAAGAAAAGTGATCAGGCAAGTGATGGTAGCTAAGGCTAAAAGGACAGTAAGCGCTTTAAATGGACTGGCTTCTCAGTGTAAATTTCCAGCCATAAGCGAACATGGCTTTTAGTGCTCCAGGTTTTAATTCAGTAATCGAGAGGTGATGAATTTTGAATGCTGTCGTGTAGTGTGCAGATATGATATTCTGTGGTTCTGCTGATTATTTGCCAAATGACTGCCTCTTTCCATGCTTAATAAACCTGGTGTAACCTGGCCATATCAATCAGGAGGGAACTCAGTTGTGTCAAGACCACCTGTAGCCCCAGGGCCTACAAGCACGTTTCAGCACCTCTATATTGATGCAATAAAATGGGTGTTGCAGTAAATTATGTGATATTATTAATAAATGTTAGATAGGTAAATCACTGTAAATATGCATTTTGTACTAATTTACATTGTAGAGGAAAATGTTACTTACACTCTTAACATGTTTAGAAATTGACTAGTTCTATTCATACTATGTGTAACATCATATGTGACAGAGTGAGATTTGCTGGAGCAACAGTTCTTTCAGTCTTCTGTGCCAAGTTCACAGTCTGTTTGTTTGCACCTCTCTTTCAGTAGAGGTGTTGCCAGTCCACACAACTGTGCTATAGGTTAAGACACGCTTAATCACACAGTGGTAGTTCACTAATATCTGTTTTGACATCTCTCACAGCTAAAGATGACTCAGAAAGTGAAGGCTTGTTGCGCTTTCTTGAAGATCATGTTAGTGTCATCCAACCTTTTTAGACATTTATGTTAAAGCCAATCTCTCTAGACACAGACAAAGTACATCATCATCACTGTCTCTCTCTTACTTTCTACACACACACACACCAAAATTTACATATAAAAAACAAACAAACAAAAAAGAAAACAAACTTAAAAACACTGTCAGCAATGATAGAAAGAGAGAGAAATTAATCCAACTGATTTTAACTAACTTCAAAAGCCCAGTCTTCAAAGTTATAGCATGAAAAGGGCCTTTCCACTACATCAAAATTGGGCAGACAGCTTAGGGAACTGCATCTCTCTGTCTCTCCCTCTCTCTGCCTCTCTCTGTCTCTGTTTCTGTCTCTCTCTCTATCTCTCTCTCTCTCTCTCTCTCTCTCTCTTTCTCTATATATATCTTTCCTTGCTTCTCTCTCTCTCCTACAGGAATGCTTGCACTAAGTACATGTATGGCAAGTTCACAGCCCTATATAGAGACCCCTTCTATATGCTTCAGCTGTAAATCGTACGTGTGTGAATGTGGCACAGTTATTCGTCACCTGACACCCTCTGGGTGTGGAGAGATAGCCAAGGGGCGATTGATGATTCAGCATCTGTCTCCTTAGTTGAGCAACACTGGAGAGAGTGAAGCAGAAGGACAGAAGGAGAGATACCTAGTGAAGAGAGAGAGAGTGAGAGAGAGAGAGAGAGAGAGAGAGAGAGAGAGAGGCTCAAAGAGATATCAAAAGACAGAGAAACACTACCATTTACTGAGAAAAGGGGTTAAAAAGACACAGCAGAGAGAGAGAGAGAGAGAGAGAGAGAGGCTCAAAGAAAGATCAAAAAACAAAGACAGACTAAAAAAAGTGAATTTGAAAGACACAAAGAGAGAGAGAGAGTTTAGAGACAGAGAGAGTTTAAGAGCACATTGCCATTCGTAGAAGAAAAGGGAAAAGAGAATAGGTGCATGCTCTCGCTCTCTCTCTCTCTCTCTCTCTCTCTCTCTCTCTCTCTCTCTCTCTCTCTCTCTCTCTCTCTCTCTCTCTCTCTCTCTCTCTCAAACACACAGAGCCCTCAGGCGAACACAGCACTCGGAGGCAGTGTGCTGGCTGTGGCTGCAGTTGAAGGTTGTCAGTGGCCAGAGGGAAACGAGAGTGGCTGCTAACACGGTCACTGAGACACTGAAGACAAGATACAGAGGAGGGCAAGGGACTGTCTGCATGTGCATGTGGAGAGAGAGAGAGAGAGAGAGAGAGAGAGAGAGAGAGAGAGAGAAAGGGTGACCTTCAGTAGGAAGCAGTTAGAGGGAATGTAACTTCAGGGAGAATGTAAGATTTGGCAAAGTCACTCTCAAACAATCCTACATCTCAGAGCAGCTGTACTGAGACACAGAGACACATTCAGTTAATCATTGCCCTGCTTGATATCAGTAACAGTACATTGTTGGTGTTTTGTAATTTTGGTGGCTAAAATTTCAGTGCAGTTCCATGCAGCCATCATTGGATGTAATTTTTGGCCAGTTACACCTGTATCAGAGTTACAGCTCTATAATATCTTTCCAAAACTAGAATTTACTTTAATTTATTACAGTAAATATTGAAAAGGTAAGATCAGTACTCCCTGTATTTGAAGATGATTGCAAACATTCATACTGTGTTTGTATGTTTGTGTGTGTGTGTGTGTTTGTTTGTGTATTGTATGTGTTGTACTGTGTGTTGTGGACAGTATGTAGTAAGTAATGTATTTTTGTTCATGTCCCTTTGCTGAGGACTATGAAAACCTCTGGTGGGATAGAACCTGAAAAGGTCCTTAATCACTGTGCTGTTAATTTGGAGAAGAGACTGAGGTATAGGGAAGACTTGTAGAGAGAGAGAGAGAGAGAAAGAGAGAGAGAGAGAGAGAGAGAGAGAGAGAGAGAGAGAGATGTCGCTTCTGTTCACTGATCCCTATGCTGAGAGGGATTTGCATAAATTTTTAATCAAAGCAAATTAGATTATAACCAAATTAAATTACACTTCCTGCAAACCCCCGCCTGCTCCTTCACCAGCCCCCACCATTAAATGAGAGTCGCCAATAAGAAAATAAATTAATAAATAAATGCTAAGCCTGATCTCTCTTGGAATTGGATTTATTCACAAGGGGATGTTCATCATTAGAAAACAAAAATGGATACCTGTGATCCTCCTAATCCGAATATAACGGCCTAAGTACTGCCGCTGGTATAAAATACACATACACATATCGCGTGTGTTAGGAATATTAGGACAGAGATTTGGACTAAACTATAAAATTTTTTTCACAGCAGCATGTAATCAGCATCTCCCCTTACAGTGAACCAGCTGCAGTTCTAAAGCAGTTCAGTATCATTCTCACATATGGCTTTTTTTTTCTTCCATCTCCTTATTTTTCCTTCAGTCCATTTTCTGGGCTTGAGCAAGTGACAGACAGTGAGATAGCATCTTTTTTCTTGTGCAAAATATCCTTCAGAGACAAATACTTGGTCATGTGAGCCACAAGTAAAAAGCACTGATATGTGCTACAAAAAGAGATTGGTGAGATTTGCAGATCAGTGTACTTATAGTTTTGCCTGTTAGAGGTCACTGTCTGAAATGACATGAGCTACTGACTGTAGTTGGAAATAAATGGAGTGTCCAAGTAAGTAAATATTGTTTCATGCAGCAGTGGTGTTATCATCAATCAAACAGTTTATACGATGCCATTGTATACGATACTATACAAAAGTCTTTAGCATCTAAACACATTATTTAAAGCCATTTATCTTTCTTTTATGCTAATAAAGTTTTCATATATCATTAGAATAAATTCAGATAAACATAAATACAGTAAAATATAACATACAAAAGTATATCTTCTGAGCCAATTTGAAGAGTAAAGTTTTCAGATTTCTTAATGCTCCCAGCCATCATGTAGACTTCTTAAATTCTGTCAGCGGACTTGATTTAACATAATGAAGTATTGAGTAGCAAAACCAGGTTTTGGAGGATAAGTACAGTTAATTCTAGGCTGCCATGAGGGCAGGTTTGGAGGGGTTAAATGAACATATGTACATAAAGTCACTACTTATTAATAACATTTCACTGTTGTCAGACCCAAAAGCTCATATTTCCAAAATGATACATTTATTGGAGAAGGAAAAAAAACATACTTTTAAAGTACATCATTGGGAGCAGACTTTTTCCCAAGTAATTTTGGGCCATTTCTGGGCCATTCATCATGAACTTCACCCATAATATGACAACAGGCATTTTCATATTATTTCAAAAGCTGAAAAATTACAAAAAATGTAGATTTTCTTTGTTGTGTGGCAGCGAATTGCATTTATTGTAATATTAGTGGTTTTCTGAGCAAATACATGTTTATTGACCAGATAAATAGCTTTTTAAATATCATTTTGTCAAGTACTCCTAAAACCTTTGCCCAGTACGACATATATTAATATATATATATATCTATCCAAACAATACATTCAACAGACTGGAGCAAACAGAAGTACAAATTTTAACTATTAATACAATTTTAATTAACTGATTAAAAAAATGCAATTGTGTGCAAATCATTTAAACCCTATACTTAATTGTAAATAGTACAAAGCCAATATATGAGATGTTGAAACAGAGATTTTGTTATTTAAAATAAATATGAGCCCATTTTGAATTTGATGACAAAACACATTCAAAAAACATTGGGATGGGGCGACAAAAGATAGAGTCTTTTAGAAATAAAGATATGGAGGGGTTGACCACTCTGTGAAAGACTGCATGGGCAAATACTGCAACAATTCAAGAATAATGTTTCTCAACATTAAATAACAAAGAACATTTGCTTTTCATCATCTACGGTACATAATATCATTAATAGATTCAGATAATCTGGAGAAATCTCTGTATGCAAGAGACCGATAAACAATATTGGCTGGCTGTGATCTTTGGGACCTTTTATCTTTAATGCAGGCAGCACTGCATTAAAAACTGATATGATTCTGTAGTGGAAATCACTGCATGGGTTCAGAAACACTTCTGAAAACCACTGTCTGTGAAATCAGTCCATCACTGCATCCACAAATGCAAGTTAAAGCTCAAAGAAGAAACATATAAACAGGATCCAGAAATGCTGGCACCTTCTCTGGGTCTGAGCTCATTTAAAATGGACTGCGGAGAAGTGGAAAAGTGTCCAAATAAAAATTTGTAGTTGTTTTTGGAAATCATGGACACTGTGTCCTCCAGAATAAAGACCATTCAGCTTGTTATCAACACACAGTTCAAAATCCAGTGTTCATGACATTATAGGGGTGCATTAGTGCACATGCCATGGGTAATATTAATAGAAGAATTTTAATAGAATTAATATTAAAAGAAGGAAAATGAATGGAAAATCTATCTATCTATCTATCTATCTATCTATCTATCTATCTATCTATCTATCTATCTATCTATCTATCTATCCATCCATCCATCCATCCATCCATCCATAGACAAAAACGCACACATATTTAAGAACAATGGTAACATACACAGTCTAAAGCACACACGATCACATGCACATACACATCTCCTCCTACATGCCATACTGCATCAACATGATGTTATAACACATACCCCTCCCCCATATACACTCTTAGGTGTAACACACACATTCCCACACAAAGGAGCACAGTAGGAATGCTCCACACAGCATGGTTTTAGCAGAGCATATTTTACACTCCCCGTCTGTGAGAACAATAAACTCCAGCTTCACATGTATGTGGGCATGCATGAATTATTAGACATAAATGCACACGACACAGGGAAGGATATGGACACACATATCCATGCACGTATGCAGCGTCTGAGCTGCCAGACCAGACACTAATACACAGACACATACAGAGGCACCTCCAGGCTTATTTAAGATGCAGCCTCTTGTGTAAGAGTAAATGATATTAAAAGTCAAATCATAAATAAAGCAGCAGGCAGGGACTTCTCCTCTCCAATGTGACACTTCTGCAAGGCCACAGGATGCAACCCCACACACACACACCCACCATCCTGCCTTCCTTGCTCTCTCACAAGCACTTCAGGACATGTTCATTTATCCCTGTCCTCCATTGCATATATTAAAGATTTGTTGCGTAACTAGTGACTAGCAGCAAGACAGTTTGAAGTGATTTTAGGAACGAGGCGAGGACGCAGGCCAAGCTTTTGTGTGTCCGTTACAAAGAGGGTGTTGGCAGTATGGAACTTGCCGGTGGGCATAGGCATGCCGCCTGCAGGTTAAATCTGCCCGCAGGCAATGCATCAAACTTTTAGCTCCACACCTATCAATTATTCACCTGGCTCACCAACTGGAGCTAGCCTGCCACTAGCTCAGACAAAATGGGAAGAGAGAGAGAGAGAGAGAGAGAGAGAGAGAGAGAGAGAGAGAGAGAGAGAGAGGGGGAGAGAGAGAGAGAGAGAGAGAGAGAGAGAGAGAGAAATTTTAGTCCTTCAGACTGGTATGCACAAATAGAAAAAAAAATGCCCAAACATCTTTTCCTCCAAATCCTTGCTTGCTTTCACTCACTTCTTTAATGAATGCTCACTTGCTTCCTCACACTCATTTAATGAGGGGACATGATGTGGAAGCCTGCTTCAAGTCAGAGTGGTGGGACAGCTGAGGAAAAAGAAAAAAAGCAAGAACAAGTCAATGGTCAGATGATTACAACAGTGATATGAGTCCAAATTCACAACATGCTGAAACATTTTGTAGGTTATTTAAAGACTAGCGTTCTATTGGTCAAAGAATTTTGGAGATGGAGCTGCTGGGTAGAAGGAGAAGAGGTAGACCTCAGAGAAGGTTTATGGATGTAGTGAAGGTGGACATGGAGATGGTTGGTGTAAAAGTAGAGGAGGCAGTGGATAGGGCAAGATGGAGGCAGATGATCTACTGTGGTGACCCCTAAAGGAGCAGCCGAAAGAAGAAGAAGATTTAAAGACTAGTGTTCCTGCATTTGGTACACTTACTTTAATTCAGTGGAGTAACCCTGATTGGTGCCCTATAGGAAGGAAACAGTCTGCAGTTCCAAAATCCTCACATCTTCTGAAAATGACTCATACCTTTGCTTCAGAAAATGACAGATACCTTTGACTCACTCCTCAGCTCCACAAATTGGAGGGCTAGGTCCAGTCTACTGGCATTACTTGCCCAAGTAATTGTGCCATGATGAAATCAAGGCTGTGTGAAAATTCTTTCATTACACAGAGGTAACAGCAGACTCATTGATCCAGAAAGATTGCCAATAATTTGAAAATATACAAGATATAACAGTCAAGATAATGTTTCCTTTCATGGTATTTCTTCACTTCCTTTCATTTCTAAAGCAAAGTGGGACAACTAATACATTCTGAAATGGGACTTATATTTAGGAGTCCAATTTGCCTTTCACATAACAGTATTATGATAGACTGTTTGCAAACAAGTCCTGCCTTCCTTAGTTACAGTTGCTATGCCCATCAAGCTTTCAGCTCAGCACATGCCATGGAGTGAACTGTTGAAAATGGCCAATGTTCATGTCTAACAATGGGGCTTGAGTGACAGAAGCCACTTTAGATGGACTGATGCTAAAGCTAACACTAGAGCTGGTTGGTGCAATATTATGCTGAGCAGGGCATGTCTTCACAAAGTCTTTTATAACACAAGTTGTCACAAAGCTTTTTAGAGGACTTCTACAGTCAGATAAATGCTTCTCTTTTTTGATGTGGACATATTACTATTTGATCCTGAGATCCTCAGAGTTTTTTTTTTGATGAAATGCTTTTCTTTTCTTTATATATTCTGCTTTGCTGATCAAATCTTTCGTTTTGTTTAAATAGTCATTGGCAAACTTTGGTATTGCCCCAATGTATTTTTAAGACAGCAAAGGCTTTCTCCTGGTGCGCCTCCCAAGGAGGTCAAATTTATACAGGCTTTTTCTAATGGTAGATGCATGCACTTTCACATCAACAGTGGAAAGAGCTACTTGCAAATCCCATGATGACATTGTGGGGTTCTTAAAGACTTTTAGCAACTTATGGTCTGATCATGGGTTAAATTTACTAGGGTGGCCTGGCCTGGACAAATTTGCAGTGATTTCAAATTTTCTCTACTTGTAGATGAACCTCTGGACAGTAGAATGATTGATTTCCAATATTTTTGAAATCATCTTAAACCCCTTTTCAGACTTATAGCTTTCTTTCTGAAGGCCTCAGAGAGCTTTTTTGAACTAGGCATGATGCTAACACACTCTCCAATAACAAACAAGACCAGATATCTGATAATTAAATAAAACTACTTTCTCCAAGATATTCTCTCACAATATTCTAATCATTAGCACCTGATCAGATGCACCTGATTTCAATTTGAAGCATCGGCACACTTACTTTTTTCCACATAATAAAGCAGCATTCCTGTTAATTTTCAGTTATGTAACAAATAAAAGATGTTACTTGTGTCACTTGTTCAATTGTATCACACTTATTTATTTCATGTGATGAAAGAAGTAGTGCTTACAGAAGGTTGGTAAGCAGTGATTGGTTAAAAATCATGACAATCGTTATTTTGTGTAGAGTCATTTCAGCTGCCTCTCTCAGCTGCCTAAGGGCAGAAGAAAAGTTATGCAGCTGAAGCTTACTGCTGAAATGTTAACCAAACACTTGCTTAAAACAAATGACTAAAATCTAAATGACTAAAAACTTGAATATATTATAAAATGAACAGAGAACTAAGCCATTCCCAAGTAAAACTCTGGTCGTAAAGTTAAAGTTAGTGCAGTTAATTGAGAAAAACACAAAAGACCAGCTGCAAGCACAGACACAAACTCAAGGGAAGTCTTTAGTTCACATTGCTTCCTCACAGTTATTCACCATGCCAGTAAGTTTGTTTCTCTTTTCAAGAAAAGTACTGTTGCCCTATTACTGATTGTAACTGCATGCCAAAAAGACTGGTAGTGCTGTCTAACAAAAAGGCCAAATCCAAATGCACTGAGGTAATGCCATTATTTTCTCTGCTTCCATTGCAGTATGTTGCAAATCACAAGACACAATTAATAATCTATGATTTCTACTGTTGAATTGGTTTGTAATCTGTTGGTAATTCCTTGCACAAAAATGAGAATTAATGCTGCTGGCTGGTTAAATTGCACTTAATTGTAGATGAAGAGTATAAGTGAGCAGCAAAAAATCTACTTTCATTGTTATGAATGAGTTATAATCTTTAGTCAGTTACTTTCAAATAGCTGACTGAACATTTAGTTCCATTGAAGGGTTACAAGCCTGGCATATACTTTCATACCACTAGTAGTAATATTAGCCAAACTGTGACAAAGCCTGAAAAGCAGTGTTGTTTTGGGTAGTCCCAAAATATTAGCATGAATAAATATGAATTTGTTTGATTTATTAATAGTCTTTCTGTAACAATCCTTCACCACTTAAGATTCTCTTTTTATCTCTTGCCCTCTATTTTCCTCAAACATACACTTGCTTGCATGCTCACACACACATGCACACTCACTCACTCTTTCTGACACACACATGGCTTCTGCCACTGGAAGCAGTGTGGTGCTCAGTGGGGCCTGTGCGTGCCAGTGCTGTGTCTGCAGCCTGATTGAGTCACTGAAGCAGGCGGAATGATGGAGGAAGAGAATAGAGAGATAGAGAGGGTATAGAGAGAGGAGAGAGGGAGAACTGCCTTGCTACCTCTGGGTTCATCTATATTTCATGGCACTCTCAATTAGTGTCAGTATTTGGCTGGGTTAGGGTGGTGCATTGGCCTGCTGTTGTCTGCTGAGGGTCTGTCTTCAGCCTCTATAACCTGCCCACCCCCCACCTTCCTAAGACACACCACCACTACTATTCCAGCCCAAATACAAGAAAAAGTAACAGCCTGTGTGGAGACGTGCTGATATCAGTCCCACCAGCCAGTGCAGATAGTATGAATCCTTAATAAGAACATTACCTGTGTCCGAATCTTCTGAATACAAAGGTAGAGCTTTTGGATCAAATATAGCTATTTTCACCTGTGTCTTGGACAGAATAGGAAAGAAGAGAAGAGAAGAGCAAAAAAAAACAGATCAGAAGACAGGAGAACAGATCAGAAGAGAAGAGAAGAGAAGAGAAGAGAAGAGAAGAGAAGAGAAGAGAAGAGAAGAGAAGAGAAGAGAAGAGAAGAATGAGACCGGAGGACAAGAGATCAGGCCTGAAGAGAAGAAAATGAAAGAGACAAGACCAGAAGAGAAGAGCAAAAAAAGAGATCAGAGGACAGGAGAACAGATCAGACGAGAAGAGAAGAGAAGAGAAGAAAAGAAAAGAGAAGAATGAGAACAGAGGATAAGAGATCAGGCCTGAAGAGAAGAAAATGAAAGAGACAAGACCAGAAGAGAAGAGCAAAAAAAACAGATCAGAAGACAGGAGAACAGATCAGAAGAGAAGAGAAGAGAAGAGAAGAGAAGAGAAGAGAAGAGAAGAGAAGAGAAGAATGAGACCGGAGGACAAGAGATCAGGCCTGAAGAGAAGAAAATGAAAGAGACAAGACCAGAAGAGAAGAGCAAAAAAAGAGATCAGAGGACAGGAGAACAGATCAGACGAGAAGAGAAGAGAAGAGAGGAAAAGAAAAGAGAAGAATGAGAACAGAGGATAAGAGATCAGGCCTGAAGAGAAGAAAATGAAAGAGACAAGACCAGAAGAGAAGAGCAAAAAAAGAGATCAGAGGACAGGAGAACAGATCAGAAGGGAAGAGAAGAGAAGAGAAGGGAAGAGAATAGAAGAGAAGAGAAGAAAAGAGAAGAATGAGAACAGAGGATAAGAGATCAGGCCTGAAGAGAAGAAAATGAAAGAGACAGGACCAGAAGAGAAGAGCAAAAAAAAGAGATCAGAGGACAGGAGAACAGATCAGAAGAGAAGAGAAGAGAAGAGAAGAGAAGAGAAGAGAAGAGAAGAGAAGAGAAGAGAAGAGAAGAGATCAGGCCGGAAGAGAAAAGCAAAAAAGAGATCAGAGGACAGGAGAGCAGATCAAAAGAGAAGAGAAGAATGAGACCGGAGGACAAGAGATCAGGCCTGAAGAGAAGAGAAGACAAGAGAAAAGCAAAAAAAGAGATTAGAAGAGAAGAGAAGAGACCAAAAGACAAGAGATCAGGCCTGAAGAGAAGAGCAAAAAAAGAGATCAGAGGACAGGAGAGCAGATCAGAAGAGAAGAGAAGAATGAGACCGGAGGACAAGAGATCAGGCCTGAAGAGAAGAGAAGAGAAGAGAAGAGAAGAGAAGAGAAGAGCAAAAAAAGAGATTAGAAGAGAAGAGAAGAGACCAAAAGACAAGAGATCAGGCCTGAAGAGAAGAGCAACAAAAGAGATCAGAGGACAGGAGAGCAGACCAGAAGAGAAGAGAAGAATGAGACCAGAGGACAAGAGACCAGGCCTGAAGAGAAGAGAAAAGCAAAAAAAAGATCAGAAGAGAAGAGAAGAGAAGAGAAGAGAAGAGACCAGAGGACAAGAGATCAGGCCTGAAATTCTCTTCAAAAAAAGAGGTCAGAGGAAAGGAGAACAGATCAGAAAAGAACACATCAGAAGAGAATAAAAGACATGAGAAGAGAAGAATGAGACAAGAGGACAAGACATCAGGCCTGAAGAGAAGAGAAGAGAAGAGAAGAGAAGAGAAGAGAAGAGAAGAGAAGAGAAGAGAAGAGAAGAGGGTACAATTTGAAGGCACAGCTGTTTGGGTGTGGTGCTCCTCAGAGACTGTTTGTATGGAAAGGTTGTATTCTCAGGCTACTAAGAGTCAGTGTAGGTCCTTGGGGTGCTTGCTAAGAACAAAAGACAGCATAATGCACAGTGCTAAACTGCAGCATAATCTACTCTTAGGTGAAATAGTGGAGATGCAGTGCAAACGTGCTGAGAGGTTAAATCTATTTACTCTTTTGAGTGGTTCTGAGAAGGACTGACGACCAATGGCTCAGCCATTCAGTCAGTTCGGGTTGAAGGTCAATGCAGGAGGACATCTCTTTGTCTATGCCATTATTCCTCTCAGCCTCGGCCTGTGACCTTCAAATTGGAAAGGTGACCGCAAACTATCCTTATCACTGTTTTCTCCCTGAGCAATTACAGCTGGAGTGGAAGCATAGCCTAAGGACAGCTGTAGAGTCTGGGCTTGGAATTTTACTGCGGTCTTACCATGACATGCCTCTATCACCACTAAGGGACTGATCATAGGTCAGGTAAGGTGGCTGAATGGAGACTATGAGGGACAGAGGTGAGTCCTCAGTGAGAAGTGGTTTTATAGAGCCAGGCAGAGGCCCAGACTAGAGGCCAGTTTCAGAGAAGAGCAAAGCGCTGCTGGCTCCAGTGCTGAGTGAGAAATTAATTAAGACCGGAAAACGACGGCGGTGGCAGAGGAGCAGTGTCTGCCTCTGGGAGAGCCCCCTCCTTCAACACTATTATTGCCATTATCATCATCTCATTCTCTCAATCCTGGAGTTAGAGACCCCCCTCCTCTATTTTGCTCTCCCTCGATTTGCTCTCTCTCTCTCTCTCTCTCTCTCTCTCTCTCTCTCTCTCTCTCTCTCTCTCTCTCTCTCTCTCTCTCTCTCTCTCTCTCTCTCTCTCTCTCGCCTGGCCCGATGCTTGCCAGTGGTGCTGTGTGAGAGCCTAATGAGATGTCTATCGCCTGAGTCTAGACTGGCTCTCTCGCCCCGGCCGGCCGCGGCGGAGGAGTGCAGTGACACCTCGGGAATTACAAAGAGCTCCAGCCGAAGCACAGCCAGTGAGAGCAGGCGCATGTTTGTGTACATGTATTTGTGTGTAATGGATATTCTGTAACAGGGTTTGCGTGTGTGTGTGTGTGTGTGTGTGTGTGTGCTTTTGACGGTTAAATGTGTGAATATAGCATTTAAGGACACACACTGTCATGATGGATGGCTAGCCACCTCCCCAAAGGCTCGAGATCTCATCTCTCATACCATCTCCCTCTCTCTCTCTCTCTCTCTCTCCCACTCTTTTTATTTTCTTGCACCGTTTTCTCTCTATCGCTCTTCCTCAATCTCGCTTTTTTCTTTCTCACTAGCTCTCTTTTCCTTCTTACTTTTTATCTCTCTCTCTCTTTTGTGCTACCAGTCTTTTCTCTTTTTCATTCTGTCTCATGGATCTCTCCTATCTCTCTCTCTATATATATTTCTCTTTCTTTCTTTCTTCTTTTTCTTTTATGCTGTTTCTCCCTATCGAACTCTATTTCATTAGGCTCACTCTGCTCTGCCTCCCCACTCTCTATCTCACACTCTCATTTAGTCATTTAGAAAATTTAGTCTTGCACTTTCTATCTCTTCCTCACTCTCTCTTCTCTTTTTTATCAGCCTCTCTCTCACACACTTTCTTTTTATTCTCTCCTTTCTTTCTCTTTCTTTTTTCAGTCTTTCTGTGCCTGTCTCACAATTTCTCTCTCACTCACTTTCTCTCTCCCTCTCTATCTTTCTATCTCTCTCTTTCTCTTTTCCATCCCCACAGTCAGGCCAAACATCCAGCTGAATGTTTCAGAGTTTCTCCAACAGCAAAGTCATAAAACATAGCAGTCTCCTGAATCCTACTTTGTGTTTAGCTCATATGTGGAATATTTTTTTTCTGCAATCTCTGATATCTGTGCACCAATTAAGCCATAGAGTGTGTACGTGACAAGTGAAGCTGGTCTACAGGCTGTAGACAAGGCTGGTGTCTCCCTGCTAAGTTATAGCTCGTTAACTAAGGGGGACAGCTTCACTGGATATCTCCCGCTTTTAATCAGCTGCCGTCTTCTGAGGCTTCTTCAGCGCTAATCTGCTTCTCTGAGTGTATATATGTACTCTGAAGTGATTAAGGTGGCATGCTAGTCTGGAGAAAAAGAAAAAGATGGGAGCGAACGAGAGACAGAGAGACAGAAAGGCAGAGAGAGAGCTTGTTAGCAAACAGTGTGAAGCACTGGTGAAGTTACAGGGCTGAATGAGAGGGACTGCTTTTTCCTCTCTCTCTCTCTCTGTCTCTCTCTCTCTCTCTCTCTCTGTGTCTCTAGAGGGCCATTGGTTCCAGGTGACAGACTTGCTGAGGGTCAGGGTAGACTGCACACTGGATAATGGACCTCAGTCACACACACATACTGGCAACGCACACACATGCGCACACACACTTACCACTCCAGGCCTCATTAGCCACACCACCAGTGCCCTGAGTTCAGACTCACTGACACACACGCACACAGATATGCTCTCACTTTCTCTCTCTCTCTCTCACACACACACACACACACATACACAAACTCTCTCTGTCTCTCTCGGTCTATAAAGCTCACTTTCCTCAGCCCGCCTCGTTTCACTTCCATCTTTTTGCACTTACCTCCATGTTTGCAATATGTTGTGTGGTCTATCATCGATGCCATGACAAAAACTTCATCCAGGTGGACACTTTTGTTGCTTAAATGTTGCT
Organism: Pygocentrus nattereri; assembly: GCF_015220715.1. NCBI lineage: Eukaryota > Metazoa > Chordata > Actinopteri > Characiformes > Serrasalmidae > Pygocentrus > Pygocentrus nattereri. Next base: position 22,221,378 of record NC_051213.1, read on the forward strand.
TACAGATGGCAAAAAGGAGACATGAGACGCTTCTGGCCCAGATAAAATTTATAATAGTACATAATCACAGCACTGAAACCGAGAAGTCTGTCTGTCTGTCTGTCTGTCTATCTATCTACAAATACATGTTTTGCTGTGAGTATGAAATGTGGGGGATACTGGATAAGTGCATTGCTAACTGACAGGTTGAATTCCAAAACACACCATAAACCACATTCAAAAATGTTACTGTCTATCAATTTTTACGATTAATACCACCAAAAATAAAAATGTTTTTCATTATATGTCATGTTCTTCTTTTTTTTTTTTTTATTATATCCAAATACATACATATATTAACATTACTATGAATGTGTATGCACAGTTCATATATATTTATGGTTTTATATATGGTTCTGCCATAATCTTTTCCAGTGAATTGGTTATTCTCATAATACATCCAAAATAAGATTCTGTTTTCGGTTTGGTTATTTTAGGCTTCCAGTGATAGGTGAGGCTTGACTTGGTCAAGGTTCCATTTAAGTATCCTTAAGTATAAATGATAGTCTTATTGGTTTTCACAAGTTCAAATCACTGCTTTTCCTATCCTGCTTTTAAATTGTCCAGTTTTCACATCCACTACAAACCTCTGAAAAGACCAAAACCTGGACCACTCTGATCTTTGTTTGTGGAGACACATCATTATATTTATATTAGTCTTTAGGAAAAGTTCACACAATACAAAGGGCACCTGGCATTTGCAAAAAAATAAAAAAGGAAGCTATGAGGTTTCGATATGACTGAACAAAGACTGCATTCTAGAGACAGTTCTATTATCCTTCTCATCCAAACCAATACTCCTACCACCGTACCCAGCCTCCTTGAATGAGAGGCTGTCCTGTAGGTGTCTCACTTTCTTTGATCCATACAGAGTAGATTAGGATCTCCCGGCATGATCACAAATCCTGTGCCTTCCTCGCCCTCCCTCCAGCCATCCCTTGAGTCCTGTTGCCACAACGCTATCTCCCCCGATCCAGAATGTTCTCAAGCTCCCGCCATTAGGCCTGCTCACTAATTACTCTTTACTATCAGCCAGTAATTAAGAGTGCCAGTCGGACTGCCACGAATTAACAAGCCTGTGTGTGTGTGTGTGTGTGTGTGTTAGTCAGAGAGATCCATGGCCTGACGTGAGATGTTGAGATTAAAGACTCCACAGTAAAGCAGGGAGGAGTGAGGGAGAGATTAAGGGGGGGATTGTGAACATGAGAGCAACACCAAACAGCATTAACAACGTGTTCTCACCTTGTTTCACCACAGAGCCGCCGTTTGGAGATGGCACACGCACTCTCTGAGGTGTTGCCCATTCCAACATGTCAGTGAATGTTTAACAGCAAGGGGAATAAACATTCAGCTGCGCTCACAGTTATCCATGCATGAAACAAATCATTTCTGGCCTCAAATGTATTTTCCTGTTAATAGATAAAATCCCTGAACTCTTCTTCAAACATTACACACTAGCTACATCCACCATATAGGTGCACTTGGTGTACAAGCAATTACTGTCTGTAGCCCAATCTGTTGCTGTGCGCAATTATGCACAGTCCCCTTTAGCATGTCAGTCAATGGAAAGGAAATATCATAGGACCACTGGCTAGATTTTATTTGGGTCCATTATATAGTAGACCAATCTTAGCACAACGGTGATACCGACACGGTAGGGCATTCTGTTGAGTATTTCAGACTGCAGCACTGCTGGAGCTTTTAAACACTTCAATGTCACTGCTGAGTTGAGGACATTCTGGGGTTAAAAAAACTGACCACTGACAAGGGACTACAGTATGACTAACACATATTTTGCATGGAAAAAGCAGTGGTCCTATGGTTGTTCCTTCCCATTGATGAATGGGGTAGAGCAGAGGGTGCGTGAGCAATTTTGCCTAGCAACAGGTGAGCAACAGGTCTGTATAGTTATGTCCTGATCTGATCTGATCAAGTGGATTAGAACTGACTAAGGCATATTTTAGCAGACTGGGAATTGGATATATTAAACCCAAACCACTGATCTTTTATTTCTTATAGTGCACTCTATAAGGTTATAGAGATCACATAAACAGAGACTTTTCACAAATGTCAGCAGTGAGGCACGTGTCAGATGTTAACAAAGCTATTTAAAGTATCAGCAGCGTGGAACCATTATTTAAGTGGGGGAAAAAAGTTCAGCCTGGTCTTTCTACTGCATGTGAACTAGCCTCCTTTCTTCTAAATGCTGACACAAAATTAGAATAAAACGTTATTCAGATCATTGGCAAAGTAACTGGATTAAGGGACCTCTAGTTTTATCATTTTATACCCACACGTACATCACTGTAAAAATCTCTTTTAATGGATAATATCCCTAATATACTTGCTATTCTTAATATGATATTTATAAGCTATTAATATGCTTTCCACTGAACAGTAAATTAAAAATTACAAATCAAATTATTTTTATTTCATATGATTTTTTTATGTATCTAGCATAATTAGTCACATGACCATTCACTTCAAATATACATTTAAGTTTTTATGTCTGCATTTTACAAAAGACAATAGGAAAATCATGGAATAAAACATCTATTACCATACTTGTGTCTAATCTGTCAAGGGGATATTATTGATATTTTAATAAGACTAAGATTGTACTTGTACTGAAGAACCGATGCAACTTTTGACTCTACATAGTTTCCCACCACTTCTACTGAGAACAAGATAACAGCACTTATCTTGCATACAAATGTCATGGGGTTGTCCAACAGGTAAAATTCATGTTCAAGCTGAGAGCATGTCAGTCAAATAGGACTGGAGGAGAAAACTACACCTTCATCCCAAGTCCCTCTCTATTTTTTCACTTTGGTATTGAATTCAAGTATGTTGTTCATAACATTGTCACGTTGGGTTTAGTATTGTGTGTAGTATTTAGTATGAGTACATGGAGGGCAGGGTTACCCAGAATTCTTTGTGCATTTTGTTTCTCTTATTTTCTTATTTTTCATCAGTTCTCATCAGGATCAAATTTACCAGTTTACTTTTATCACAGCTAAACAAGGTGAACAGGTGGTGACTTTAACCTTAGCAGTTGCTAACTGGGTTCTCAGTAGACAGCCTTGTAATGTTTTTCCTGATTGTCAGGATATTGTGTTTGAATCCTTGTTAGGCCACAAGAAATAAGGTCACTGATTATTGCCCCATTTTCAATGATGTTCAGGTTGATACTGCTAAATCTGCATGTTGTCAATAATGGCTGATAACTAATACTGGTTGGGTTCTAGTGAAGGATGCAGAATATTTTTCACTTTTGAGTTGTGCGAAACGTGATTTTTTTTATGAACACAATTGTAAAATTACAAAATGTTCTATATATAAAGTGAAGGAATTGTTTTGTATATACACAGAATATATACCGTAATTTAACAGAATTTTCAGTTAAAAGTGACAGAATTGTTTGTTAATTTTGTGGAAAAAGTACAGATCATTTTTTGCCAGTACATTTTCTGTTTTTGTACAGATTTTTTTTTAACAGTGTGGTCTGTTCACCATTAAATGTTCATACATTGTAAAGGGCAGCTGGCCTTTTCACATATCATCTACCTTTCTCCCACCAATTGTTTCTATTTTCCTTCAATCATGAAATCTGTAGTATGTTCTTCTGAACATTTCTTCTCTCTCTCTCTCTCTCTCTCTCTCTCTCTCTCACAGAGTTGAGTCAATTAAATGCGTGCATCTCAGCCGGAGTGGGAGGAGGGAGGCTCCCTGGGGGGCAGACAGTATGGCTGTGCAGAGAGGCACTCTCCCTCTGTGAAAACGCCTCAGATGGGACTATGACAGCTGTGACCAACCTACAGCTTCAGAGGCGATAACAAGCCTTATTAGATACTCACCACCCCACCCCCAAACTCTCTTTCACTCTCACATGCACACTATACACCACACCCCCCAAATGCACACGAATGTTACCTGTGCTGTACACACAGACCTAATTTCTAACAGACGTTCTGTCCTCGGTATGTGAATAAGCTTGCAGAGCTACACCTGGGTCCTAGAATCACTTGAATGTAATACCATTACAAATAATATAAAAACAACTCCTGAATTTTTATTAATATATTGCAATAATCACTGTCATTCGATGGCATTGTTCAGTGCTCTGAGCAACTAAGCTACAAAGCTGTTCCTAATATCTTCCATGATCTTCCACATATAAACAGCAAAACTGGATATAAACTGACATTATGCAATGTAACATTAAAATATAAATCGCATACCAGGCATGTACAGAATGGTTAGCATTTTCTTTTCATTTATTTATCAGTCACCAAATGATGAGATACATTCTCTTAAAAAAAGAAACAATGAAAGTGATATTCTTTTTTCCATCTTAAAAACTATAATACAATATTCTCAATATATAGATTTTTGTACAAAATAAAAGGTCATGGAACAGTAAAGAAAGAGTGATCACACAAGAGGAAGGAGGGAGTTGGGACACACATAAGTCAGTCCTCGCTTCCATACAATAACATTATAAGCTGTTTGTTATATATTAAATATTTAATATTAGAGCTTACTAGTCTGATATCAGCATTGACTCCTCTTCTTTTAAGCACTACGTCCGATGAGTCAGTCAGAATGGCAGGTACTGCAGTGATGGAAGTCACACAGGGCTGTGGTTAACAGGCAAAGCAGGGGACGCAGTGTGTAGTCTGACATATCAGAAGACTAGGACAAATATTAAATAATGACATCAAAAATTATATGTGGGATCTCCCACTGCGTCACAGATTAGCATTACAAAACCTGGTCCGGCTGAGTAGCGTTTATCTGAGTGAGAGTTTTGATGGAGTGAGCTATCCTTGACCTTTTGCCATAATGACGCGCCCCATTTCCCTCCCGCCTGCTTTATGGAGCAGAGCCGTGCTTAAGGGGGAGAGGGACAGGGGCTCAGGGGGAGTGTGCGGCTGTAGCTATAGAGACCACACACATACACGCACACAGCTAGGATGAGAGAAGGCATGGAAGAGGCAAGGGTTCACTGATCTAGCCACTATAACAAACCATTCCCTGTTCAAGCCCTTTTCAACTTTGTTTGCCTTTTTTTCCCATAACAAACAGAGGAAAGGAGATAAAGAAACTAGAACAAAATCTTGACAGATGTCTTCATGGTCTCTGATTACAGACTTGATCCTTAAAAAAAAAAAAAAAAAAAAAAAAATCACACCTGGTCAAATGTATGCCTGACATGTAGCACCTCAAAAAGAAACCATGAAAGGGAAGAAGACATGTCGATACTACACAACACAACACTTCCCAATTCAGCCACACAGAGGAGAGACCAAACGGTCATGTAGAATAAAAACAGTTTTAGCTTAAAAGAATGGGAAACTAAAGCCTTGCTCTTTTGTCACATTATATTTTCTGCGTGCTTGCATGTCCTATTCTGGACAGACGGACAATGCTACTAACTCCCTGAGTGCGGGATGACTGTGTTAATCATGCCCATCACTCAACACATTATGTGAGAGAGGGAGGAGAGGCCTAGTTGGGGGGGGTCTGTATTCAATCTGCAATAATGATGCATCACTGCAGCATCACTTCGGAGATTAAAAACAAGACACTGAATTTCAATCAAGCCACCGTTAATGGGCCAGTGAAGGATGATGGGCTGGTCTGGGCTGGCAGGGGAGCTGAAGCTATTGCGTTGGAGAAGAGGTGAGCTCTAACACAGACAGAGAAAAAGAAAACAAGGAAATTTCCTGCTTATCTTTACTTCCCAAAGCTATCAGACAGACTCAGATTGTTAAAAATAAGCAACTAGGTCACAAATTAGCTTACTGAGCTTTAAAATTAGATTATTGAAAAAAATAATGGTTATCAGTTATCATAAGTTATGCAATCAAAATCAGTTTCTGATAAGCAAATGTTAAACAAACAGGACAAATGCCTAGATCTCAAACAATGTTGGATTTGATTAATGAAAATAAAAGTAGTGATGGCTACTCTGTCAATAAGCAAGCTGAACTACCTCTGAGAACTAAACAACCTCTGAAACTCCTCTCTGAACAGAGAAATCTGTTTCTTTTTTTTTTTTTTTTTGCATACAGACCCCCTAAGGGTGTGAGATTTTCCCACTTGTGCAGCAAACAACATGCCAGCTACAGCTCCTGCCGCCCGGGAGCCAGCTCCCCATTGTGAGAGTGAGATACGGAGATACGGATTTGTTTTACGCAGTTAAAGTGCTCAAGAGTTTAGTTTTGACTGGAGAAAAAGGCAATGTTGGGCAACACAGTCGAGATTGTCATCACGTTCTGTCAGCAAGAGCAAAGTGGGTTGACATTAAGCGGGGTGCAACAGATGTGTGTACTGGATAAAAGGTGGACACGCATTTCAGAACAGCACACAGATAGATGAGCAGGCTGAGTAAGACAGAAACTCAGAAAGTGAAACTAAGGAATGTCTTCTGGATTCTTGTCCTTTATTTGAGGAATGTGTGAATCAAGCACAGTGCATCTCCCCTCTAAGGAGGGCTGCAGAAAGTTTGGTCTCTGAGAATGTTCATGACAGGGCAGGTGTAGGGCTTTCAGCCAGGCACCCAGCTCTGGTTGCTGTGGTTCTGCTGTGGGCCTGCAAGCCCCATGCTTACACCCATGCCCATACCCATCCCGATGCCCATGCCCTGTGCCAGGGAGCAATCAAAGTTAAAGTCCATCTCCTCTCCTGAGTCCATGATGTCATGGAGGAGGACAGACTCCACGTCACAGTCCAGACTGCCATGGAAAACGTCCACATCCAGGTCTGCTGGCAGCCGCTCGTGGGGGTAAGGGTGATGGGGGTGGTGGTAGCCTTGGTAACCACTACCTCCTCCCCCCATGCCCTGAGCTTGATGGTATGGCCCATCGGCCATGGCTTGCTGGTGTGGGCCTGGAAAAGTGTTGTGGCGAGGGTGTGGGGCAGTGGCCAAATGGCAGGAGTCTTGAGGGACACCCTGCATGCCTGCAGGGTTTGGGGGCAGTGTGGTGGAAGCAGGGAGGTGTGCATGAGCTGGAGGACTGTACAGGTATGGAGCTTTCTGGTTGTAGGGTTGCATGTGGCCAGCGGTAGGTCGGCTATGGGCGGCAGGGCCATGAGGCCGATGGTTCTGGCCCAGGCTATGACTCATGCTATGAGCAGGATTGGCTGCTGCAGTTGAAGCAGAGATGTGTGGCTGGTTGTGACTGTGGGTACCATTGTGGCTATGAGCAGGATTGTGATTGTGTGTGCCATTATGGTTGTTGTGGCCATGGTGGTGGCTGTGTGTTCCATTACTGGGAGGAACCATCATGGCCTCATGCTCCTGGCCAAGCATCAAGTCTTTTGTACAGTACTGTGGGCCTCCAGTAAGTAGACTCTGCAAGGCATTTGTGCCTGAGTAGGTCTGCAAGTTGCCAGAGAAGCTGGAGGCCTTGTTCTCCTGGATGGTCTGCAAGGGCGAATGATGGCGCAGCATGCCCACACCCGTTTGACCATAAATAGGGCTGCAGTAGGATCCCTGGGCCTTTGACCCACTGCTGTAGTGGTAGGCAGGGTGCTTGTGGCGTGGTGGCTGGTGGTGATGGTACCCTTCTTCCAGGCTGATGGCCCCAGTGAGATCTGCTAGCTGTGGCAGCTCCACGGGAGGGCAGTGTGCCGCTGGGGAGCGGGTGCTGGAGGGACTAGGGTAGAGCCGTGGTGATGTGGAGCAGGACAGTCGCCCCTCCTCTGGGTTCTCCAGCTCCCCTTCTGCCATAATAGGTGACAGACGTCCACTAAGTGTGGAAGCCGCCGAGCTGGCCCGAGAGTGGAGGTCTGTCCATGTCTCAAACTCTTCCCCGACACTTGTTGCTCCTGTCCCAGACTTCCCTGTTGGGCTGGTCTGCTCTGGGGAGCCATGGAATGCCACCCGGGCCACTGAGCCCAATCCTGCTCTTCCAACCATTTTCTTGCGGTTCACCCGGCCTTTGCTTTTCAGGTACTTGGTGCTGTTGTCCATAGAGACAGCCCGTCGCCGGGGTGCTTTCCCTGCCTTGCCTCCTTCAGGGTTCAGCATCCACCAGGAGCTCTTCCCCGTACCTTCATTCTGCACACGGATGAAGCGGGTGTGGAGTGATAGATTGTGGCGTATGGAGTTCTGTAGATGAACAGAAAAAGAAAAGAGAGGGCAGAATGTTAACAACTTATAAGATGATTTACCCAAATTTCTGATTTATTTTCAAAGGAGCAGCGAGGCACAAGCAATCTTTGGAGATTTTCTTCTAGAATAACTGGTTTTGACTGGCTGACATGCAATGCATACATGATGCCCACCAAAATTTTTGACATCAAAGGCTAAAAAATAAGTTCAAATTCATCATGCACATCACAAACATTGAAGATGGAAAGATTTTTGCAACTTGGCATTCGGACTGATATGAGAGAAGGCTGGCACGGGCTAAAAATCTTGCTCTTTTTTTTTTTTTTTTGAGGCTGGGGGATCCCTCCTTCAGCCTGGTGTGGATGTCGGCTAATCCCTGGTTCAATGTGCTTGGCTTGAGCTGTGTTTGAAGCCTGTGCCAGCCTGGCCTCTCGCCAGCCTTCTCTCCCATTCTGAGAGAGGAAACGTATCGAGTGATTGAGCCAGGGGTAAGCGCAGATAATGGAGTCAGACGAATCTGCCTCCCACTCACAGTCGTTCTATATTCCATGTCTCACCCTCTGTTTTCCCTCCTAACCTCTACTCGCCCTAGAGAGCCTCGTTTTCCCTTTACTCTTGCATGACTATACTGTATTTCATTACTTTTGTATTCAGAGTCAAATCAAATGAAAAAGATGAAGATACTAACATTATTGTTCATTTTATCTCTTGGTCACTCAATTTCAGAGGAGCATACTCAATCCATCATTCTTTCACTTTAGGAATTACTAATTTCATTCAGCCTGCTCAAATACATATTAATATTGGTATATTAAAAGATAAGTGACTTTGTGAAAAAGTGGTTGCTTCTGTCTACGGGATAATAATAAGATGAAAATATTAAAAACCTGTTATGCCCACTAGGTTCCCATGTGTCATCAAAAGTCACAAGCCTTATAGCAGATATATGCTTATGCAGAATGTACAACTATTAAGATGTTGAATGAAAACACAAAAACTGTCAGCATCTCCAGTCAGGTGATCGAAGAATGGCTCCTCAAGGTAGCACCTCCAATGTGAGGGGAGTAACCATGGCAACAGGGTAAACGTGAAGGCAAAATAAAGCAGGAGGAGGAGGGGAGAGCTGCTTTTTGAAGCTGCAGCTGAACTCCCCACAGCCTTTCATCAAGCCACTAGGCCTGGGGTTCGACTTGCTGGGGATGCTCAGAAAACCAGCCTCATGAGACTCAATAAAATATGTACTTCCTATACAACAACAGATCACAACCTAAGATTCTGTCTATACTATGCTGGTAACATTCTCATATTTGTATGTCTTCTACTGTAAACTGACATTCCATGTCAGTGTCTGCGTTAGGATCTGTCATACCCATTTCTCCATCAAAATTGTCTTTGCCATAGGACTAGTTTATGAACCGAAACTGGTATACTTCTCAGACATGACACCTGGGCAATAACACCATTCACCTTTCTGTTATTCTTGCTCTACAATCTTCTAATTCTCAGTGCTATTTTCTCCATATGTGCTTGTCTGAACGGACCTGAATCAGAGGATGAGTCAGGGGAAATATGGACTGCCTATGCCCCTCACACCCCCAGAAACTGGCAATCAGCACTAATCCCTGCTCCATTCCATATAATCCCAGACAATCCAAGGCTAATCCTAGTTGATTCATGGGCACTCCCAGCCGGGTGGATCCCATTGTTAGGGCAGGGATTGAGTTTGTGCATGTCCCACTACCTTTGTGACAACAGCACATTGCGGGGAAGCACCTGTAATGAAGTCAAATTAATGATCCTGTGTTGTTCTAAACTGGTTAGCAAAACAATTCAGAAGGAAAGCAATTCGCCATTTAATTTACTATATTTACTATATCTTATTAATCAATTTTAGTGGGTATAGCAGAAGCTGAATCAAAAACATCACTCAGTCTCTGTCGAAGGGCTTCCATAACTCCCTACACCCCCATTCTCATCCCATAGGGAGCAGCTGGAGGCTAAGCTAACTAGCAACGACATTGCCTGCTCCTATTAGAACAGAGCTCAGAGCCTGTGTCAAATGCCGTAAAATCAGGCTCCCCTCCTTTCCCACCACTAAAACATTTCCAGACACTTTTAATTAACTACATGCACACACACACAGAACACACCACTCTGCTTACACCAAGACCTGACAACACAATCAAGTGAGCAGGAAACAAAGAGACTGGAGGAGAGCTCCTGTTCAACGGAGGAGAGTTCCACATCCCAGTGGCCCTTCTGTCAAAGTTTTGAACTCAGCTCTCGTTAGGGACTGCAGCCCGCTAGTTCGGTTAAGGATCCAGCTTCTACCTCCACGCCTCCTCACCCAAGTCTTCTTTGTCCCAAGATTAAGAGCTTAAGACCTACTAACCCCCCAGTCTGACAAATTTGTGCTTTTTTTTCCAATACACAGGTGGCCTTGGCACTGAATGGACTTTTCCAAGAGCATGCATATGTTTGGAGCCAGAGGGCCCAGACTTCCTGTTTTAAGCAGCCTTGCTTTGTACATATTATCACAATAGAGAATTCATTTCACCATATTTTTTTCTTGTCCCTATTTTCAGCTATTTTGTGCCCCCTATTCCTACTCGATTCCAAGCCTTACGCCTACCTGGTTTCATCTTAAATTCAGAGAGTGTAATTCAACATTGAGACCTTTTTTGGGAGCTTTAGATCAACACCATATAGTCAGCAGATGACATCATCACTAAGAATACAGACTGCTTATTATTTAAAGGAAAACTCTGTCTTCACTGCCCCTTGCTTGCGCTCAACCAAAGCCAAGATGGCTCTTCAAGTGATGGCCCCATCTACTCTGACAGACAGCGTGAAGCTCTGCGTAAGCTCTGTGACACTGCCCAGTGCACAAGCTTGGCTGTGAGCCAATTGCCCCTCTGCCATCACTCTCAGGCGGGCATTCTGCTGTTGGCTCTTGGGGGAGGCGTGGTGTCCCAGAAGCCCTGGTTGAGCGTGGGCTCTACAGACTGGCATGGGGGGCAGCTGGCTGTCTGGCTGGGGGAAGGGATAGGAATATGGGGGTGCATGTGGAGGCTCAACTGTGAGAACCATCTAAACAACACAATGGAGTTCACTTCCACAAATACGCCCACCCCTCCCAAAGAAAACTACCCCCCACAGCTAACTCAAGAGGCTGCTCTCAAGAGAGCAGAGGAAACAGGTCAAACTATTTAGGCCCAACTTGCCGGGTGCATAATCACTACAGAAAAAACTGCCTGATTAGAGCGAGACAGAACCGTAGAACAAAGAGAAGAGACCACTCACCCAATTCAAATAACTTTACTACAGAAAAGACGAATGCTGCAGCATGCCACACAGAGAAGCATCTGCCACACAAGACCAGCAATACTCAACCCATCATTATTAAGCCATTCCAGGCAGTCAGCAGCCATTATATATCGTCAATGAGTATCTCTTTATACACCACATTAATTTGATAAGCACCAAGTGTGTGTGTGTTTGGGGGGGATGGGGTGACAGTAGCGTTAACTGCATTTATTGTGAAACGTTTTCTTTTAACAGGCAGAGGTGGGGAGTGGGGAGCAACTCGATGCAAGAGGTTTTGTTCGGCACGGGAATGAGTTTTGTCAGCTAAGCCTGTCTCCAGGCTATTGATGGAAATTAGCAGCGGATAAATATTCGCATCCTGTGATTGATGTCACGGCTGGGCTTGTCCCTTTGAAGGGAAATAAAGAATGCAGAGGCGCGCAGATTAATGGAAACTGGGGGTAGGTGTGTTCACACAGTTCTCACAGGGAGGGGGGTTCTGGCAAGAGGTACTGCTTAAAGGACAAAAATACAGATTCTTGCACATGCAGTTAGCACAATAACAGCAGTCTCTTTTCAGTTATGAAGGCTATAACATAACAGATGGGCAAAATGTCAATGCAAACCACAATCGTAATCAAGAGAAAAGTGAGATTTACTTAAGTTGATAGATGTAAAGAAAATAATCTTGGATGATCCTTTATTTGGATAGCCCATTGCAGATACATGCAAAGTAATCATTGAAAAAGTAATTAAATATTGATTCAATTCACCCCAATTTCCCTAACCATAACCAAATCCTAACCATAACTGTAACCTCAATTCAAAACTAACGTAAAAACACTTTATGCTTGGCCCTAAACCTAACTTTAGTCTGGTTGAGATTCAGTTGATTTTTACCATATACTTTTTTAATAATTTGAACATCTGTAGATAACCTATAAAGGGGCCATCCAAAAAAGTGGGACCTACAGTCATCTAATTATTTTTTGAGATACACCAAGAAAATAGCAATGTGCTGGATTTACTTGATACAAATATGTACATGATTTCCACATGAATAAAACATACTACATCAACACATTTTTGTCTTATAGTTTACTTATTTTTGGCAATAACTATGTTGATGTAACATTTTATTAATGCAGCAATGATGTATGCATTTGAATAAAGTAAATCATCAGGCAGCAACATATAACCCATGTTATTCCCTGGTGGGGTGCTACAGCATTAAAATAAGAAAGAGCTGCTCATGTGTTCTCTATGGATCTGTGGCCAGAAACTAAGCCACTCTGCTGAGAGTATAATGGGGTTGGTGGGTGATTCCTGCCTGGCTGTGTGCTAATTGCAGCGCCCAGGCTGTGCTTCCTGCAGGCTGGGCGGATGGCGGGTGGCTGGGTGTGGAAGCGGGCTCGTGTGGGCCAAGGAGATAAAAATAGCGATGCCAGATTAGCCGAGCATCTGAGCGCCGGACAGGGGATCGGAAAATCCACCACCCAGCCCAAGAGTGGCCACTGCCTTCTGTGCAGAATGGGGCAGGGAGCGGCCTGGGATCCTCACATCTTCCAGCCCACTCAAAAGCTGCTGGGAGCACGTCACCAGTGCGGCATGGGGACAGCTTTTCCGACGCTGGCCTGCCAGATCACTACAGCCCTTCCCTCCACCCCCCAGGGAGCATTCACACAACAGGTGCAGGAGTGGTACACCTGTGGGAGCTCCTGATTGCTCCAACCACACACACACACCCACTCAGCACCTTCTTTGCGAACTCGACTCACATTTTCCACAGTGCTTGCCATATACTTTAAGTCATGCACGTTTTTGAACAGGCCTTTACTGTGGGGTTTTTTTATAAGGGAAGGCTGTATCTGTGAGTGTGTGTGTGTAAGAAGAGAGAGAGAGAGAAAGAAAGTTGGTCTATTTCATAGCCCACAGGCAGTGTGAAGTGGATTTGATTATATTGCAAAATCCATCTGCCATACACAAAAAAAGATGGACAAGCAACAATGAAACAAATGCAGCCAGGGATTTTTTTCCTTCTCTCTCACCATAATCTCATTCATAGTAATAAGAATCTCATTTCCCACATTCTAAAGGTCAGCACACACCTCTGATCAGACTTTAATACAGATCATTCTCAGGGTTTAATTTAATTTCACCCGAGCAGGAAACTCATTCGCGAGGCGTGTGTTCAGCATGCAAAATTCATACAATCATTGCTTTAATTGTTTCAGTTTCAGAGCTGGGGGTAACATTGTTGCAATCAGGCGTATGAGCCTGCCCCCTTTTACTCATACATAGCAAACATATGAAATGCTCACTCTATACTTATACACAGCTAACTAGATAAATCTATGGGCCCTTCTCTACGGTCAGAGAGCGCTAGCTCAGTTCAAAGTTCAAACCCCATAAATCACTTGAGCGCAGAACACTGGAGGAGCAGCACACACAGGCATGCCCACACATGTACGCCATGACTAAGTCATGCAACACACACACACAAATGCCTGGCACACTGGGCACTCTCAGAACAGCAGTACCAAGCGACCAGTTGCTAAGGAGACCCATGGGAAAGGGAGGGCTCTTGTTGCCATAGCAACCTGTTCTCTCCCAGCCAACGATCCCTCCCCAAGGGAGTGACATGGGGAAGTTGGGGGGGGGGGGGGGGTAGACTGGGGGAGTTTACTGAAGTAGAGGAGAGAGAGAATGAAAGAAAGAGTATATAGATTACGAAACTACATGATGAAATCTCAATCTGTGACAACATTCTGAAGAATACAGGAACATTCCAGCCCATACAGTATTTCAGCAGAATAATGCACAGCTTCATCTGTACTAGCTACAGTCCGGCGAATAAGAATTTGGACAGTGATACTACACAATAATTTTGCTGTAGGCAAAATTACAAAATTACACCAACACAACAGATTTGAAATGAAGCAGTTAGGATGTGACTCAAGTTTAGTTCAAGGGGTTGAACAAAAAAATTGCATCTTAATATGCGGCCCAAAAGGATGTGAATGGGGACGTCACTAGGCTGAAAAAAACTAAACAAACCTATCAGAGAGATAGCAGAAACTTTAGAAGTGGCCAAGTCAATAATTTAGAATGTACTGGAAGGAATGCACTGGGAATGGTAATGCTCAGCAACACCAAAAAGCCTGGAGGACCACAGAAAAAAGTAAAGTAGATGATCGCAGAATTCTTTCCGTGAAGAAAAAAAAACCTTTACAACATGTAGTCAAGTCAAGGACATTCTAGAGATCACTGGTTTATCATTGTGAAAGTCTACAATCAACAGTCTCCTGCATGAATGTAAATATAGAGGGTTTACCTCAGGATGCAGGCCATTAGTAACATTCAAAAACAGAAAGGTCAGATTTGACTTGCTAGAGAACATCTAAAAAAAAGCCTGCCCAGTTCTAGGACAAGATTCTTTGGAAAGATGAAGCATCATCTGTCAAACATGGTGGAGGTAGTGTTAATGCATAGGCATGTATGGCTGCTTAGATTTCTGTTCAGATTCATGCTGCAAAAAATAAATGCTGCAAAACAGACAGGACACAGTACAGACGGATAATGACCCAAAACACACTGTGAAAGTAACTCAAGATCTGAATTAAATGTTCTTAAACAGCTGAGTCAGTGACCTGACCTCAGCCCAACTGAGCATGCTTTTCACTTACTGAAGACAAAACTGAAAGCAGAAGGTGGCTGCAGTAAAGGCCTACCAAAGCATCTCAAGGGATTAAACTAAGCATTTGGAGATGTCCATGGGTTTCAGACTTCATTGACTGCAAAGGATTTGCAACCAAGTATTAAAAATCATCCATGTACTTATGAGTATGTTAGTTTGTGCAATTACTTTTGATCCTGTGATAATGGATAATGGAGGGACTATGTAAAAAAGGTTTTAATTCCTAAACGGTTAATGTAATATTTTGTTTAACCTCTTGAATTAAGGCTGAAAGTCTACACTTCAATTATATCTTGATGACTTAATTTCAAGGCCATTGTAGTAATTTACAGAGGCAAAATTACAAATATTGTATCAGTGTCCAAATACCTATGAACTGACTATATTTTACTTGTTTTTAGTTCTATAATACATAGAAAGTTAAAAATATATTTTATTTATTAATTCAATATGTATGGAAGTTGTTATAATAAGGCAATTAAAGTGAGGCTATCAAAAACCTAACTTCTGTCATCCTGTCATTACCACAGACATGTTTTAATTAGAAATGTGGAATATTCTCGGCATTTCTTCCACTCACCAGCATGCGTCATGTCCTCAGTCTACACATTGATGCTGCTGAGAAGCAGCCTGAGTTGATCCTCTCTCAGCTCAGCAGTATTCAGAGCATAACTCTTGTTGTTCTCTGCATCCCTGTTCCTCATGCCTTAGAGACAGGATTTCTCTAAGTGCTCTATGACAATGACACTGTAAAAGCTTAGCACAAATAAAACCCAGTTAAACTGAAATGTGATGTGACACTGCTCAAGATGTTGGAAATCCTCTTTCTCCACATAAAAAATGACTATCAGAAGAAAGAATGAATTAATAATCTAAAATATCTCGCTCTTATACACTTATATACGGCTTATACACTGATCGCAGGCAGTTGTCAATTTACTCTGCACTTCTAATACAATGCCCCCGTCAATTTAACATTTTTGTCTCACTGATGTTCTCACATTCTCAAAAATTCAATAAGCAAGGTCTAATCAGCTTGTGATTACAATGCTAGGCCTGGCTGTTAAGTCTAAGTGCTTTGATCAAATCTCAGATTTCATCCAGCCAGCTATCAGGAGGATTAGCTGGAAGATAGGTATAAAAGTAGAGATGGAGAGAGAGAGAGTGAGAGAGATTACTCTCCCTTTATACAGTTAGAGTTAGGGAAGAGAGCAGGAAAATGAAGAGGACCACCACCCCACCCCCTTAGCCATTTTCCGAAACAAAAAGAGCCCAATTAAGTCACTTTGAGTTAGGGTCTAGTGGTGGGAGTACACAAGAGAGGAAAGTGAGTGAGGGAGCAAGAAAAGGGAAAGAGGGGCAAAAGAGTGTGGGAGCAGTAAAAAGGGGGCTGTCTGTGATAGAAAAAGGAGGTGGAATATAGAAAAGAAAAGAGAGAGAGAGAGAGAGAGAGAGAGAGAGAGAGAGAGAGAGAGAGAGAGAGAGAGAGAGAGAGAGAGAGAGAGAGAGAGAGAGAGAGAGAGAGAGAGAGAGAGAGAGAAGCTTTACACTCCAAAAGGGGCAACTGGCTCTCAGCTCCTCGACGGGAGCTACTAAAATATTAAAACATGTTGCGGCCACAGACTGCTGAGTCCAATGGCTTAAGTAAAACTCAGCCTCTAATGAGAGCAAGCGTGAATGGCTAATGGCCCCACAGGAGTGCCTGATGGGGAGGTAAAGAAGATTTGGGAGGTGTTCTCAGAGGGTGGGAGATGGATGTTGGGGCATGTTCTGACCTTTTACAATCTCCTGAAAACTTAATAAGAGCAGCCCAAGTCCTATCAGTGTACAAGAACGCTATAGACTGACTCATCTCCTCCCCTGACCCTTCATCTCCTGCCCCTCTCATAAACCCAAACAACCACACACTACAATCCAGGAGGATTGAGGATAGTGAATTTTATGGCTGTGATCTATGTTAATGTAGCAAGATTTTATTCTGAATAATTTTGGACCTTTCAATTTGTCATTAAATGTTCAAACACTGTAAAGCTGGGAGTTTTCAAACAGTGCAAAGTGTTGGTTCTGAAAAAGTTTTGACTGCTGGCATCACAGTAACCACAGTGGATATGGGCAGAGGGGCATCTGAATGTACATCTGTTATTTTCACACATTTCCTGAACACAGTGCTAACATCAGTAAGAAGGTATTTTTTTTAAATGTGCAATGCTCTGTTCTGATAACAGAAGAAGCAAGAAAATATGTAAAAATGCCTTTACTTCCTGGGAGCAAGTTATCTTTGTGGCTTATCACAACTGGAATACAGAGTAAGAAAGTTGTGAACACATTACATGGAGTTCATAAACTGTCCTTGAAACAACTCTTTAATTACTGGAAAAAGAAAGGCAATGAATACAGTGAAAACAACAGTTAAAAATAGTCTCCACTTCTTCACTTTGCAGCAGACACTAATTAGCTTACCTATCAAAGGTGTGCTGTTTGATTGTAGATCTTATTAAGGTGATCCAGAGTTTCTTGGGATTCAAGAAAGAGCGCTCTATTTATGTCCACTCTATCTGGCTAAAATGTATATGCTTTACAGTACTTCATGGACTTCATCAGTTTACACTGTTTCCAAAAGTATTCGCTTGTCTGCCTTCACACGCATATGAACTTGAGTGACATCGCATTCTTAATCCATAGGGTTTAATATGAAGTCGACCCACCCTTTGCAACAATAACTGCTTCAACTCTTCTGGGAAGGCTTTTCACAAGGTTTAGGAGTGTGTTTATGGGAATTTTTGACCAGTCTTACAGAAGCACATTTGTGAGGTCAGATACTGATGTTGGACAAGAAGGCCTGGCTCACAGTCTCCACTCTAATTCATGCCAAAGGTGTTCTATTGGGTTGAGGTCAGGACTCTGTGCAGGCCAGTCAAGTTCTTTCACAAAATCTCTTGGTCTGCTGAAGCATTAAGAGTTCCTTTCAGTGGAAGTAAGGGGCTGAGACCAACTACTGAAAAACAACCCCACACCATAATTCCCCTCCACCAAACTTTACACTTGGCACAGTGCAGTCAGACAGGTACCGTTCTCCTGGCAACCGCCAAACCCAGACTTGTCCACTAGATTGCCAGACGGAGAAGTGTGATTCATTACTCCAGAGAACACGTCTCCACTGCTCTAGAGACAAGTGTTGGTGCTTTACACCACTGCATTGCACTTGGTGATGTAAGGCTTGGATGCAGCTGCTCAGCCATGGAAACCCATTCCATGAAGCTCTCTATGCACTATTCTTGAGCTAATCTGAAGGCCACACGAAGTTTGGAGGTCTGTAGCGATTGACTCTGCAGAAATTTGGCGACCTCTATGCACTATATGCCTCAGCATCTGCTGACCCTGCTCTGTCATTTTACGTGGTCCACTACTTCATGGCTGAGTTGCTGTTGTTCCCAATCACTTCCACTTTGTTATAATACCACTGACAATTGACTGTGGAATATTTAGTAGTGAGGAAATTTAATGACTGAACCATCTCTGTTTACTGCCACTCTCTTAAAATGATTCAAGGTCATTCATGGCTTGGATAAACTGCTCTAGGTAACAAGCTTTAATCAGTACAGAAACTTTACATTACACGAGGGGTCTTTAAATTTGAAAAAAGTTTCTTTACACATCTCACTTACAAAAATGTTTAGAAAACCATTCTCTGTTTTTCCTTCTTTCTCAAAATGTTCTTTAAGGAACCAAAAGTAATTATTCCACAGGGTGGCTCCTACTAACCTTTTTTGGCATTTTAAAAGTAGTATTCATGTTAGTCACATGGCCAAAATTTTTCTAATTAAACCAAAAATTAGGAAAACCAATGATAAAATAGTAAGGAAAAAAACAATCATTTCATTTCATTATTCAATCATTCATTGCCTAATTGATTGATTAATTGATTCAATCCACTGCCATTTACATGATATGAACATTACATAAAGAATAGACTCCAAATGTACTAGTAATAAAATATTTTTACATTAAGGTACATTCAAATTAAGATTTTTTTTGTTTCTCTTATAAGGCTTACATTTGGAGGGTTCAAGTTTGTATACTGCATATGATTTTTGGTATGTGACGTTCACTGTAGCATGTGTGATACAGTATGGCAGATGGCACTGTACAGAAAGCCTAAAAGAAACTCAATCAGGAATAACACCCTCCCTATTTCCCAGAAGGTAACTGAGCCATGCATATAGGAGGCCTCAGACCCATATGGTCCTGAACTGTGCCGATGAGGGCAGCAGTAGAGCTCGGCCATGTGTTGAGGATGGATGGCTCTGGATTAATGACAGAAGCATGGGAATGTGGGTTATTCCATCTTTCCAACGTCTCTCCATTAGCATACAGGCCGAGGCAGGATTAGGAGAGAGTGGCGTACGGACGCAGGGCCCACTGCGTCATCAACACACACACACACACACACACACACACACACACACACACAATCACCCTTTCTCTGGAGGAGTGGACTGCCATGACCTAAATCCTAACCTTCTGCTCACCTCCTCAACTGAGGATTAGTGCAAGGAAGGCAGTTCAGCAGAGCAACAGAGAGGGAACAGGTGGGGGCCATGATCTTTAGCACTCTTTGGATAAAAACGCAACATGCATTAATAAACATGACAGCTGATTATCAATACTACTGGGCATCAGTGAACAGAGAGAGACACAAAATATTTGCACACAATTCAGGTATCCAGGAGTCCAGGTATATGTACAGTTAAAAGTAGGAATGTTTTTAGAATTGTGGGCTCCTGCCAATTTACAATTTTCATGTAGATATCTGCAAATACTGATGCCATGTAAACAAACATTTATGAAATGTGGAACAATTATAAAGCACTTATAACATATTTATAAGATGATATATGGGACTAAATCTAGGTGTATTACATTTAATGTAGTTATAAAGTGACAAATTTGTGAGAACGGCCATGCCTGAAGCCCCACCTCCTTTCTTTATAATCAATAAATTTCACAACTCTACCTTCTGATTCCTGTGAAAAAGTCCTGTGACAAATTCTTGGCTTTGGGGGTTCAACCTCTTAGTTCAAAGCAGAACAGAGAAAGACAGGGATAACTTGCAATGGTTGCATGTTTCATTGTTTAAAACTTAAAGGGGAAAACAATTTTTTTGGTTATTGAGATCAAGGTTATGTTTTGGCTTAGACATAGAAAATTCTTATTACATATAAGTAGTAATATATTGTGTCTTTCAGAGCAAAATGTATATCTCCAATTTTGTAACTGGTTATTTTTCTGACATATCTTGAACATTTCTTGATGAACAGACCAATTGAAATGGTCCAAAATCATTTGGAATAAAATCTTGCTACAATAATTTAAAATAAAAATGAAGAATGTTTTTCTTTCTTCTATAAAGTTAGATTTTTTGAGGTTTTTTTTCTGACTGATATAAATATATACACACACACACATTATTTTTGGGTGATGCCATTCAAACATTATAAAAAACAAACCTGTGTGTGCGTGTGTGTATGTGTGACGTCTCCTGGGCGGGGGCTGCAATGTTTCTGCCTGAGTGGTACTGTCAGTGGGCATCACTCAGCCTGGCCGTGTGGCAGGGCGTGAGGATCATTAGTGCAGAGAGAGAGGGAGAGGGAGAGGGAGAGAGAGAGAGAGAGGGAGAGAGGGAGAGAGAGGGAGAGAGGGAGAGAGGGAGAGAGAGAGAGAGAGAGAGAGAGAGAGAGAGAGAGAGAGAGGAGCAAGCTTGGAGAGGAGGCCAGCTCTTCTTAATATCCGTCTTGAGAGCATTACACACACAGCAGTGCACTTTCCTCTCAGTCACGCAATCATCGCTCTCTCCTCCTCCCATTTTTTCTTCCGATTCCACCACCTCTCTCTCTTCATCCCTTTAT